>NC_053448.1:60867782-61186027 GCF_007990345.1 Gossypium hirsutum | reverse complement strand
TTTTCTTCAGTTCGAATCAGTCACCACCATTCGATCACTATAGAAATATACTACACTTTCTCCTACAGAGCTTCCACGTGCATTTAATACTAGTTGATACTATTATATAAGCAAATCGCAAAGGTAATACTTCCAGTACCCCGAACTCAAGTACACAAACCTTAACATATTTTAGATCTATCATCGCTCTACTGCCCTGTCTGAGGATGAAAAGTGCTGAAATTTAATTTGGTGCCAGAGCCTCCTGTAATTACTCAAAATCTCAGGAAATCTCGATCTCGATCTGAAATAAAATCGACCCCGTACCTCACTATCTGACACATATAACTCCGCTACTTCTCGAGCGGATAATCTGTTCTGACTGGAATAAAAGTCTGACTTAGTAACCGACAACAATCACCCATATCGAATCTTTTTCTTCGAGTCTGTATCCACAATCATGGAATTCCATTTCACTCTGTAATGTAAAACTTATCTATATTCAATACATCTTGCTACATATTCACAGATTTCTCGTTTCATTCCAGGCCACCAATACATTTTCTTCAAATCACACTACATTTTTGTACTTCCCGGGTGAATAGAACACATACTACTGTGAGCCTCTGATAAAATATCAATTTTCAAGTCTAAGTTATTCGGAACACATATTCTATTACGATAATATAACATACCATTTTCATCAATGGAGTATTCTGAGCTTGACTTATCTTGAACCATCTGTCGTTTTATCATCAATTTTGGGTCATCATCCTGTAACTCTCGGAATCCGTTGAAAGAACACAGGTTTAGCCTTTAATTCTGCTAGTACAGAACCATCCTCATTAATAGATAAATGAGCATTCAATGCCCGTAGTGCAAATAATGATGATTTCCGACTAAGTGCATCTGCTACGACATTTGCTTTCCCTGGGTGATAGTCAATAACAAGATCATAATCTTCAGCAACTCTAACCATCGTCTCTGTCTCAATTTAACTCTTTCTGAGTCATTAAATACTTCAAGCTTTTATGATCAGTATACACATAACATTTCTCACCATATAAGTAGTGTCTCCATATATTCAAAGCAAACACGATCGCTGCCAATTCCAAATCATGTGTAGGATAATTTTTCTCGTGTGGTTTCAGTTGCCGAGAAGCATATGCCACCACTTTGCCTGACTGCATAAGTACACAGCCCAACCCATTCAGAGACGCATCACTATATACTACAAACGGTACACCCGATTCTGGTTGAGTCAACACTGGAGCCTCTGTCAACATCTTTTTCAACTGATCGAAACTCCGCTGACATTCATCTGACCACATAAATTCAACATTCTTTTGTAGTAATCGAGTCAACGGTAAGGTAATCATTGAAAAATCTTTGACAAATCGGCGATAATAACCTGCCAATCCTAGAAAACTCCGCACTTCAGTAACATTCTTCGGAACTTTCCAATTTACCACTGCCGTTACCTTACTTGGATCCACTCTTATTCCATCAGCTGATACAATATGACCCAAAAACGCAACTTCATGGAGCCAAAATTCGCATTTGCTCAATTTCGCATATAACTGTTTCTCCCGCAAAATCTGTAGTACAATCCTTAAATGTTGTGCATGTTCAGCCTCTGTCGTTGAATATATCAATATATCGTCAATAAATACAACCACAAATCTATCCAAATATGACTGAAAAATTCTATTCATCAAATCCATAAAAGCAGCAGGAGCATTGGTTAACCAAATGGCATCACCAAAAATTCATAATGACCATATCGAGTTCGGAAGGCAGTTTTCGGCACATCACACTATTTAACTTTCAACTGATAATACCCAGATCGAAGGTCTATCTTGGAAAATACTGCAGCACCTTTCAACTGATCAACAAATCATCAATACGAGGCAAAGGATATTTATTCTTTACTGTTACCTTATTCAACTGCCTGTAATCTATACACAGTCTTAAAGAACCATCCTTCTTTTTCACAAACAAGACAGGTGCTCCCAAGGCGACATACTCGGTCTAATGAACCCTTTATCTAATAACTCCTGCAACTGCGCCTTCAACTCTTTTAACTCAGCTGGAGCCATTTTGTACGGTGTTAATGAGATAGGAGTTGTTCCGGGGATCACATCAATTACAAATTCAACTTATCTATCAGGTGGTAGACCGGGTAACTCTTCAGGGAACACATCAGGAAATTCATTCACCACTGGCACTTGTTCGAGCTTTAAATCAGAACCTCGAGTATCTAGGATATAGGCCAAGAATGTTTCGTTGCCTTTGCGTAATAATCTCTGAGCAGAGAGAGCTGAAATAATTCTGACTGTATCATCCATATTTTCAGACCCAACTGAGATTACATCTCCTGTTTGACATTTCAAACTGATTTTCTTATCACGACAATTCACCACCGCATCATGTCTCATTAACCAGTCCATCCCCAGAATAATGTCAAATTCCCGAAAGGGTAACAACATCAAATCAGCGGGAAATTCATAGCCTTTCACTTTCAGTGGACAATTACGACATATCAAATTAACCATCACACTATGACCTAATGGATTTGTGACTTGTATATCAAATTCAGTGGACTCAACAGATAAATTCTTTTCAGATGCTAACATAGTGCAAATATATGAATGAGTAGACCCAGGGTCTATCAATGCATAAACAATAACATCATAAAGATAGAAAGTACCAGCAATTACATCAGGAGCAGTAGCCTCTTCCCTTGCTCGAATGGCGTAGGTACGTGCTGGTGCTCTATTCTCTGATCGACCAACTGATTCCCTCGTACCCGAACGGGTAGTCCCTGTAGCACTGCTCTGGCCTGAACGTCTACTTCTTTGGGGAATGGTTCTCTGTATCTCTTTCTGTTCCACTTCATCTTTTTGCAGCTGGGGACAATCTCGAATAAGATGATCAGTAGCCCCACATTTATAACAAGCTCCCATCTTAGTCCTGCATTCTCCGAAATGATACCTTCCACAATATTGACACTTAGGCCGGGAAGCATTCTGAACGCTGCTCACACTTGCTGTAGGTCTATCGAATACCCTGAAATCAGATTGTCTTGGTCTATCTCTACCCGATCTTCCCGAAACTGATGTAGTTCGACTAATTTCTTCTCTAGATTTCTTCACTGGAAAATCTGAAAATGACTTAGAAGCACCTCTTTTGAATAGCTCTTTACTTTTCCGATCCCGCTGCATTTTTCTGTTGTATACTTCTTCGAGCTTTTGAGCACGGTCGGACAGAACAACGAACTCTCGTATTTCATTACCCCCAATCATCATTCTAATTTCATCATTTAACCCTTCTTCAAACCGGATACACATTTCTTCTTCAGTAGGTATAATGTCTCGGGCATATTTGCTGAGGTAGACAAATTCTCTTTCGTATTCAGCTACTGATTTATTTCCCTGCCGTAGGTCAAGAAATTCCCTTTTCTTTTATCCAAATACCGTCTGCCCACATATTTCTTCTTAAATTCATTTTGGAAGAATTCCCAAGAAATTTTCTCTGCCGGAACCACAGCCTCGATCGTCTCCCACCAACTATAAGCTTCTTCTTTCAACAGAGACACAGCACATCTCAAATAGTCATCTGGTGAGCAAGCCATTTCTTTAAAAATTCTTATCAAACTCTGTAACCAATATTCAGCTTTGACGGGATCATCATCAGTCCTTCCCCGAAATTCTTCGGCTCCAAGTTTTCTAAGCCTTTCCAATGGAGAACGCTTACTAGATTCAGTCGTTGTAGGAGGTGGAGGAGCAACCGGGGGTACCATCGATGGAGCAGTAGGGGGAGGAGGTGGTTCAGCCTGATTTCTTTCTTGCCTCATTTCAGTATACCACTGATTCATAATCCCATAAATCATATTCTTTAATTCTTGCTCTCGCATTTGGGAAATCGGAACATCACTGATTGTTCTTTGTTCAGAATTTGGTATTCTACTGTTAACTTCTTCTTGCTCGGCACGTTCAGGTATATCTAACATCTTTATAATTGGAGAATATCTATAAAAATAACAAAGATTAGATCGGATCATACACATCACACTATCACGGATTTATATGGCATGTATTTCTAAACACTTTACACTTCACACATATTCCGAGAACCGGCTAAACCGGGCTCTGGTACCAATAAAATGTAACACCCCTTACCCAATACCGTTGCCGGAGTCGAGCATGAGGCGTTACTTGACTTAACTTAAAAGTTCGGGCATAAAAATTTACTTTCAAATTTAATTTCATCATTCATAAGAAAGCTGTCCACCTGTACAGCAGTCACTAAAATAATTATAATTCAAGCTACGAAACTCGAAATTTAGATCCGTAAATTTTCCCTGAAACTAGACTCATATATCTATTCACCATAAAAATTTCAAAATTTTTTCTTTAGCCAATTAGTACAGTTTATTAGTTTAAGTCTCCCCTGTTTCACTAATCGACTATCCTGACCACTCATCACTAAAATTTAATTATCTCTTATTACAGACTTCATATGGTGATTAAACTTATTTCTACTGAAAATAGACTCATTAAGGAATCTATACATATAAATTATAACTCATAACTCCTTCTGTACAATTTTAATGAATTTCTAAATTCAGAACAGGGGACTTCAGAAACATTCTTGCCCTGTTTCACTAAAATTCAAATATCTAAAAGTATATAATTCTTTTGCTTACTCCACTTCTTTCATATGAAAGTAGACTCTTTAAGCTCTAATTTCATATCTGACTCAACTTCTAATTCTATTTCCACTATTTTTGGTGATTTTTAAAATTTACATCAATGCTGCCGTCCAAGAACTGCTCCATTGCAATTTTTAAAAAAAAAATTCAATATAACCCCTTTATAATTGTCTAACCTTCCTTGCAATTTTCAAATCACAACCAATTCCAGTATTTCATCTACTTCATTTAAATACTATTGAAGTTCAATCAATCAACCATTTCAAACTAAAAACATGTATATATTTCGATATCTAACGTAACCATAACATTCAAATTTACTTTTTACTTCAATTCCCTATACATGCCATATAAATCCAAAAAGTTGCTTAACATAATCTACCGGAGTATATCTGGATAGTGTGATTCTTGATGTAGATCCGATCCTCCGAATGTATAAATACGTTAATCTACAAAAACAATAAACACACACATGTAAGCTTATAGAAAAGCTTAGTAAGTTCATAGGAATAAAACATAAATCTTACCAAACACTTGTACACTTATACAATATACACCATTACTAAATTTACCTGTCAACCACAATCTTTGGTGAGTTCCTTGGTATAAACTCACTACTACTTATTCTTTTACCATAATTCCTTTGGGCCCATTTATCACTTACTATCCTTGATCAAAATTAAGGAACGGTTACGGAAAATTGAGTACTTCACTTTCACTTTGACATATGACCTCTTATCACTTGTCCTTGATTAGATAAGTGTAGCTAGGCTACCACTTATCACTTTGCCACTTGATCAGATAAGTGTAGCTAAAGCTACCACTTATCACTTTATCACTTGATCAGATAAGTGTAGCCACTTATCACTTTGTCTCTTGATCAGATAAGTGTAACCACTTATCACTTTGTTTCTTGATCAGATAAGTGTAACCACTTATCACTTTGTCACTTGATCAGATAAGTGTAGCTAAAACTACCACTTATCACTTTGTCACTTGATCAGAAGTACTCAAATCCGGCGTTCCACTTAATTTGATCATTTATTCGATTTTCACATTTTTATTTTATTCTCACTTCAACAATAAATGCATTTCATCATACATTGTATAATTCATGAAATTAACATTTAATCATTAAATTTCAGCCATATGAACTTACCTGGGTCGATTTGCAGAATTTGCAAAAGTTCAGGGACTAATCAACTACTTTTTCTTTTCCTCGGCTTGCTTCAGGTTCTCGATCTAAAATACAAATTTATTCATTCATCAGCATATAATTCTATTCTAATCCATTTCACAATTTATGCCCTTAAGTTTTCGAAATTACACTTTTACCCCAAACTTTACAGTTTTTACAATTTGGTCCCTACTCAATTAACCCCTCAATTGATCTAATTTTTCTCAATTAACACCTTTTCCAACTATTTTAAACTACTACATAGCCTTTCATACTCAAAACCGCAACACCAAACCTTAATTCTCAACTTTTTTCACAATTAAGTCCCTAAAATCAATTTCTATCAAAATTACTTAATAAAATCATCATATAACAAAATTAAAGCTTTAATTCCATGTTCATTCATCATATACTTCCAGCATGTATTCATAGAAACTTTCAAAATCAGCCATAAAATCAAAAACTAATGAAATAATTAGTTGGGCCTAATTGTAAAAGTATCAAAATCACAAAAATTAGAAGAAAAAAATCAAGAATTAAACTTACATAATTCAAATATATGAAAAACCAGCTTGTTTCAGACCTCCTATGGCGTTTTTGCTGATAAATTGTGAAGAGATCTCTAGATTTTTCACTTTTGTCTTTGTTTTAAATGTTTAATTTGTTAAGTTTCCAATTTTGCCCCTATTTCTACTTACATTCTGCTGATTTTTCTTACCCAACCGTCCAGCCCATAAAATTTGGGCCTAATTGCCTTTTAAATCCCTCCTCATTAGTCACTTAAGCTATTTAATCACAATTTAATAAATTTTACACTATTTTCAATTTAGTCCTTTTTAGTTAATTAACTATCCAAACGTTAAAATTTTCTAACGAAACTTTAATACCAACTCAATGACACTCTATAAATATTTCTAAAAATATTTATGGCTCAGTTTAAAATCTTCGAGGTCTCGATACCTCGTTTTTTTATTTTAATTATTTTAATATTTATTCCTAGTACACTATTCACTATTTCAAAAATTTTTCTAACTTCACATTTAACTTATACTTACTAAATTTATAATATTTTCTACTCGTTTGTCAGATTTAGTGATCTCGAATCACCATTCCGACACCACTGAATATTCAGGCTATTACAATCCCAGTCCAAGAAACCACATCTTTATGTGGCATTTCGTCGAAGAAGTGGCGTGCTTTGTTCACTCCAAAGCATTTGGCGTAGAGAGACAAGAGATTGTTGTTCAAATACAAGTGATGGTGAAGACCCAGTTTTATTACAGGGCTGTGAACAGATATACCTTGTTTCAAAGAGTTGGAGTTGCAAAATGACAGGATCCTCGAACATGCTTCTTCCAAAAATGTTGGTTCGTTTCGGTTAATGACCCGGTTTGCCGCTTTGCAAAGCATGAAGATCAGTGATATGGAAAGTGATGCTTTGAAAAAGTGAATCTACTGCTTAATCAGAATCGCGGGACCTTGCGTGTTTGTGAGATAATAATGGATTCGATATCGATTTAGAAAGCAAGAAGCTTAATTGCTTGGAAGCATCAATATCTGGTACTACAAAACTCGCTCTACGTGAAAGGAAAAAAAAAGGAAGGGTTAATATATTATTTTGTACCTTGCGTTCAATTTAGTTTATTCTTTAATTTTAATTTTATGTATAGAAAATTTAGGTTGAATTGTTAATATGGTTAAAATTATTTTACTATATTGTAACGTTATTTTTTTATTAAATAATTATATTATTATTAAGTGAGTATTTTAATTTATTTTAAACATGTCACAACAACACATTTAATAATATTAATAATTAAACTTAAATTTAAAAAAAAATTAAAAAATATATGTTGCATATATTAGCCTTTAAATTGCTTAATAAACTTTGCCCTACGTAGAAGCATGGAATATAGTAGAGAACAGAACCGAAGCAAGAATAAATAAATATATATACACATATATTTTGCTTGCTATTAAATAAATAATTAATGTGTTTTTAGATTTGAGTTTTATTATATATGATTACGTGATTTTTTTCATTTAAGTTTCATTATGTAGCATTTTATATTTATTTTGATCTAATTTGGATATATTTTAATTATTAGATTAATATATATTTTAATAATTGATTTTGATTGTAATTTTTTCTTTGTTATTCAAGTATTTACTAGGGTGAGCCTAGTAATTAATCTTTCGTGTTCTATGAGCTCATTAAAGAGTAGATACTGATTACGGGTTTTAAAGTTGTTCCATACCTAGGACGAGGATTGAATCCTTAATCACTAGTTAAAGTTTTCGATTATCAATTAGTATACATTCTAATAAATGATTTTGATTGTAATTTTATGTATATATTGATTATAATTATAGGAATTTATTAATATGATTTAATTGTAATTTTTTTAAAAATTGAATGAAAACCAATGGCCCAAAAGTTGAACCGGTCGGTATAAAATTGTAATTTACAAAACCGTGGGGGTATAATTGTAATTTCGGAATAAAGAAATCAAATCGTTTAAAAGGTCGGAAACTATTCAATCTGTTTATATTAGTTTTCTTTGAGGGTCAATCCTATTCAGAAAATCAAAATCCCCTCTCCCATTGATCTTTTGATCTTCTAGACACTTCTCTTCCTCGTTGTGAGTCTCTTGGTTTGCCCTGGTAATGGCGTCTGCTTTAGAAACCAAAGCCAAAGAAGCATACTTCGATGACCACTTTGAACTCGCCCTCGATCTGTACTCGCAAGCCATCGGAATCAACCCTAAAAAGGCCGAGCTCTACGCTGACCGTGCTCAAGCCAACATCAAACTGAACAATCTCCCTGGTTTCTCCCTTAATTTTTCCCTATTTATCTCACTTTCTATAAGTTTCAAAAAGAAACTAATTGTTCATTCTACTTGTTGCTTTGCAATTTTGTTCGCGCAGATGCTGTGGCAGATGCTAACAAAGCAATTGAGTTGGATCCGTCCATGTCTAAAGCCTACTTGCGTAAAGCGTTAGTTCATTTCCCCTTACCGGCTTTTCTTTTTCCTCTTTAATTTGATTATTTGGGCTCGCCCAATGCTTTAGTCCTTTTAAAAAAAAATTATATACTCTTTATTCCCTTGCGTAATATAGTACTTTCTGCACTGAAATTAATTGTTTCCGCATCGTATTTAATGTATAATTACTAAAGGAATTTGTAGGGTTGTTTTTGTAAAAGATTATTATGGGAGAAAATTTGTAGTAGTTGATAGAATAGCTAAGTTTGTATTCACCCTTTTCCCAGAACAAGCCTTTATAATAATATGTAAACGTATGTTTGCAGTACTGCGTGTATGAAGCTTGAGGAGTATCAAACTGCTAAGGCTGCGTTGGAGACTGGGGCTGCTTTGGCACCAGAAGAGTCGAGATTTTCCAAGTTGATTAAAGAATGTGAAGAGCGCATTGCAGGTATATTGTCTTAAAGAACGGGTTTTGGTAAGGGGTGAATTTATCCGAAAGAATTGCTATATAATTAAAAGTATTCTGTTATTGTCTCAGTAACCTCTCTTGCCTTGCTATATAATACCTTTGTGTATTTGTTTAGAGGAAAATGGTGAGTTACCGAAGGAGACCTTGGAAGTGGTGCCAACAAATGTTGTACCTGTGAAAGACGTCTCTTCTGTCAAGGATGTACCTGATCCCATGACTGTTGCAGCACCAACTAAATCAACTTACAGGTTTGTTCCTGTGTATTCTCTTTGTAATGTCAGTGCTATTTTGCATTTGGTGATTTGCAGTTGATTTGGTAAAAAATATATTGTGCAGGCATGAATTTTATCAGAAACCAGAGGAAGTGGTTGTCACAATATTTGCTAAGGGAATACCACCCGAGTGTGTTAAAGTTGATTATGGTGAACAAATAGTAAGTTGCATTGTGGTTCATCTTTGTTTTGCAATTTTGTGTGTTTCTTTCCTTAAGTGTTCCATGAGTAGCATTGAGTTTTTTATTAGTAGGCTAAAGATACACCATCTTTCTTTGTTGCTGTGCAGCTAAGTGTCGCTGTCAATGCACCCGGCAAAGATGCTTATCATTTCCAACCTCGCTTATTTGGAAAGGTATTACATGAAATTTGTGTTGATTATTTTCTGGTTGTAAGAGTAATATGGTACATAAGGTTGGCATTTTCCTTTTGGGCAAAGGTCCAAATATAGAACTCTTTAGTTAATTCTGGAAATTATTGAAAATACTTCATTGAAGTGGAATTCTTTTTTTTTTTTTAAAGTAGCGACAAATAGGCTTAGTGTTCAATCTTTTGCTATGTGATTGTATCTCTAGTTGAGATGCTAAGTTGTCTTTTTCGGGATTGCCAATGTTTGAACAGATAATACCTGACAAGTGCAGATATGATGTTTTGTCAACCAAAATTGAAATTAGGTTAGCAAAAGCTGAACCAATTCATTGGACATCCCTTGAATTTAGCATGGAAGTTGCTGTGCCCCAAAGGATTAATGTATCTTCTGGTAAGTTGATCTCTCCATGCCCTTGAATTTTTCTATCTTGTTCACATTAAAAGAATTTCATCTTAATTTGTTTTCAAAGTTCAAACAAATCTGCACAGCTATTTGTTATTCTGCAATATGGGGTTCTTATATTGTAAAATTAGAACACATTGATATCTGCTTCAGTAATGTTTGACCACACTCCATGCCCATAAATTTCATGGTTTTCTTTGTTGATGCTTTTGCAATTGAAAATCTTTTCCAGTATCATTTGATTGGTTGAACTTGTTCTTTGAGCACACATGCTAGTTAAGTGTTCTATGAAAGCTAGAATATCCCCTCTAATAATTTGGCTACTAAAGTATCCTTTTATCGACTTGTGGCCGTAACTAATTCTTGTCTTGTAGTTGCTGCAAATCAAAGGCCATCGTACCCATCCTCCAAACCAAAAAGGGTTGATTGGGATAAAATCGAAGCTCAAGTAAAGAAGGAGGTACATCAAATATCTTAATTTTTATATGTTTTCCATTGTGTGCGTGGGACAACTTGCCCAGTGTAAGTTTGTGGGATGCAATCATGATTTAACACGACCCTTTCTGGCTGGTTTTTCAGGAGAAAGATGAAAAGCTAGATGGTGATGCAGCTTTGAATAAATTTTTCCGTGACATTTATCAGGATGCTGATGAGGATGCAAGAAGGGCCATGCAGAAATCCTTTGTAAGATATCTAACTCAAAAAGCTTGTTTTGCATAACTATGGTCTTTGGGATAAAATAATGGGGGTTTGAACAATCTTATCTGCTGTATGCATTATAGGTGGAATCAAACGGGACTGTTCTTTCGACGAACTGGAAAGAAGTTGGTGTAAAGAAGGTGGAAGGAAGTCCTCCGGATGGTATGGAACTGAAGAAGTGGGAGTACTGAGCTCTTTTTTCTCAATTGTATGCTGTTTTGGACTCCATTATCCAAATGTTGGATACTTTCTCTTCAATCTAATTACAATGCGTCACTTGGCTGTGCTTGATTGTCCAAAATTGCTCCTAAGTAGAGGTAGACGGATTTTTTTTTCCTTTTACTTTGTTTTGTACCTGTCGTTTTAAAGCTTTCGTTTGGAGTTTGTGTAGTTACACTTTGGTAAAAACCTTCCAACACTTTTAAGCTTTGCAATGATGAATGTGACCGTATTTTGTTTTTCTATCTTTATAAACTTGTCATATGCATAGCTATATACCCTGAATATAGGTTTTCTAGTCCTTCTAGTCTTTCGGGGAGGCTTAGGTTTTCGATTGCATTCTCCACTTGATGTTGGGTTTGTAGCTTTAATGACCTTCGATTATATTGGACATTGGAGAGCATTCGTAACAAGGGAGGGGATTAGTTATTGTCTATTGCTTCCTATGGATAACCTAATTTAGATAATAAAAAAACCCCTTAAATCATACAATTTAAAGAGCTTTCAATTTCAAAATACCAAATAAAATTCAATTACTTCATGTGACCTTGTTTACCATTATTAGGAAAAAAAATAAAGCAACATTCACAAGATGATATTAATAATTTTTCCGGAAATTTGGTTGCTTTTTTTAATTTTTGATGAAAAATTTTGGAATTTATTAAAGTGCGAAGATGTAATATTTTGAGGTTGTATTATATTATCACTTAATAATTAAAAAATTATGATTTTCTATAATTTTTTTATGTTTAAATTTTAAATAATGTTTTTAGATTTTCAGATTTATAAAATTTTTAATAAATGGAATGAGGGGAGTAGGTGGTGTATCCTATTCCAAAAACATGGTTAAGAATCATCGTTGACCATCTTTTTGGTTCAGTAACTCGCTCTTTTATTTCATCTCTTTCACAGTACATCATCTTTAAACTCCTATTCTTTGTGTTTTTCCCCCTCCATTTTTTCATAATCAGCAATGGCAGAAGCCATAGTTATTTACCCAGCACCTTTGCTTACCCACCAAACACCCATGGTAGAGTTCGCCAAGCTCCTCCTCACTCACCACCCTTCCCTTTCTATCCACATCCTCATCGCCACTACCCTCCCTTTCCAACCTCCCTCCTCCGCCGTTCCTCCAAACATCACCTGCCACTACCTCCCCGCCGTCGACCTCCCTCCTCCCTCAACCCACCCACTCTCCCTTCTCTTCAATGTCATCCGCCTCAACAACCCCGACTTCCGCCGCGCCCTCCTTACCATCTCCAACAACTATACACTTAACGCTGTTATCTTCGACTTCTTCTGCACCAGATACGCTTTCGAAGTCGTCTCCGACCTCAACATTCCTGCTTACTGTTTCTGCACCGTCGCCGCCGGTTCCCTTGCTTCCTTACTTTATCTGCCCACCCTTCACAACAAATTTACTCAAAACTTTCAAGATCTCAACGTTCTTGTCGACATCCCCGCAGTCCCACCGATTCCATCCTCAGATATGCCGTCGCCGGTACTCAAACGCAACGAGTGGTATGAAATTTTCTTAAACAACTCCACTTGTTTGCCCCATTTAGCTGGGATCATCGTCAACACATTCGAATGCCTCGAGTCAAAGGCCATCAAGGCTATTCGCGATGGACTCTGCGTACCGGAGTATTCCACACCTCCCGTTTACTGCATTGGACCTTCCATTGCCTACTCCACCGCACACGGCGGCGATGTTCCTCATTGCTTAAAGTGGCTAGACTCACAACCTAGTAAAAGCGTAGTGTTTCTTTGTTTTGGTAGCTCGGGTTCGTTTTCAATTCAACAAATAAAAGAAATAGCTGTTGGATTAGAGAGCAGTGGGCAGAGATTCTTGTGGGTGGTGAAGAACCCACCATTAGAGGACCAAAGCTTGGACCCAGATTTGAATTCATTGCTTCCTCAAGGGTTCTTGGAGAGGACCAAAGAGAGGGGACTGGTAGTCAAATCATGGGCACCTCAAGCAGCCGTGTTGAATCACGACTCGGTTGGTGGATTCATAACTCACTGCGGCTGGAACTCGGTGCTGGAATCGGTGCGTGCAGGGGTTCCAATGTTGGCCTGGCCACTTTATGCAGAACAAAGGCTCAATAGGGTGTTGATGGTAGAAGAAATGAAGATCGCATTGCCGATGGTGGAGTCGGAAACAGGGTTCGTTTGTTCAACTGAGGTGGAGAAGCGAGTCAAAGAGTTGATTGAGTCGAAAGAAAGTGACTCAGTTAGGCAGCGAACGTTAGATATGAAACGTGCAGCCGAGGTAGCGACGAGTGAGGGAGGTTCCTCTCGTGTTGCGCTAGTCAAACTTTTCGAGTCATGGAAGCTGAAATGACTCGGACCGAACCGGTTGTTATTTTTGTTGTGTTGGTCCGATACACAGAAACGATGTCCAAATCTTGACGGCTTCGAGTTTTAGGTAAAATTCCAAGTTTTACTCCCTTTACGATTTGATTTTTATAATTTAACTGTACATAACTTTTGGACTCAATTGATGAAAGTGAAATAATATCTCTCAATGCACAAAAAAAAAAATGAACAAGATTTAATGAATTTTCTATATATGAAATCATAGTTAGAGCATGTTTTACATAAAAAGAAGAATCTTTTGTTACAAAAGAAGTAGAAGCGATGTTGTTAAAAAGTTTTGTATATGTGCTATCATTGTCTATTTTTATTAATTAGTTTAAATCATCAAAAATTAACTTTTATTATTAAAGTTAATATACCGTTTGCTACTTGAATTTAACATTAATATTCAATTTCACACTTAATTTTTTTTTAATTCCATACAATTATTCAACAAAAATGATTGAATAGTTTACATCACAGCAAATGATAAAAAAGCAAGAAATCCATGATTTAAAAGCACCCATCTCTAAGAGCGAGTTATATTTTGTACCAATTTTTGCGGCAAATTAATCGAAATGGAGCAATCCATTCCTGTAGATCGTCTCCTACCATTCACCTTTCATCTTGGACCGGGCTGTCAATGTTAAAAAATTTGACCCGATATAATTTCTTAAATTCATATTATTTCTTACGTGGTTGGAATTCAAGTTCAGCATTAATTTATCGATTGAGTTTTAATTTGATTGGTGTCAGTATTATTGCCATTCAAAGAGCTTGGGTTCGAATGCATTGAAGTACTTTATCCCCCTATTTAAGAGTTAAAGAGGAACTATGGGTGAGTTTAGATATTAAAATAAAAAATAAATATGATAAGAATTTATAATGAGATTAATTTTTGACGTAACTCTTGCTGTTGGGCCTAAAGCCACCCCAACTTGTTTACCCCAACACTGGTGGTTCCGTATCTGAAATTCGGGTTCTTGACTGTCATTTCAGCAACTAATCTCATGTTGAACCAAGGGTTGGGTGAAGTGCTATAGTCGATCTTCAAGTACACTCAATGTCAGTTCAGTAAGATCGTTACAGTTGCAACCAACCTTCAAATCAATACCAACAAGTCAACAACCAATGAATGAATCAAATAAAATAAATATAAAAAATTTAATTTTAATGAAGATTTTAAATTATGTTTCAGTATTGAAAAATTGAGATTTTAAATTCGAGTCTCGTTATATGATATATAAGTTTTTAATTAAATTTATTCTGGTTATAAATAGTTAGTTTGAGTTTACTTAATGCTTGAGTTAGTACTTGTAAAAGAATTAATTTGAAAAAGTAATTTAAAAATATTTAGTTAAAATAATTATAATTAAAGTAAAATTTGACATAATTTTTTTTACAATTATAATCATTTTTTTAAAAAAATTATGTCAAATTTTACTTTAATTATAATTATTTTAACTAAATATTTTTAAATTACTTTTTCAAATTAATTCTTTTACAAGTACTAACTCAAGCATTAAGTAAACTCAAACTAACTATTTATAACCAGAATAAATTTAATTAAAAACTTATATATCATATAACTATTTTTAAAAAATAATTTATATTTTTAATTAACGTATAAAAATAATTTATATTTATTATTTAAAAATATTTAGTTAAAATAATTATAATTAAAGTAAAATTTGACATAATTTTTTTTACAATTACAATCATTTTTAAAAAGTTTTTTTGTTTATTTTTTACTTAAATTTTTTGCTACATATTAATTATATATTATTTAAAAATTATTATAATTAATTTTTTGACCATTAAGAAAATAAAAAGAAAAATTGAATGGTGAAGAGTTTATTTTACAATATATCAATTTTTTAGTGCTTGTACAAATACTTTAATAATAAGATTTTTTTATTAGTAATATATTTAAATTATCGAAATAATTAATATATTTTAATAAAATTATTAGTTATTAGTTTAAATAATGATTACATGAAGTAAAAAAATTATATTGTATATTAAAAATAGTATAAATATTTTAATTATGATTTGAATTTTTTTAATATTATTAAAAACTTTACTGATCTATTAATACGATATTTAAAAATAATAATTATATTTAAATTATTATATATTTTAATTATGAAGAATGAATTAAATATACATTATTTAAAAATTAATTAAAAAGTTAAACGTGTAATTAGAAACTGGTTTATTCAAAATGGAAGGGTTAATACGGTTGTAACTTCAGAAAAAAAGGTTAAAATGTGTTGCTAGTCTCTTTGCTTGTATATTTTAAAAGATAAAACTTTAATCCTCTTATTTTTTTCTAATTTAAAAATCTAGTCCAATCATTATCGTTATTTATTAAAATTTATAAATTTAACATGTTTATTTTCTGTCAATTATATGCCATGTCATATAAGGACAGTTTAATAATAATTTTGACAAAAATTAAATACGATTATAATGACTAGATTAATATTTTTAAATAAAAAAACTTAATTCTTAATTTTTAATTTTTTTAACGGAGGCACTAAATCTAAAATTTTATGAACTTACAAGGAGTAATAGCACATTTAAAAAATAAAAACCCCGTATCCCAATGTTTTCTTTATGATTCATGTATACATTGTGTCTTCTCCATTTTTCATTATCACCAATGGAGGAAGCCATAGTTATTTACCCAGCATCTATGCTTACTCACCTGGCACCCATGGTAGAGTTCGCCAAGCTCCTCCTCACTCAACACCCTTCCCTTTCTATCCACATCCTCATCGCCACCCTTCCTTCACAACCTTCCTCCACCGTTCCCTCCCCCGTTCCTCCTTCCATCACCTTCCACTACCTCCCCACATTCGACCTCCTTCCAACCTCAACCGACTTAGATCCGCTTTTCTTCGACGTCATCCGCCTCAGAAACCCCGATGTCCGTCGCACCCTTCTCACCATCTCCAATAACTACACACTCAACGCCATTATCGTCGACTTCTTCTGCACCAGCGCAGCATTCGAAGTGGCCTCCGATCTCAACCTTCCAGCTTACTCTTTCCTCCCTACCGCCCTCGGTGCCGCTGCTTGCTTACTTTATTTGCCCACCCTCTGTAACAAATTCACTCAAAGCTTCCAACATCTCAACGTTCTCCTTGATATCCCTGGTGCTCCACCGATTCCATCTGCAGATATGCCGCCGACAACGTTCAAAGGCAACAAGCTGTATGACGTTTTCTTAGACATCGCCACCAACTTGCCCCGTTCAACTGGGATTATTGTGGACACTTTTGAATATCTCGAGCCAAAGAGCTTCAAAGAGATTAATGATGGACTCTGCTTGCCGGACTACCCCACGCCTCCCCTTTACTGCATCGGACCTCTCATTGTTAACACCACCGTGGACGGTGATGGTGTTCCTCAGTGCATCAAATGGTTAGACTCTCAACCTAGTAAAAGCGTAGTGTTTCTTTGTTTTGGTAGCTTGGGATCGTTTTCAGTGCAACAATTAAAGGAAATAGCTGTTGGATTAGAGAGGAGTGGGCAGAGATTTTTATGGATTGTGAGGAACCCACCATTAGAGAACCAAAGCTTGAACATTGACACAAAAGTCGACCCAGATTTGAAATCATTGCTTCCTCCAGGGTTCTTGGAGAGGACCAAAGAGAAGGGACTGGTAGTCAAATCATGGGCACCCCAATTAGCCGTGTTGAATCACGACTCGGTTGGTGGGTTTGTGACTCACTGCGGCTGGAACTCAGTGCTAGAATCGGTATGTGCAGGGGTTCCAATGTTAGCGTGGCCGCTTTATGCTGAACAAAGGTTCAACAGGGTGTTGATGGTAGAAGAAATGAAGATTGCGTTGCCGATGGTGGAGTCGGAAACCGGGTTCGTGAGTTCAACTGAGGTGGAGAAACGAGTCAAAGAATTGATGGGGTCGAAAGAAGGTGACTCAGTTAGGGAGCGAGCCTTAGCCATGAAACATGCAGCGAGGGTGGCGACGAGTGAGGGAGGTTCCACTCGCATTGCGCTGGCCAAACTTGTCGAGTCATGGAAGCAAAAATGACTCGGACTGAATCGCCAAACCACCACGTAGGTTGTGAGGTAAAACCCATGGTCAATAAGTGAAACACGAGCGTTCGACTCGGTCGTTATAATCCCTATTGTGCTGATTCGACAAACTGAAAACGTTGTTCGAATTATTATTTTTATTATCTTTGTTGTTGTTGTGGTGATTATATTATGCTTGTATTTTTAATTAATTAATTAAATAATATCCTTAGTTCAAATAATTTATTAACTTAAATATTTAACCATTTATTTGGATTAATTTTTTATTTTATGATAATTAAAATTGAAAAATTAAATCCGATTTTAAATTCAATAAAATCATCCTTTTTTTTTGGTGAAATAAAAACATCAGTTACATATAGCAACCATTCGTTTTATCTACTCGTAATAAAATAATCCTTATTTAATCACTGAAAATATACACAAATCTACACTTTTATCTTTAAAAAAGGATAAAATTTAAATTTAAATTACTAAAATTAAGGGTGAGCAAAATTCGATACGATTCGAAAAAATAGAAAAAAATTTTGAATTTCGAGTTAAACGAATCGAGTTATTCGAGTTAATCGAGTTATTCGAATCAACTCGAATTTTTTTTCAAATTTCAAGTTCGAATCGAGTTGGGTTTTCGAATTCGAATAACTCGAATAATTCGAATATCAAACTATAGTATTTTACATTTTTACCCCAAACTCCCAAACCTTTTTACTTTTACCTCAAAACTTTTACTCCTTCCTACTTTCCCCCAAAACTTTTACTCCCCTCCCCTCCCAACCCTCCAATCTACCCAAAATTCATTTCCCACCAAAATTTTACTCTCCCATTTACTTTTTCTCAAAATTTTACTCCCCAAAACCCTCAAAACCTTTTATTTTTCCCCAAAATTTTTACTCCCTCCCACTTTTTCCCTAAAACTTTTATTCCCTTCCCATCCCACCTCTCATCTACCCCAAACCCTCCCCCCTCCAATTTTTTTTTAATATTTTCCCTCCAAAATTTTACTCCCCCTATTTACTTTCCCTCAAACTTTTATTCCCCAAAATTTTTTATTTTCTCCCTAAACTTTTACTTCTCACCTTTTACTCTCAAATAAAAAATCAAAATTATCCAAAAAAAAATCACTAAACATAAATAGTAATAATTTTATTTATATCTACTATTTATATTATTAAATTAAATTTTACATATTATATTATTTATATTATTGAATTGTTTAGTCATATTGAATATTTATATTAAAATTGAATTATTAACTATGCCATAAAATATTCGTGCTAAAATTTTATATTGGCATCAATTTCACATTTTATTTTTAAAATAATTTTTATTAAAAAATCATATTTTTACATTTAATATATTTCTTAATTCCAAAATACATAGTGACAAGAATCTGAAGATAATTGAAACAACTAAGCGAGCAAAGAAGCTAACCAGTATATAAAAAATTAATAAATAAATTATGAGGTGATGAAAGTTAATAAAAAATTTGATTAAGGTGGACAAATTTTCTTACGATGGGTGACAGTGGTTATAAGGACCCAAAATTATTTTTTAAAATTTAACTCGAACAAATATATACGATTCGAATTCCATCTCACTCGACTCGATTCGATAAAACTTCAAATAAAGTTAGGATGATAAAATGAGATTCGAAAACTCGATTAACTCGAAAATTTTCGATTCAATTCGATCAAAGGCTCACTCCTAACTAAAATGATGAAATTAACTTTAGATTTTTTATTTTATTTCGCGCAGTGGGTCAAATGATTCCATCAATAAAGGGCATGGTCCCAAATCAATACACCATAAAAGACATGTTGTCATTGCTACTATGTTCCCCAATGAAGAAGAACAATGGGAAAGTAGTGTTAGTTGCCAAGTCTAACATTCCACCAAATCGTCTTCATGTGATGGACACATGGACAAGTACAAATGTCCGACAAGTCCTCGCATGACAGTCGATCACTCTTTAAGGGTTAGTTTACAAATATTTCTCAAAAATATTTTTAAATAAAAAAAATATTATTTTAAGAAAAAAAAATATTTTCTCAAGTCAAAAATTAGCTTAAAAATATATTTTTTTAAAAACAAAATATAATTTAACTCTTAATGATACTGTTATCATTGAATTTGCTATCAATTTTGATATATTTCGTTTCAAATTGCCTTGAATTTTGATTTTTTATTAGTGTTTTATTCCTAAATTGTCAATAATGAATCGGCATTAGTCCCCACGATCCAAAATTATACATGGATGATAGTACTATTGGAAGACCAATATGAAGTGAGGATATATTAGACCACCATAAGTAAAGCCTATGTAGGAAGGGATTGAAGCATCTCACCAAGCCCATGATCTCTAACCAGACTTTTTTAACAATGGGCCCCAAATACAAAAGCAACATAAAAGAATTGGTGGAATATTTTAATTTTATAATGTTTAAATATTGTTATGTATTTTTCTTATTCTTCATGTTCGTTTTATAGTTTATATTCGAAGATTGTAGTTATTTCTCCCATCATTGTTACTTCAATGTTTGAATATGCATTCTCTTCTTCGAAATACAACGTGTCTTACCATTACATCGAACATTTATTAATACCGTTACATAATTTTAATTTTTTTTTACTATTTCCTAAATAAGATGTGCCACTTTTAGAACTTTAGTTATAGGATTTAAAAACTCAGTTCTTAAAAAGAAAATACTAGTAATAAGTTGAAAATTTCAATTCTTAAAGCATGTATCTCTTTCCTCGCTTAGGAAATGAGTAATCGTTTGATCCGATTAAAAAATACTAATAATTGATTTAATCGACTCTATATTATATTTACTCGAAATTGAACCGACCGTATTGACAAGTAATTTTTTTAAAAAAAATTTACAATCCAAACCAAATCAGCCTATACTATAACATTAGTATTTACTATTTTGTTTAAAATTTTATTTTATTTTCTATTTATATTTTTATTTGCATAATACTATTTGGGTTTAATTTTTTATCTGATTTTGGGTATGGAAAACATTGAGTTTGTTTTGGATTTGGCATTTGACAATATATTTGAGTTTAAATATATTAAAATATATAAATTTAATAGATATATTTATAATTAGTTAATTCAATTTCGAATTTTAAATTTTAAATGAACCAATTTGACATATGTTTATTACTTAATCTCTTCAATTAACGTTTGATTAATCTAATTAATTTGAACCGACTTTTGCTCTCTCATCTTTTTCAGAAAGTTGAAATCTCTTTTACCTAAAAGAGTAAACCAAAACATGAACCTTCTATATACTATCACATCTTTACTATAATAATATGCCTTCATCTGAGATAATGTCACCAATTAATCGGGTCTCAACTCAATTGAAAAATTACCCAAAGCTATTTCTTTTATAAAACAAGTTTATCTATGGTAGCGTAATGTATAATATTTCAATTCTCCTATGTTTCACTATCATTCAATCAATTTTGTTTCACCTGGGGCAAATTTAGCATTGCTTCTAAGAAGCACTTTCGGAACAAAAACTACTTTTGAGATAAAAGTACTGTTAAATAAGATACTTTTGAGCTTTTAAAAAGTCAGAGGCGGATTTAGGGGGGTTGGCAAGGGACCTAACCCCCCTTAAAATGTAAAATTATCATTTAAGCTCTTAAATTTTTTAAAACATTTTAAATTAGTAAATATAAAATTACACTTCGGCCTCCCCTAAAATTATAAAAATTCGATTTAATCCTTCACAAATTATAAAGATATAGATTATAAAAAATTAAAATTTTATTTGACACCCCTTAAAATTTGTTCTGGCTTTGCCCCTGATAAAAGTGCTTTTAGATAAAAAAAATAATACTTTTTTAGATAAAAACAGAAGTAGAAAATTTTAACTTTTGCTCAAAAGTATTTTTTTACCCAAAAACACCTTTTTAAAAGCAATATTAAACTAAACCTTAATCCTTATAATCGATACATTTCTCGTCTTACATAAATTTAATTTTCATTTGAAAAAACCAAAAAAAGAAAAGAAATCGGTACTTAGCATTTTAAATCTTCTAGATGTAGAGGTGATTTGGTAGAGATGTTGACCTTTATTCCATGAAATCATGAGTCAAATTTGAGAGAAATTTCAGCTACAATTCAAAGTCGAACAGTAAGGAAAAATGGGTAATTTTTTGTAAGGTACTCATCCAATAACCACATTAACCAATGAAGTTAAAAAGGCATCAAATCCTCCAACTTGCCTAACGCGTTTCATTGTCAACAAAACATGATTGATAATACCACTAGAAGAACTTGACTTGTTGTTCCTTCTGCTTTTTCAAAGTCCAAGTATTTGCCATGAAAGCCCTTGTAGTAATAGTCATATTGTATTTTGTTTCCTCTAGTTAAAAATAGGTAAATTTGTCATTGTATGTTAGATTAAAAAATTAAAAATTTTATATATTTATAATGGTAAAAATTGGTCTCTATACGTAAACATGAGGTACACATGACACTCCACGTATAATTGTCTGATTATTCTGTCAGCTACACTAGTTTTTAACAGTAGAAATGAATGAATTTTTTAACAAAAATAACCAATTTACTCTTTGTTCTGACATATAGAGACTAATTTGCTCTCTTTTTTTAGTAAAGGAGGAAAATACAACCTGGTTTCTAGTACTGATTACACATTTCAAAATGGGTTAATATACTATTTGGTACTTATATTTGATTTCAATATTCAATTTTGTACTTGAGTTTGCCTTTCAATGTTTAAATTGGGACGTGAGTTTTTCTTTGTCCCAATTAAGTACGTATGTTTTTTTACTGGAGAACAAATGTCAAGTATTTATTGAACTACATGATGTTGTTTAGTTTGAGTACCAAATTGAACATTAAAGCCAAATATAGATACTAAATGGTATATTAACCCTTTCAAAATCTATCAAATATACGTATCTTCTTTTATCTATAAAAACTTATTAATAAGCTCCATTTTTCTTCTCATAACTCATTCTTCACCTTCTTACCCCTTTAGAAATTCCTTTCCACAGCTTTTAAAAAAATGGCAGAGAAGATCAGTGATGAAACCCCAAATCCAGAGAAGATCAATGATGAATCCCCAAATCCATTGGCACCAAGTAATGACGAAGAGTCTATCACGGCTCACTCGAAAGACCAAAATAGAAAGAAGCAAATGAAGTGCCTGTTGTATATCATATTATTTGCCGTGTTCCAAACAGGGATTATATTGCTTTTCGTGTTAATCTTCATGCGTATGACAAACCCAAAGTTCCGGGTTCGATCGGGGTCGTTTATCGACACTTTTAATGTTGGAACTGAAGCTTCCCCTTCATTCGACTTGCGAATGAATACCCAATTCATGGTAAAGAACACGAATTTCGGTCACTTCAAGTACAAAGATGGTACCGTCACCTTTGCATATAAGGGCATACCGGTTGGTAATGCCATGATCGAGAAGGGTCGAGTCGGGGCTAGGTCAACCAAAAAGGTTGATGTTGTAGTCAAGTTGAGATCAAATGGTTTGTCATTGAATACAAGAGATAACGAATTGGGAAGTGATATTAGTTCAGGTGTTCTGCCATTGACCAGTTCAGTAAAGTTGAAAGGGAAGATACATTTGATGGAGGTGATAAAGAAGAAGAAATATGCCCAAATGAATTGTAGTATGGAAATTGATATCAACTCTAGAACCTTGGGAAATATTATATGTAAGTGATCAAACTTGTTTATGAACTTTGTTTTTTTTTTTTTGAATTTTTATTTCATTTTTAGTTGCATTTGTTATGGATTTTGCCTTGTGATTTTTGTATTGGGGACTTATGATTATATGAGTGTACTTCGAGTGTGTTTTTACAGGATTAATATATTATTTGATACTTGAATTTAATTCTAACGTACGATTTGGTATATAAATCAAATTGCATCATGTGGTCCAATGACTAGTAAATTGAATATTAAAATTAAATTCAAGTATCGAATATATATTAATGAAAATATATGTTTTAATTTTTTTGAAATAAATATGAGGCAAGTATATTTTACTAATGAATATTGAATCATTTTGGGTAAATTACACTTAACATCACTAATTATTAGTAAGTTTACGTTTTAGTCACTTAACTTTAAAAAGTTACAAAATGGTCACTAAACTACATTTAAGTCATTACGCTATTAAAATCACTTCTATATGGCCTTTTTTGTTTGCATGGCCTACCTACGGTAATCGAAAGCTCTCATTCCCCTTCTCTTTTATATATAGTTTAGTTTTTTTTTCATGAAATAGCTTTGAATATCATGAAACTGTAAACCAAAATCCAAACAGTTTTATTCTCCAATCTTCGACATTGGCCACAAAATCAAACTTCGATCTAAGATATGTTCTTCTACTCATTGATGGGTATTGATCATCAAATCGTCGCTTGAAGCTCACTAGCTAGCCCTTAAAAAAAACACTTAACAACCTAGTGACTTAAATAAAAACTTTCAAATAGTTAGTAACTTAAATGAAAACTTTCGAATGATTCAACGACCATTGTGTAACATTTAATATATCAATTTTACTATATTAAAAGAATATTAATTATTTACTTTTGAAGATAAGCTTAATCAATAAGATTAAATATTATTGATAAGGTTAAGTGGAGTGGATTGGAAATAGGAAATTTAGAAATTCTCAAGTTGTAAAAGCTTAATAATTGTGGTGTGGATTTTCAAAGTGTGTTGAGTAGGGGTGAGCAAAACTCGATTCGACTCGAAAAAATCGAAAAAAATTTCGAATTTCGAGTTAAACGAATCGAGTTATTCGAGTCGAATTCCATCTCACTCGACTCGATTCGAGAAAACTTCAAATAAAGTTAGGATGATAAAATGAGATTCGAAAACTCGATTAACTCGAAAATTTTCGATTCGATTCGATCGAATACTCACCCCTAGTGTTGAGTAATTAACCTGAAAATCGTAATTTATTAACGATTTATATCTGATGTATCTATTGTGTATAATTATAAGCCTATTTAATTATTAAATTATTTTTTAATTTGAATATAGTAATGATTATTAAAGTTTGGTATATGTTCCAACTGTGTTCCTTAATAGTTCTATAAATAAAAGTAGTTAAAGTCAAATCGTATTAATCAATTAAAACCAAATAGATACAAATTAAACTTTCATATTTTTATTTTTTATTTTTTTAATTGGCAGTTACAATTAAAACCAATTATTACAAACATTAAATTTAATATTTTAAGTTTAAAACAATTGGCACATAATTTTTAAATATTGAGAGTCAAATATGAGTGCTCAAACTCCTCAAACCTCGACCTTTGCTAGCAGCACTAAGATTTAGATACTTTTGAAGCGTTAATTGATTATTATTTTTAAGATAATGATAAATTTAGCTCTTAACGTTTACATATTTTGTTAAAATTTTTTAGCTAAATTTGGCCCTTAATATTTAAAAAAAAAAATCAAATTTGACCATCAACATCTTAAAATGAGTCGAATTGATTTTTTTTAACGGAAATATTGACGAAAATGTTAAATTTTTAAACATGGCCGCCTGCATGGGCAATCCACATGTATTTTATGCTATTTTTCTTGATTTTTTTATATTTTATGTATTTTAAATTATTTATTGGCGTTACATATAAGACAAATATTGTCATATCAAAATGAAATATATGTAGACTACCATACGATTGCCATTCCAACATAGTTAAAAAAATAAATATATTAGTTAACATTTATGATCAAAAAATGTTTTGACTCTTTTTTTTAATAATTAATGACCAAATTTAGCTAAAAGAATAAGGGCTAAATTGGAAAAATTGTAAACATTTAGCTAAAATTATCATTATGCTCTTTTTTTTTTCTTATTTCCCAAATTTTTTTTTGAAGTTTCAAAAGAATAATACAATTAGAGAAGTAGAAACCAAATAAAAAAGAGATGATTGGCCCTTGGGTAAACTACATGGGCCTAACCCATGTCTACAATGGTAATTTTCTTACCTTCTCCTCAACAATGCTTCCGCCCAATAAAACATGAAAAACCAAAATTAATCAAAATTATAATTATAATATTTTACAATTTATTGAATATGTAATATTACCGGTATAATGTCGGGTACCACACATTACCTTATTTGGTTCATTTAATTGCAATGTAAAATTTTGGTATTTAGTTAATGGAATCATAAGATTATTTAAAATACATTTTACTAAATTGTTCTTATTGTAATTTTTTTAACAAGTTCAATTCTTTTAATTTTTTTTAGTTTAAGTTTTTATAAAATTATGATAATTCTTGGTTTAATTACAATTTAAATATTAATAAGGAAATATATGATGTTAAAATAAATTTATAAATGAAATAGTTTTTAGACTTAAATCTTATTTTGAAATAAAGACGAAATTAATTAAAATAAAAATAGATATATCAAGATTTTTATTAAAATAATATAAAAATTAAAATTATTTTTCAAAATAATATGTTTCTACATTATCCAACTGTGTCATCCAACTATTAAAAATAACATTCAAAAAAATAAAGAAATATATTTTAGGAGGGTGTCATCTAGACCTGTCCATGGGCCGGGCTGGGCCGGGTCGGGCCGAGCCCGGAAATTTTTTTGGCCCGGCCCAAAATATGTGCATGAAATTTTGCCCAGGCCCGGCCCGGGAAAAATATCATAAGCTCGAGCCCGGCCCGACCCATTTTTAAAATAAACATTAAAAAATTATTTTAAAAATAAAAAATAAAAAAATTATTTTAAAATTAAAAAATTAAAAAATATATATTTATTATATTTGGGCCGGGTTGGGCTGGGGCAAAAAAAGTGGTGCCCGAGGCCCGACTCGTTTTTTTAAACGGGCTTCGTTTTTTTGCCCAAGCCCATATTTCGGACCTATATTTTTACCCAAACCCTCATATATTTCGGACGGGCCGTCGGGCCGGGCTGGGCCGCCCGGCCCATGGACAGGTTTAGTGTCATCTACTTGAATGCGACATCCCATTCAATCATTTTTTTTTCTTCATTTTTTACTCTTTTCAAAAAAAATTTCTCTTTTTTTTTTCAAATCACGCGACACACTTTTTATTATTATTCTTTTTAAAAAAATTCACCATTATTTTTGTAATAATCGAGTAATTTTGGAGTTGGTGTCGCATGTCGAATAGGCGACACTGTTTTCTATTATGGAAAATACATAATTTTCTATCATGTTGAACTTATATTATACGTGTAGTTTAAAGATAGATCGATTCAAAATTTAAGAATATACCTGTAATTTAAAATAATCTAAAAAATGGATGATATTAAGATTACACTCTACATTTTAGTTTTTTTTAATTGGTGACAGAAAAGAAAAGATACAGCTAGTTAAATTATATTAAAGGGATTATATGTAAACACATGCAAACATTCTTCCCTATTAAAGGTTGTTTTAATTATTCGATCCGCTTCATCATTTTCTTTTCTAGTAATGTATTCAAATTCCCATTTTTTATATTCTTTAAGGGATGGTGAATGCGTCTGATTATCGTTAACTTTAAAGGTATTAATTTCGAAATTTAGATTACTTCAATAGCTCGTAAACTGTCCATTTGTAACAGTTCAATTTTTTATTTTCCCTACATTAATGATAATATTAAGTATCGAGTATTTTCCGGATAAAACCCGATGATTCAAACCAACCTTTACTAATATTCCATGAATTGTCCGGCTTGGTGCGGTCCTCATTTAATGAGCTCAAATTTTCATCCTCATTTTCAGACTTTATCAACTGTGACATTAACTACTCAACTTAAATTGTTGATCACCTGTTTATAGCTGGATGACATCCACACCCATATAATAAAAACATTAAAAGATTTAAAACATGACGTCATATAAATTTTCAATTTTTTTTTGAAATCCTTTGAAAAAACTGACATTTTATTTTTAAAAAATAAAATCCAGAAGAAAGATCCATTACATGATGAAAACCTGAAAAGTTGAAGTGGGCAGTAAAAAAAAAAAAGTAGAAACCCTTTTTTAGAAAATCAAGTGCCTCTTACTGTTCACCTTTCTTTTCTTTTTCATTTGATGTTATTATTTTTATCCTTTTAAATGTTGGTCGGATAAAAAAACAAAAAAACATGATGTGTGTGTAACAATAGATTACAAAAAATGTGTTGGAGAAGTGAACCGATATCGTCCGGTCCTCTTCTTATGTTGGTGACCTGTGGGTATGGATGAAGTTGACAAATGCTATCAAATCCCATTTCATCATTATAGATGGGCGCCCCCTCCCTTTATTCAAATTTCAAAGCTCATTAGGTGGCGAAGAATGAATTTCAGTTTATCAATTCCGTCGTCGGTCTGATTCTTATGATATTACGTATAATGCGAAGCTAAGTTAAGTTGTAATGCAATATAATACCAAGGGTTAATAGCATTCGGACTCGTTAAATTTAAAATGTTTTGATCGTGTCAAGTAAGTTTTTACTTTAGTTTAGTTATTAATTTAGGTGTTAAGACATTGAACATATTTTAAGATACCAAAAATAAAGCCGTTGATTCTGTGGCGCGGGCTACAATAAGGGCTCGGTGTCATTATGTTAATAAAAAATGGCTCGGTGGTATGTTAACAAATTGACCCACTACAGAAACGAGGCTTCATAAGTTCAGGGACTTGAGAACATAACAAAAGACGGGGGGACTCAACCGTCTTCCGAAAAGAGATGCGTGATAAAATTATAAACATGTGTAGACTTATTGTATTGCTAACTTAAATTTAATATGTTTAAAAAAAATATGTTTTAAATATATTTCATGTCAAATATAAATTGAAAAAAAAGGACATAATTAATACAATTAGAAAGTTTGTAAACTTAGGGAGAAATTTAAAATTTGAAAATAAAAGTATCATAGAGATCTTTGTATTAAGAGCCGGATTATATTTTGTCCCCTTTACTAAAAAAATAAACGCATTAGGTCAAAGAACAAACTGGTCCTTGCATGTCAGAATGAGACACGTGGCATGCCACGTGGAATTGTTTGGTTATTTTATCAGCAATCCTAATTTTTATTTATTTATTAAGGAGGATAAAAGTTATTACATAGCAATCAATCTAGGAAAAGAAAAACCAGTAACATCTTCATGTGACACATTCAAAGCAAAATCGGGAGGTTGAGACCAAGAGTAAAAGTCAATAACCATTCCTTCTACAGCATTTGCTAAGCAATCAACCGTCTTATTGCATTCTCGATGCACATGCCTAATACCAATATCCCAATCTCGATGCAACAGGTCAGCAACCCCAGTTTTTAACAATAGAAATGGATGAAATTTTAAATAGAATAAACAATTTATTCTTTAATCTAACATACAAAGACTAATTTACTCATTTTTTAAGCAGAGTGAACAAAATGCAATCTGACTTTTACTACAAAAACCTCTATGACACTTTTACAAAAATTTGAAATATATTTAAAAACATTCAATACAATTAATCGAACATAAAATAATAACACATATACATAAAACATACCAAATACAATAAAGACTAGATTGGAATATATAGACAAACAAGTTGTGGGTAAACATTGTGTAGGAGTACCATGGCATATTTCGGAGAGGAACCATACCAACAAGTGTATGTGAGCATGGAATATGAAGGGGGATGCAGTGGATGTAGGCATAAATCCTTCAAATTAAATGGTGCAGAGAATATATATTTATGGCTGTGGCATGTTGAATGGAACATTCAACTTACCTTCTGCCCATATAGCAGGGATGGGTTGCCAGAGCATTTGTTTCAATTCACACTGCTTTTTTCTCTCTTTTTTTCCCCCTAGTTTTGAATTATACATGAACTAGTATTTATTGGATTCCAAGAAATCCTTCAAAGTTTTAAAATGCATTGAATCCATCTGATTAGTCGCAAACAAAACAAGTTGGTTCGGATTCGAGAACTTGAGTCATTACAAACTCGAGAAAAACAAGTCATCGTGAACTTGGAAGAACACGTCCTTGTTGACTCAAAAAGCCTCTCGCATAGGCTGAGGCAAGAGAAAGAAAAACCTTTAAGCCTCGTATGGATACAGAAGAGGTGTTGAGTGGAACAAGAAAATGGCGTGGAAAGAAGAGGAGATAACCGAAGAGAGACAAGAAAGGAGATCGTTATCGACAAAGAGGAGTTGGCATATCAGCTTGAAGAATGAGAATTGATGCAGATCACCTGAACTGAAATTTTAATATATATATATATTTACCGTTTGAACTAAATTTTTAATGATTTATTTAGTACATCCAATCAACAACTCCCTTCTCTTGTGGATGGTGTGAAATTGTGAATAGTTTTTACTGTTGAAAGCATTATAGAAGATTGGAGAAAACAAATTCCCACTAAAAATACTACCAATTGTGGAGGAAATTGAAAAATAAATGTTGAAAGTCATTTTAAGTCCTTCAAATCCAAGAAAATCATTATCACATCTTTGAACTGCAGAAATTTAAGACCAAACACAAATTCTCACAACAACAAAAAGAATCCAAATATAAAAGAGTTAACTTTCAATTCCTTCATAATGACAAACAACTTCACCTTTACAAAGTGAAAACTACTCTCTCTATTCACTGCTCATCATAAACTAAACAATCAAAAAACAATTACTACCCCTTTCTTTTTTTTTCTTTTCTTTTCTTTTTTTTAATTTTCCTTTGTTTCCCCTTTTCAATTTTTACATCATCATGATCATGAAATTTTTTAAAGTCTATTAACAGTACTTTTTCAGGTGGTGAAGCCATTGCCTTCTTCGCTTGATGTTCTTGCTGAATCCATTAGTTTCTCGTATGATGAAATGCTTGTAACTCGTGAAAATAGAGAAGACTCTGAGAAAAAAAGAAATAAATTTAAAGCTTAATTAGCACTTAAAAGAGAGTGCAGTAACGAATTTAAACAGTGTGGAAAACTTGTATACCTGTTGAAGATGCATTGCTTAATTTCTCTTGTGAAGAACAATCGCTTGTGCATCTCGATAACCATGAAGATTCTGCAGAAAATCCAAGAAGAAACAAAGTTAAGCATTAAACTCTGATTTCTGAATTAAACCCAAAGCTTAAAATTAACTGCAAAACCGAAAAATGATTACCTCTGGATGAATTGAAAGATCTCTTGCAATGTAAAATGGCGCTTTGGATCCCATCATGTTGAAGCAGCAGTGAATCATCTCTCCGGCTAATCGGCGACGCTGCAGCCGAGGCTGATCGGCTTTTTCCCAGATGCTTGTAACCCGCTTTAATATTAGTATTTCCCTGTTTCTCCTTTACAGAATATACCGTCGCCGGAGAAGTTGCCGGAGATAACGTTGATAAGTCGCCGGACACTTCGAACTTGTGGGTTTGACTGTGCTTTTTGGAGATTTTTGTGTACAATGGTTTGATTACATTCAAGTACTTATGTACCAAATCTTTTGATAATCTCTTCGAAGGATCATCTTCTATTTTGCCTTTTGTTCTTCGGAAACTGTTTTCTCTAGTGAAATGCTCTCTGCTATTATGGTTTCCATGCTTTGGGGTCTCCATTGAAACACCTACGAGCTTGGTTTTCTCCGGCAGGCGTGTATTGTTACCGGTATTCGCCATTGATTTGGATTTCTTGGGAGTAAAGACTCGAAATCTCTGAGCTGATTTTAGCAGAGCAATGGGCGATTGTGGCTTGGAGATTGGCTCGATAGGCATAATCTTTCTCTTCGAGAAGTGATCGGCGGGAGACAAACTAAGCTCTTTGTTACCAACAAAATTGTTGGTCAGTTCACGGCGAGCTCCACCATTGCCATTAAAATCACGTAGAGGAAACTCCAAGTCGATGAAAGAGTCCTCCCCTTCATCCAACTCATGATCCGAAACAACCCCAGACGCGACGGTGGCAGTGACGGTGACGGTGGCGGCGGCGCCGTTTCCATCACATGGTTGGGTTTGATTTACTTTATGAACCCCGTTACTAGGTTTCCAAAACATGAGAAAATTCAGAGCTTCCATGGCTGTAAAACTCAAAAAATAGAACACGGGGGAAAACAGAAAAGACAGAGAATCCAAAGAGGAAACGAGGGTGGGTTCTTTTAGGGTTTCATTTGGAGGCTAGGGGAGGGATTAAAAGCATTTAAAAAAGCGAGAGAGAGAGAGAGAGAGAGGGGCATTGCACTGCCTTTGATGGGGTTTCAATGACAGGAATTGAAAATGGTGTTTCAGGGGAGAGAGTGAGGTAAGCTTTTGATACCACTTTTTACAAAGAGATTCGTATTAGAAAGAGAGAGATAGGGATATTAGCTTATTAGCTTTGCAGCCTTTGCTTTTTCAACACTGATGAGGTTTTTTTGGTTAATATAACTTTGACTCCCTAAACTTAATAATTAGCCCATTTGCATAGTCCTTAAACCAAGTTTTAATTAAATAGATTCTTAAAATTTTCATAAAAGCAAAATTATTTTAAAATAGAGAAAAACTATTTTTTTAGCTCGATTCAATTAAACTTTTTTTCCGGGTTAATATAATGCTCGATCCCCAATTTAATAAATTTGATTGATCGATCCAGTCTAATTTCTAACAATCAAAATCTTGAGATATTCTTTTAAAAGAAATCAAATTTTAACATTTTCCTAGTTCATAAACTAAAATAAACCTAATTATCAAATTTAGATACCAAAATAAAAATAAAAAAACCAAGATTGAAGGACTAAAATTTATTTGTAGTTACCCTTTTTCTAAAATTGCAAATTTACAGAGGGAATGGTTGAGTATAGGTTGCGTGATAGAGAGAGAGAGAGAGAGATGGAAAAGGTAGAGCACGTGAATGGAGCTTGCGAGTGAAATGAAAGACAAAATCTTTTTGCAAATGATGCAAAATTTTAGTCCGTAAATAAAAAAGGATCATATTTATCATAGGCTTACGCTACACAAAATAAATAAATAACAAGTTTTTATTTATAAATTCAGAAAAACACAGTGAATTGCAGGCATTGGGGCTCAGCCTTTTTTTTCGCTTTGCCATTCAGAAACTTTCCCTCAGTAAAAAAAAATAAAAAATGGAATCCTGGATATACATGCGCACTGGTCTCCATCACTTCCTTTCTTTATCTCTTTTGTACTTTTCTACCCCCTTTACCTATTCCTTTGTTTACAAATTCTTCATCAAAATTTGAAAAAATAATTGATTAATACACTCTTTTGTACCCAAGGTTAATTTTAATATTCAATTTCATACTTAAATCTTTTCAATTTGGTATTTTAATTTTTCTCCCTACCAATTTTACGTTTCTCGACATTTGTAGGTGACAAATTATTTAATATTAAATAAGATTTTTTTTTTTAAATTTTGATCATATATACTGTTTTTTCTTTTATAAATGTATCGATATATGCGGCAACGACGACATGCTCAACAGTAACGACAAAGAGGACGAGGAGTTGTTAGAAGAAGAGGAAGAAGATTTTAATTCCTCCTCTTTGCTACCTCAACTGATTGCTGTTGTCATACCCTCCGTCTCAATCCCTGCCGTTCCTTCATTCACCATTGTGATCGTTGTTGTTGTTCCTCTCGAGGATTCGACTCCCAACTCCAAACGCCAATGGATTAATTCTATCGTCTCTGAGAAAAAACCTCTTCCGCCGCAAAAATTAGACGAATCGTGACGATTATTTAAAAAAAAAAAAGGTGAAAACACGTCCTGTATGTCGATACAATTTTTAAAAAATAACATAAATGGTCTAATTTCTTTTTGGGGGGCATATAGGTAAATCACCCCCCATTTATATGACTATTTTTTTATAGATATATTTTTAAAGCTTTTGATTGATAAGATTATTTGAATTATTTATTTATTAATAATATTATTATGTTTTCATCGTTGGAACATTAAATCGTAGAACAAAACGTACCAACAATCTTTTCAATTACGGGTTTACCTTTTAGTTTTTCCGTTTGTCCAGTATCAGGTTTTGTTTTTCGTACACTACTTTTTGTTTCTACGTTACACGCCAATATTTATTTATATAACTCCGTAAAAAATAAAATATGCTATCAATCCTTCCCTCATTCATAGTTTTATAATTTAGTCCTATTTCTATTTAACAGTGTTAACAACTAAATCTGAATTTTAAAATTTGAAATTTAAAAAGTAAAAGAATTAAATTTCAAGTTTTGATCTTGTACAGGGACTAAATTCCAATGAGGTATTGACACTGTTGGCTAAGGTAGAAGCTTTGGACCATACTCTGGTTTGAGTCGCACAATGCACAATTCTGATATCTATATCCCATATATAGGTTTTGTTATAATTATTTTCGATTCTTCGTCTGTAGTACCTTGTATTGATTCCATTCTATGCTATAATTACTCGAATATATATTTATACGTGTGCACTATTTATAATAACAAACAATTAAAAAAATCAATGATGATAAATTAATTGAGCCACATCTTGGTCTTCTCTCTCTTTTTTTAATTGTTCTTTTCACATTAGGTTATGCATTAGTTATATGTACATTGTTGACTTTTCTAAAAAATAAATTATTTAGAGGTGTAATTCAAAGATGATAATGAAATTGCGTGAAGAAATTGTGGGTTGGGGGTGCAATTTTTCTTGGGAGACTTTGAAGTCAACTCAAATGTTTTAAAATGTTGGGGGCAATGTCGGAAACCAAACTTTGGCTAATCCTATTGTCCTTTTCATCGATTTGTTTAGATTTGAATTATTAAATAATAACAAAATCTTTTATTTTATTTAAATTATTTATAATAATAAATAATAAATAAATTATCAGACCCAATTATATTTCATTATTTTTTAAGTTATTATTATTTTTCGCCCCATCATCACCTAAATTTCTTTTAAGAATTTTTTTTTTAATTTTTGGATTTTATACAATTTTTAAAAGATATTAAAGCAATTATGTGACACAATCTCGATATGGAACAATCTTATAATGTTATGTTATCATACCTTAATAGAATCCAAATTGGATAACTAAATACATAAAAAATTTAAAACTAATATGAACTAAAAAAATTTTAAGGATCAAATTGAAAAAATTTATTAAATTCAGAGACTAAATATTATTTTATCTCATTAAAGAAAGGCAATAAGAGGAGCGCGTGGAGCAGGAGAAAGAAAGAAAAGGCTTTTAAAATGGCAGAGGTAGTTTGACTGACGGATTATTATATGTTTATAGAAAAGAGATTTACGAGGCTGACGACAAACATCCAAAAAGAGCCATTTTTTTTTATAAAAACAAAAGCAAAATGGAATAGAAAAAAGCCAAAAAGAACAACACAGTGACACACACAAAAAAAAAAATGGAAACGTTAGGGGTTAGCTGAGAAATGAAAAAAAAAGAAAAAAGAGTTTACTTATGGTGGCACATGGTCTTAAAAGAAAAGCCAATGTGGGGTTCTTTTTCTTTTAAGGTAAAGGCAAGGGCAATGGCAATGGCAATGACAAATGTAAATGCTTTTGGAGCCTTTTTCCTTTCATAGAAAACCTAAAGCTTTTGCCTTTCAACTTTGAAGAGGTCCAAGTCCAACCTCTACATCTTTTTTTGGAGTTGAATTTAGGTCAATAGGTCCAACTCTTACCTATAAAATTTGGTGATTTTACTCCCATTCATCTTTGAATTAAATCGGATTGGTCTGGCATCAGATTGGTTAACTTACAATTTGTTTCGAGTCGATTGAATTAATTTTTTAATACTTTCATTTTTAAAAACAAACTACAGTAGAGGTCATTCATGGTTTATTTTTTTTCTTTTTTGATCATCAAATTATGAAAAGTTATAAAATAGTCATCTAACTGTTCAATTTTGTCTTTTTTTATCACTAACCGACTAATGTAAAAATGGAAACACCCAAAAATCAAAGATAAATGGGTAACCAAAAAAGACAAGTTGAGTGACCATTTTGTAACTTTTTAAAGTTAGGTGTCCCCAGAAAAATTACTAATAATTGAGTGATCATTTTGTAACTTTCTATAGTTGAGGTGACCAAAACTAGTTAGATGATTACTGATGTAATTTACTCATTTTTTTAATAATTTATTTAATCAAACCATAGTCAAACCGATAAACTGAAAGTCTAACTGTTCAACGATTCAATTCTGAAAACCTAATTTTGATAATAACAAATACATAATTTGATAATGATTTCGTTTGAATGTTTTTCAAATCTTCAATGTTCTTTTTACTACGAAAGTCATAATAAAAGTATAAGAACTTAAGCTCAAAAGAAACGAAAGTAACCTTAAGCATATGACTTTGAAGGGTTCTTTTTTCTTTTCTTTTCTTTTCTTTTCTTTTCTTTTCTTTCTTAGATGCTAAATATAAAGTATAAAAAAGGAAAAATAAATAAAAGGAAAAAGAAAAAGAGTAAGAACATTAAGCCTTTAATTTTCTACTTCCCTTTGGACAATATCATAGGGTTCTTTCTTATCTGTTTTCCCAGTAAGCAAACAAAAAGAAAATTGGTGATTATTATATTATTATAGTTATCAAATATAATATTCAATTGCTAATCTATGGTTACTGAATACTGACCAAACTTATATACTTTAATTAATATTTTTTATTTATTTTGGATAAATGTGTATTTTATTATCCAAAAGAAGTAAAAGTTTGCTACAAACAACAATGTGTACAAGAATCAAATAAAAAGCAAATCAGCTTATACTTGGTAAAAGTTTTATAGAGGCTATTTGTATTAAAAGTTAAATTATATTTTATTTCTTTATTTAAAAAATAAGTAAATTGGTCTTTCTGTTAAAAATTCATTTATTTTTATTGTTAAAAATTGGTGCATCATATGGTATTGTCTAGTTATTCCGTCAACTATGTCAGTTTTTAATAGTACAAATGAATGAAATTTTTAACAAAAATAATAAGTTTACTCTTTAATTTAATGTATAAAAACTAATTTCACATCTTTTAAGTAAAATAGACAAAATGCAATCAAACTCTTAATACAAATACCTTGTATTTTTACCCATATACCCTATATAATTACTTTATAATACATATTTTTTACAAAGTTGGGCGTTTACTATTATCAATTTTAGAATTTAAATTTAGATAATATTGCTTCGTACATTACTTAATTGTGTTATGTGGATCTTCTTCTTCTTCTTTTTTGTTAAAAAAAAAAGCATTCTAAACTATTACGTGATAATTAATCTAAAAACAGATAAACTGGTAAGATTTCCATGCAGCACATTTAGAGTAAAATTAATGGGTTGAGATCAAAGGTGAAAGTTGATGTCTATTCCTTCTGTATCATTTGCTAAACAATCAACCAACCCATTACATTCACGAAACACATGAATTAAACTGACACTCCAAACACACCTTAACAAATCTCGAATCGCATTTATGACATGCGATTCCGGTTGATTAATTATCAGGTTCTCCTTTATATGGTGCAACGCTTCCAAATAATTTGATTCTAACAACACATCTTGACAATCAAGCTTCCAAAGCCTGTTCAAAACCATCAAGTATAGGGGTGTGCATAATTCGGGTAAAACCGAAAAAATTCGGTTAACCGACTGAATTCGGTTAATCGGTCGGTTAACCGAATTTTTTCAGTCGAGGGTCGGTTAATTTTTTATAATTTTTTGGTTAACGGTTAATTCAGTTCGAAACCGGTCGGTTAACCGAATTTTTTCGATTAACTGAAAAAATTAATAAATAAAATTATCCAACCCAACCCAATAAAACTAAAACTAAAGTCTACCCAATTACCCAACCCAATAAAACTAAAACTAAAGTCTACCCAATTACCAACCCAATAAAAATAAAACTAAAGTCTAATTCTAAGTATCTACCCAATTATATATGTTTTTTTTTTTTAGGTTTAATGCAAATGGAGATTTCTTGGAGAGAAGAAATGAATATAAATGGAGAATATTAAAGACTTACATTTCAATTGTGTGTTAATTTCAAGAATTATGTAATGTTTTTAATTATGTAGTGATTCAAAGACTTATGTAATGTTTTTAATTATGTAGTGATTTAATTCTGGTAATTCGGGTGCTTCAGTTAATTCGGTTAATTTTTAACCAAAAATAAAAACCATACAATTTTCGGTTAATCGGTTAACTGACCTAATTAATCGAAAAAATTTCGATTCAGTTAATATTTTTTTAAAAAATTCAATTCGGTTAACGGTTAAAAATTTTGGAAGGTCGGTTAATTCAGTTATAACTATTTCAAGTCGGTTAACCGGATGCATACCCCTAATCAAGTATGCCTCAAAGTTTTACTTGCAAATTCCAAACACTACGAACTATTTGCATCTCAAATCACACCATCAATTATACCTATTTATATTCCAAATTTTGACCTCCATCCTATTTGGATCTTCATTTTTAAATGGTGAGAAAGAATGATTAATGATGTATCACATCCATAAAACTACTTCGATTTTCTTAAAAGATAATATTTCCATTATTCTTTTAAAGATTCGTGGCCATGTTTATGGTATGCACGACCTTTTTTATTTTAAAAGCTGACCATTAGGGTATTTTCTTTTTTCTTCTTACGGCTAATTCCTTATTCAATACTCAACCTTTAGAGAGTTGCTTTAAATTAGAATGTAATGATTAAGGATATAAACTATTGGAGATGTAATAAATTAAATATAAAAATTAGATGACAGGGATGATAATAACAGGATTTAAACCCCAAGGGACTTAATCACTGATTTCTTTTATATCGTTGACAAAGTTGAAAGAGGAAGACAACAATTAACCTAATTTATACTTTAATTCAAAACAAAAAAAAATCATTTTAAACCGTTCAAAAATAATAAAATTATAAATAATAAATATAAACACATGCCTAACCTCAAACAATAGTAGTACAAACTTGAAGTCGGGTTCCACAACTACATCATAGGTTGGCAACTAGAGGCATTGGAGGCCGAACCATCCAAGGCACAAGTCAAGAGACAGTCCATTCCACCACCTCAGATCTACTGTTCTCTTGTTGTTTTCTTTTCTTTTCTTTTCTTTTCTACTCGATTTTCAGAGCCTTTGCTCTTACTGTTGGGACGTCGGCGTTGTTGTCGGAAATCTGTCAATGATAGTGTTCGATGGTGATTAACGTAATCGCACCAGGCGCCTTACTTGATGGCTGTCGTGATTGGTCAGTCAAGGGTGGTACCGTCTTTTTGTTTTTGTATAGATTTTGAATGAACCAAAAAAATAAAAATAAAAATGTACAATTTCTTAAATTTTGTCCCGTACATCGTCAGTGTACTGATGTTAATATGTACATAGTCAAGTACCATAACAGTACATTTCTTCAAATATCTTGCTAAATATTTGAAAAAATAATTTATTTTTTAAAACGATTGAATATATAATTAATTGACAAATAAGATTTTTTACTCAAATAATATTTTAAAAAAATATAAATGACATGTTGCAAGAATTATATACCAAAATGGTACATTCAAATGGGTGAAGGGTGGTGCATAGGCGGCGCCACCCTGATTCTGACACAATTTCATTTAAAAAAAAGGGGTATAGGGGTGTGGTGCCTATCATATATGCGACACCAGTGACCCTATCCGATAGGCGACACACCTAGTATTTCTCCCCCCCACTCCCCCATCCGGCTCATTTGAAATGTTTATTAAAATACCTAAATTTTATACATTGCTTTTAATTATAAAAAATACCAAATAGATTTGTCCACATAATATTTTTTGCTATGCTACATTAACAAAATAAATATATCTTATAAATTCCAACTCAATGGTCTCATTCACAAATTACATCTCAATGGTTTAATCTTTTACTTACATAATAAACAAAAAATTTATATTAAAATAATAAAATAACATGCCAATAAAAAAATATAACAAAAACATAACATAAACAATACATAATAAATACAAATATTTTTATTATTATTTTCAAATGATAATAAGTAAAATGTTTTGGTTTAAAATATAATATATGGTTGGACTTGGATTTGGCCATCATTCCTCGAATCTAAATTTAGTCCTCACTCATCAAAAATGATATTTTTTCAACATTATTTTATATCAAACTCAAAATCACCAAAGGTAATGATAATAATATAGGTTTTGATTAAAAAAATATAATAATATAAGTAAAAGTAGAATGAAATTAATTATTAAGAGTTAAATTGTATTTTGTTATTTTTTATTTAAAAAATAGATAAATTAATCACTATATGTTAAATCAAAAAGTAAATTAGTCATTCAATAAAAAAATCCATCCACTTCTACTATTAAAAATTGGTTTTTATACGTCAACACGAGGTATGTCTGGCATGCCATGTGTTACTATCTGATTATTTTATTAACTACATTAGTTTTTAATTGTACAAATAGATTAATTTTTATAAAAAAAATCAATTTACTTCTTGATCTATCATATGTACACTAATTTGTTATTTTTTAATAAAAAATAAATATAAATTAACTCCTACAATAAAAACCCCTATAATAATTTTACCTAATAATATAGATATTCAAAGACAAACACATTTTTGTGTTGAAAGAATGTACAAGAATCTCTTAGCATTGAGCATGGCATAATAATTATCATGGGTTACTTCCAAGATTCTGCGCCCTAAATCATGATGGTAACCTGCAAAATGGATTATTATTTTTAATTATTTCTTTTTGCTTTTTTAAAATATTTGAGTTTTTTTATTAAAAATAAGATTGTATCATATCTTTATTAAAAAATAGTAAATTAATTCATATACATTTGATTAAAGAGTAAAGTGATTCTTTTATTTAAAATTCTATTAATTTCTGCTATTAAAAACCAATTTTCATACGTTAGAATAGGTACACCTAGCATGTCACGTAAAATCATTTGATTATTCTATTAGTCATGTCAGTTTCTAAAATAAGAGTGGATAAATTTTTTAACATAAAGATTTAATTTACTCTTTAATCTAATATACAATTATTAATTTACACATTTTTTAAATAAACGAGATAAAATATAATCTAACTCTCAATACAAATATTATTATTATTTATCTTTTTCATCATTATCACTAAACTGCTGTTAATTAATTAACACTTCATTGTCACCATCTCAGGTATTGAAGACCAATCTATTCTATTAAAAAAATTGTATATAATTTTACATTATTCGATAGAAATTTGGAGTTGAAACATTGAAAATCATGACCGAATAATCTTGTTTCTTTTATAAATCTCATTTAAAAAAGTTAATAAAAAATGTTGCTTGCTATGCTCTTTAATCTTTACTCTTTATTCTTTATCGTGGCTTTGCCACGTATTTTTCAAAGGGAGAAGAAATGGAAATCTTTCCATTAGTTTTCCTTTTCTAAGAGGTATCTGGTTATATAAAATACTTTTTTTTATATATAATTTAAATCATGGGAAATAAGCTAAAGAAAAGCCAAAAAAGTTCAAATATGAAGTGATTGTTTGTTTATATTTTAGTTATTCAATTTGAATTCTGACATTTTAAAATTATATCGTATTATTATTTAAAAATTTTAAAATATTATATAAAATTTAAGAAAAATTAAAAGGTATAATGAATTTTTTGAATTTTCATTTTCTAAAATTCTAGTGATGACACGGCACATTTTTAAATTGAGGAAAACTACTAAATTTTAAGACTAATATGAATAAAAAATTTCGAGACTAATTTTATCATAGAAAAGATATAAATTTTATAGGAAAAACTATAACTTTGGAAGGTGAAATACAAATTTATTTTTTAAAAAACACTAATTATAAATTTATAATATCAAAATAAGAATTTTTAAATGTAAAGTGATTATTTTTTTTTCCAAAGTTCAGTATGTTGTCAAGTTTGATAAGAAAATGGTTTATTTACTGTGGTTTAAGAAAACCCAATTATCCCTTGAGATTTGATGAAAAATCCAATAACCCAAAAAGTTTATTTGATTAAAAATTAATAAAACCACTTTATCATTTATTACTTATCATTCTATATTTTTTTATTACATTCAAGAAGGTCACAATTATAAAAAATACATTTAAATAACTACAACAATAATTTATCATTTATAAAGCACAATTGGATAAATTGAATGTATATAGACTTATACTAGAATAAATCTATACAATAACTACAGACGGAGGAACATAAACCAAAATAAATATGAATTCAAAACTCACACATGATTTACATAAATCGGTAAAGCTCGAATATAAAATCTTAAAGTTCATAAATACTTAACGTTGTCATTAAGTCAATATCTCATTGGATGTAAGTTTGTTTAAAACTTAATTTTAATTTAATCATATATATTAACTTTGAGATGGTTTTTTTTTATATTTTAACCTCGTCTTTTACATTAAAACCTTCTAAATAATGGTAATTAATTAATGTTACATAAAAAAGTTAATGAATTCATCTCAAGATTAATAAATAGGGATGGCAAAATCCGAACTACTTGATGGATTTCGAACGGATCTACTTTGAATGGAACAAAATTTTTTTTTTGAAAAGTGGATGTAGGGTGAAGTGGATTTTTTTTTGGCACAATGGGTATGAAGTGGTTATGGTAATTGTTTGCCCCGTCGCGACCCACTATATGAAATTACTATTTTATCCTTTATATATATAGCTATTAAAGGGTAGAAATGTAATAAAGTATTACAAAAATCTATATATTTCATGTTCAAATATTTACTTGACTTTAAAAATATTGAAAATATTAAAGACAAGTATCAAAAATTAAATTGAAGTGGAGTGGAGATGGATGCATGTAACATTCATGGAGGTGAAAGTGAATTTTAGGATTATTCATGGAGGTGAAAGTGAATTTTAGGATTTTATAATGAAGCAAGTTGAGTGGTGGAGTAGAGTGTGCCAACTGGACTAAAGTGCATAAAAAGCCATTGTTTAAATACTTTTGTAGATTTTAAACCTTTATATGATCATTTTGGAAGTTTTAGCTTTTATGTCAACAATTTCTAAAAAAATTAAGTGCTAATTTAAAGATTTAATTTTTTTTACTTTATATAATAAATTTTTTCAACATTAGTCCTTACGCTTTTTTATTCAAATAAACGGTAAAATTTAGGATTTTATGTAGTTTTAGCCTTTAAAAACGAAGCCAAAGCAATAAATTAGCACGTTCCTCGTTTTCCGTACCACTCGTTAAGGCTCGTCCCATCCCGAACCTTAGCTTCGGATTACCATTCCCTCCCCCACCGAAAACTACAAATTTAAATTCTACTTGCTTTACGCCCTTCGTATCCTTTGAACCAAACGCAGATAGAAATCCTCAATGGCGGACCACAAAGAGTCGAAAATGGAGGAGCTGGCCCACAAGATCCACAGCAAGATCTCCTCGCCGTCATCCTCCTCCGATTCCGACGAAGATAAGCGCTCTCACGCTCGCGCTGTCGCTCTCAAGGCCAAAGTTTATCGTCTCTTCGGCAGAGAAAAGCCTCTTCACCAAGTCTTAGGCGCCGGAAAACGTACACGCTTTTGTCTTAATCTTAACTCATTTCTTTTGATTTACTGCTTTTATATAGATATAGATTCTGCACATGCATTTTATTAATTGTTTTACGGATCAGTTGTGACCTCACATTATGCGTAATGCTCTGTTTTACTAACTGATATCGTATCTGATTCCTAAATCGAAGAATTATTAATGTAATTTTACTTCAATCTGATCGATGCTAGTTTCTTGGAATCATGCATTTTTCTCACTAATTTGAAATTGCGTTGATGAACGAATGCATTTTCAAATCTGTAATTTGAATAATAATTACGAGTTGATGAAATATTGTTTAATTCCTCAATTGATATTTCAATGAAATTGCATTGACGAATGCATCTTTAAATCTGTAATTTGAATAATAGTATGAGTTGATGGAATCTTGTTTAAATTCCTCAATTGAGATTTCTTAACAAAAAAGCTAATGTTGAACGAACATGTACTGTAGCATTGACTATTATCATTGGATGTTGATTTTGCAGCTGCTGATATCCTTCTATGGAGGAACAAGAAACTTTCCGGAGGCGTGCTTGGTGGTGTAACATCTCTCTGGTTTCTCTTTGAAATGCTTGATTACCATTTAATCACTCTGATTTGTCACTTAATGATACTCGCATTATCGGTCCTTTTCCTATGGTCCAATGCGTCTAATTTCATCAACAAGTAAGACTTTTCAATCATTTTTCTATTGATGCTTATGATCGTGTAATTTTAACTCTTATTGTAACTCATCAACTTTGTTCATACGAAGTTCTCCACCAACCATTCCAGAAGTTGTAATCCCTGAAAAGTGTCTCCTTAAAGCTGCATCTTGCTTTACGTTTGAAATTAACCGAACTCTTGATATTGTACGGACCATTGCAACCGGCAAAGATTTGAAGACGTTTCTTGGTGTATGTTAATGCTAAATTTCTGCTATGCTTTCTTCTAGTTTACTCTTCTATTAAGCAAAAAAACAAGTTATAAATAACAGGATATGGTTCTTCAAATATTTAAAAGAATTCGAAAATTTAAGCATTGAATATATACCCATATTCGGCACTCACATTTAGGGAATAGTTTTTGAGCATTTGTGCTATGTTTTCAATTCACCAGGTAATTTTGCTTTACTGCTTTGCTTCTGTAGGCTATTGCTGGACTATGGTTTCTGTCAATTCTGGGTAGCTGTTTTCACTTCTTGACGATGGTCTACATAGGTAAGGAATTTGATTGTTTTCTAATACCTTTGCATTAATTCCATCGTTTTGTACCCAAGCTATAGGCAAAAATTTTTATATTGATTTCCGAACTTCAAAATGTTCTAATTGAGTTATCAAAGTATTAAATGTTAGTAGTTTGAATCTGACAAATATGTTTTAAATATGTTTTATGTCATGTTTGAACTAGACCTTAATGCCCAAGTCAACAACTAGCCTAATAGAAGTACTTAGATTGATAGGATATTGATTTTTTGAGAATTCAATTAGTTCGTTTTGAAGTTTAAGGATTATTTTTTAGAACCTTTGACCATACTGAGTACTTAGATTGATAGTTTAAGTACGTCATACTGAGTTAAATCCGATATTGTAATATTTTTTGAGATTGATGACACTCCCAAGTGGATTTTATGACAGTATTTATTCTTCTATACACTGTGCCGGTATTTTATGAGAAGTACGAGGACAAAGTGGATGCATTTTCTGAGAAAATGATAATAGAGCTTAAGAAGCAGTTTGCAGTGCTTGAGAAGAAGGTTCTGAGTAGTATCAATAAAGAGAAGAAGAAAGATTAGTGTTTGTTTTTTTTTTGGCTGAAATCAATTGTTTGATTGTATTTTTTACCTCTCATCATCTTTGAGTCCCCCTGTTTTAACATTGCACATATCCTCGTTGAATATGGTTTTTCAACAATGTCTTAGTTTTTAGATCATATGGTTTTTGTATGCATGTCTGTACATATACATACACGCACATATTGTTATAATTAATAAACTCTACAGAGTAGTTCATTTTATTTTACAGAGCATTCGACATCCTTCCGTTGTCAATATGCATGATACCATTGTAATAATGAATGTTGAAAGAAATAAAATTCTTTTGTTCTCTTTTGTTGATTGTATCTCTAGCAGAGTGTACTACTTAGATTGATATAACTATATGTAGTACACAATTTAGCGACATTAGAATCAATGTAAGTAGTACATTCTCTTAAGAATCAACACTTATAGTTTAAAAATTTCGCTCTTTTAAACATATATTCTTAATTCTATTCTCGATTAAAGTTGTTGAATAAATATAAATTCAATGAACATATTTTTACACTTTTTAAATATATAATCATATCAATTATTAAATCACTAATAAAAAAAAGTGAAAACATATAGATATCATTATTTAAGTTTAATTTCACAAGCAAGTAAGCTTTCGTTTATTTATTATTTTATTTTCCTAAATATCAATTAAGGATGGATGGTGATTTCAAATTAAAAGACTTCACCGACCCTTAATTCATATTGTCATATACTTGTCGTCCATTTAATCTCGCATAAACTTGGTTGTGTTAACCAAAACAAAACTTTAAAATCCTTTTTCCTCTTATTTGATCGCCAAAAATAATAATATGAAGCAAAGATTTAATCTGTTGATGGGTTTGATGGTCCATTAGACACACAAGGCAGACTCGATTCGTGCTTAACCTTGGACGGTTTTGGACTTGTCCGAACATTATTTAATTTTAATGTTATTTTTTCAAATATATTTTTTTATTATAAATATAAAAATAGACAGCATAATATCTTGCCCATCCCAGTGAGATTAAAACTCCTATCTGACACCCAACGATACGAGTTCAAATTTTATTATTCTTTTCCCTCCAATATCAAAATAATAATCTACAAGACAAGCTCCGCATAGGTCGTTGAACCAACCAAAAAATGAAAGTGAAATTGAACTAAACAAACTAAAATTAATCAGTTCAATTTGATTTGATGGAAATAACGATTACACAATTTATTTATTTTACAATAAGTATCGGTATGTTCTAATCTAAACAAATTAGTTCACCTTAAGACATTCAATTAAAAAACACTACTGATAGAAACACACAATCACATTCACTTTTCTTAAATATAATTTCATTGTATGTACATATGATCTTAAAACAAAATGATATTTACAACTAGTTTACCTTATTTTGTCCCCTAGAAGCAAAGCAGCAAGTATATGGAGGTCTCTATTCCCCAAAACTACCATCTAAACAAGAGGCTTTTTCTCGATTCTACGTATGTCTTTCGGATATGCCCATAATCTGGAAACGGGCTCTTCATCCGACTCGCTATCGCTATCTGAAGAGGATATCACTGATGTATAACCATCCATTAAGTAGTCGACGATCTGAAACACATGCGACGTTTAGAATACGTGAAATTGAGAACCGAAAAAGCAGCAATGGAGGTTACAACTTACAATTACCTGGTGGGGTGAAATAGGCTTAATCTGTGCATTTTCATGTTTCGGGTCACACTGTCTGTTTGAGCACTTCAAGTTCTTGAGCCAAACTATCGTGTCGCAATACCCGCAATATCCCCTACTGGACATTAATTTCTTTGAATAAGTGCCTGACATTTTAAACAAATGGCAAAGATGAGAAAGGATGATGCATTTGCAAGTGAAATATTCAAAGCCGGAGAGAGTTTCCCGGATATAAACATTATAAAATGGGAGCCCCAATATCGCACACCTCCATATGCTCTTTTAAAGGTCTCTTTCCAATCAATATCAGTTCGAGTAATCACATTCTCCTTCCAAAATGTATAATCCTTGTTTACCGATTTACCACTCCACTGTGTCTTAGTTCTAGAAGAATTGTTTGATCTGCCAAAGAATATCGTATATTGCAATTCCCATAGATGGTTATCATTTGCTGCTAAAGTCCATGACCTTCATAAAGCAGTCAAAGTCACTAAAATAAGCAAAAAAAAGAAAGAAAAGGTTTCGAGAGAATCGGGGATGGATACCAACAGATACCTAACGTCTTTTAATCTAGTAATTACGGGATAATCACTGCAAGTTTGAGCATCGAAAAGGGAGGAAACATTACCTGCAGACTAGGCCTGCAGAAATTAACGATTGCAAATCGAGTAAACAGAATATGTGAACAAGAACATCTTGAGGCAATTGAGATGGCCCTGGAATACGTAGGGAGGTAAGAAATGAGAAGTAATTAGACCAAAAACCGATATTCGATCAACTACATCATTAAATTTCTAAACTTTATAATGTGAAATTTCAATTTGGCTAAAGAGAGTTTTACCTTTCTCTTCCCTGTGTGCTTTACTGCGTCTTTTATGAGCAACCTTTGCTTGCTTAAACTCCGTAACGACCAAACTCTTCTTCTGTTTCGGAAAGGCAGCTTCTGCACTCTGAAGTAGGAAATGAGCTGCTGCAACGGCGCTACCGGTCTGCATTCTACATTTTAAAATAACATTCATAAATAAACGATGAATTGCATATGCATAGTGTAAGGTAATAATCAACCATAACATATAGTTCCGATTCGATAATGATCTTTTGAAGCAGTCTCATCTATCATCTAATTGTGCAACCCTTAACCAACAGAACCAAGTTCTTAACACAATGAATGCATGCATAGATGCAACAAACAATGCAGGACCTACTTTTCGATCTAATCAACTATGTCACGAAACAGTCATTTACAATCAATGTATCCCCCCCACTCCCCCTTTCTATTGCTAAGAAACAGATTAAATCCGAAGAATACAAGTTTTGCATTTGGGAATAGTGCAATCTAAAGCCATTCTCTCATTCATTTATTTATTTAAATAAATAGGAGAAAACTACGAGCGAATTGCGTTCTAGTTTTCGTTCTTCGTACCAGACCAATCCACATTCCATGTAACATCGGTGCCAAGTGATCATACCCACATTAATTAGGTTAAGCTTAACCATTTCGGAACCCTTTTTCTCCTCCCAATAACACCTTTCAAATACTCAATGATAAATAAGTGCTCAATTTAATTGAACAATCATGAAAAATTGCTTAATTAGCTAACACCTAAAACCAAATTCCCAGAAATAAATATACAATTTAAGTTTCCCAACTTAATCAAACTACACCCAAAACCCAAATTGAACCCAAGATGGTGCAAAAGAAACTGAAATTCACAAGCAGGAAAATAAAAAGGGGGGGGGCTTACTCGGGAAGGAGACGAATGGCGGTAAGGGTATGCTGAAAGACGAGGGATTGGAGAGGCTTGGGGAGATTAGCATATGCGCCTCTGAGAATAAAGCTCAACTCTTTACATGCAATTGGGTATTGATAGATTCTTGAGAGTGATTCTTCAAGGCATAGCTTTTGGTATCTCTCTGTTCGATTTGACATTTTCAATATTTTCAGGGATTTGCCACTGATTTAATTATTACAAAATTCGGTGAACCAGAAGACAAACCCTTTTTTTCCCTTAACCAAATACGAATTTTATTTTTGGGTTGTATACTTTTTGCGGGTTATAATTTAAATCTCTATTTTCTTTAGATATAATGACTTTTTCGACCCTCCAATTTTATAAAAAAGTCATTTTAATCCTCTACTTAATTTTTTTACTTCTTTTAGCCCTTAAACTTGCACTATTTATCAAATCACCTCAAAATAGATGAAAAAATTAATGTTAACTTTGTTGATCCTCATGTATTCCACGTTAACAATCAATTATTATTTAATAATTTTTGTTTTGTAAAATAATATTTATATTTTATTTGAATTTAAAAAAATAAAAAATAATTAATTATTGATGTGACATTCATATATATGTCACATCAACAAAGTTAATAAAAAATTAAATGAAGGTTAAAATAACTTCTTTGTAATAAAGTTGGAGGACCAAACAAATATTATGACTTTTCTTAATTTCAACAAGTATGATAAGTTTGGCCTGTTTTCTAAAATATTCAATTATAATCTATATTCAATTATAATCTATATAAAAGATTAGGTTGTAGTGATCTGTGACCGTTTATTTGAAGGACAGAAAGTTATAGATAAACTAAGACGATCAAAATATGAGTGCAAGGAGAAAACTAAAGAGAGGATTAGACGAGGGAAGAGTTTCACAATTTTTGATTGGGAGGAGGTGGCTTGGCCAATATAGTCGGTTTTGTATTGGTTCCTGTCGCTTTGGTCTGTGTGCATCATTTCAGTAATAAATCAGTGCAATCAATTTTGTTTTTCACATCGATTAAAATTTTCAGCCGTAGCAATCATATCGGTCTATTTCATCCAATTACGATCACATCGATTGGTGCATGAATAATATTAAAAAATATAAATGTTCTAACTTTTTATCATTGCTGTAATAAATGATAAAAACTTTTAGCGAAATATTGTACATTGACTTATGTATGGATGTTTTTTCAAAAAAAAATCAATAAATCTTAAACGATATACCAAAATGGATCGATATGATATACACCAATTCCAATGAAAAAACAATGTGTCCAACTGATGCAATATTAAGTATTGACTACCTTGATCTTAGCCCCTTTTCCTAGTTTCAAAAATTTTTAAATGAATTCTTTGATAGTTTTTTAATGGGTCATGTGTCGATATCATATTGATTGTAGACTATTAATGTCTATCATGTCTAGGGACTGATTATATATCTATATATATATATGACAATTAAATGGCAAATGTCATGTTCTTGTCAAGCATGAGGTCTTGATGGATTGGACTCGAGTGTAATATTTTAAATTTATTTTACTAATAAGTTAGTTTGCTTATTCTAGCTTAATTTAATAATTCAATTATTTTTTAAAAAATCTAATAGAAATGTTAGGCTCAACCTGGTAGCTAAGTTTTATAAAGTGGAGTAATAAAATTGTTAGTCTAAACTATTAATAAGTTTATGTTTTAGTCATTTAATTTTAAAAAGTTACAAAATAGTCCTTAAATTATTTGAAAGCTTTTATTTAAGTCACTAGGCTATTAAAATCACTACTATATGGCCTACTTCGTTTGCACCATTTGCATCAATCAAAAGCTCTTCTTCCCCTTCTCTTCTACAATTCAGTTTTTTTTCATGAAACAACTTTGGATATCATGAATCTGTGAACCAAAATCCAAACAACTTTCTTCTCCGATCTCCAACACGGACTGTCAGATTGACTTGGATCTAAGGTTTATTCTTCTACTCGTGGATGGGTACTGATCCACCATATTGATCATCGAATTGTCGCTTGGAGTTCATTAGTCGGACTTTTTTATTTAAAAAAATTAACAGCCCAGTGACTTAAATAAAAACTTTTGAATAGTTTAGTGACAATTTTATAACTTTTTGAAATTGAGTGATTAAAACGTAAACTTACTAATAGTTTAACCACATTGAAAGTGGTTTACCTTAAATTTTAATTTTATAAAATTAATACATAAAACTATACATATTTGTCCTTCTTTATACGGGAGGATATTACGTGATTAAATACATTCAATCTCATATCCTTTAAATTATAACAACAACATACAAATCGAACTAAAACTTCACCGATTAAATATATCAAACCTGAACGAATTCATCAATCTCAACATCAATTCAAAAGAAAAAGCCAAAGGAACAAAATGTTTCTTCTTTTTAAATAACTTCAAATCTCCAACTTAAAGTTTTAACCTTATACTTATTATAAAACCCTTAACTGAGTTAGTGTCACGGGTTAACTGAGTATTAACTCAATAGATGAAAATATTTTTACTTTACAAAGTAAATACATTTCATATCTTTTATATAGAAAAATAAAATAAACCCATGCCTCTTTAATATTTCATATTTATATTTACCATTTAACTAAAACTTCTTTTATTATTTATATCTAACCTTTTACAAAAATATTTATTTTTTCAGCAAAGCCACATATAATGCAATAATTATACGTCTAAACAAATGAATTTTCTTCCATCATACAATCAAAGCAACCAAAAAACGCAATCAACTATATATTTAACCCATAACAGATTTACATGTTAGGCATAGAAGATAACCAGAAATATTAAATTATTCAATCCAATTCTAAAACCATACCATATAGAGAATATAATCATAAACTTTATTAACTACATAATCTCAAACAATCCGATATTAAACCCCCTTCCCCCACCCCCCACCTAGGAATTTCCAAGTACCACACATTCACATAAAACACTACTAAACATACCCAAAAGATTGGTGGCAAATGGTTAATGGAAAAGACTGTACTTTTCCAAAAACCCTTTTTCTAAGCATCATGTACAAATCCCATATACATATATATTGTATGTACTCTAAAAATGCATTTCACGCACACTACAAAAGAACTCTGTGGTTGTATTGTTGAAATTTCAGATCCCGGCCGGAGCTTTCCATCTTGATGCTACCCCATCCAATGTAAATTCTATATTTTTGTTGAAGGGGGCTTTTGGCATCACCAAATTTTTACATCTCTTCATAGAGAACTCTGTTTGAATGATGTGAACATGAGATGCCTGGTTTTTGCAATCTAAAGGAAGTAAGTTAACTGTTCCTTCTTCCTTGAACCGCCTTCTCCGTATAAATCGTTCCATTGCTTTAGCTCCGCCATTACTGATCCTTCCGAAGCAAAGCTGGCAGCAACCTACATTGTAGCATTTACAATAAGATGGACATTATGTGGTAAAACTTTATAAGCCTAAAATACCATGCAAACAATCCTAGTTAGGACTAGAATTTTTACCTGATTCTTTGCTTGTCTCATATCTTCCATGTTTAAAGGCCTCAAAGCAGTTACTCCTTCTTCCTCATTCTCGTCTTTTGTATCTGAAGCACCTTCTGAGTTCTTGCTTGCCTCTTCACGCCTCTTCCTCTCCTATTTAAAGTTATTGAAAACAGAAATAAATAAGATAGATTGTACACACATGCTAGTAAAACAATGATATAGTGAGAAGAGATTTTGCAGTCACCTGATCTTTCAACCTCTCTTGCTTTATCAACTCCCTAACAGGTCGATAAGCCGCTGTTATGCACAAGTTCTGTTTCCAGTAGTGTTTTTTTTTTGGCCATCAGTTGATAACAGTAAGATATAAATTAATGGTAAATGCTGTGAGATAAAAAAAAACAACCTTGAGATCACTTCCACTGTATCCTTCTGTCATGGTTGCAAGCTCCTTGAAGTCGAGATCTTCAACTTTCTCTTTCGCCAGTAAAGTTCTCAAAATTATTTCCCTACTCTCAATGGATGGAAGGCCAACCATAATTCTGATTAAAATGGAAAGCACGAGTAAAGTTAAGATGCTCATTCACATCGAGCTGTAAGCAAGTTAGTTCATGGCTTGCATGCATGATAATTGTAATAGTACCAATCAAGTGTCACAAGATCCTTGATATGAAACATATAAGGTCAAGAATGTCTGACAAACAATAAATATACCTGCGCTCGAAACGCCTAATTATTGCTTCATCGAGGTCAAATGGCCTGTTGGTTGCAGCAAGGACAAGAATTCGCTCACCAGCTTTGGTCAATAGACCATCCCAATGTGTCATGAACTCATTCTTGATTTTCCGCATAGCCTCATGCTCCCCAACCCTAGTCCTTTGCCCCAGCATGCTATCAACCTCATCCACAAAAATAATAGTTGGTGCGACCTTTGCTGCTAGCGTAAATAAAGCTCTCACATTCTTTTCATCTTCTCCAAACCATTTTGATGTGATGGTGGACATCGAGACATTAATGAAGCTTGCTCCAGCTTCATTTGCAATGGCCTTCGCAAGCATTGTTTTTCCAGTACCGGGAGGTCCAAAGAGTAATATACCTCTACAAGGCTTGAGAAGTCCCCCGTTGAAGAGATCTGGCCTTCGTAGGGGGAGCATGACTAGCTCTTGAAGCGATTCTTTGATATCATCCATGGCACCGATATCGGCAAATGTCACACCAATCTCATTTGCAGGTATAACTTCAGGCCTTATTCTTTTCTCAAATTCATTATCAGGAGGAACTTCCTGCAAGAATGTTATATCTATAGTAAGAAAAAACCAAAAGCACATAAGGAAAAAGACCCCAGAGAAAGGTAATAGACATAAACTATTGGAGCTGCCGAAGACTTTATGCAAAAACACAAATGTATTTATAGTTTCTGTGCTCATAAACCATTCAAAACTCCTAACATTTACAGCATGAATCTGGCTAGAACTGGAAAACAATATTAAACTCGATATAATAACTATGATGATCAGCTTTCCCTTGTTTGTTAAGCAAGAATAAGCTCCTAACAATTATATACTTTACATGCATAAGTTGCTTAGCAACATCTATTTAAATCATATTCATCTCAATTTTCAGTTAATTATCCAAAGTACATCAACTTACAGGTGCTTTTGCTGCTGGTGGGTTCTCTCCATCCTTCTTCACACCAGAAAGAGACTTCTCAGTCTCACTTTTGCTTTCAGAGGCAGCTGCGTCGGATTTTGGTTCTGTTTTCGCACTTACAGCCTCTTCACCTTCTTTTTCCTAAAGGTTAACAAAGAGGGGTAAATAGTTAATCCATAAGTAAAAGTTTACTCCAATCCTTAATGCTTGATTTCTTCTAAAGGCAAACTAGCATTAAAGACAAACCTTGGAAGATTCAGCATTTGTCTCTAATTTTAATGTATCTTTCCCACAGCTTTTTCCTTCTTGGAATATATTCAGTCCATGGGACAAGCTGTTCCAGAGCAGAAACTAATGTTAAGCTATTTCTGTATTATAGAAAAAAGGGGTTGAAAAAAATGCTGAAAAATAATTAATTTCTACCTCTTGGATGATATAACAAGCTTGCCATTTCGATATTCTGGATCCTTATTGTTCATCAGGTGATAAGAGATTGCTGATACCACAATTTCTTCAATATAATTACCTAAGATCATGGTGTCTGCGTAACAAATAGAACCCAAATCATCGCACTCAAGGTCATTCGCCGCAAGTACCTCAGCAATGTGGTTTCTGTTATCTTGAGCTTGAAGCACCTTCATATCCTCTTCCAGTTTGGCTTTCCAGCTATCAAGATTATTTTCATCTTCGGGTGGTTTTATCTCGATATTGTATGGGAATAATGCCGAAAGCCTCTCATCCACCTCCCTGTAATCATCTTCTGGACCCAACATCCTAGAACCAAGTATCAGCACTGAATGTGGAAGTTTGTTCAACAACTTTTGAAACAGATTATATAATCGTTCTGATTGGAGGAGGAGCTTCTCAACATCCCTCAGGTATAAGATGATGGAGCCAGTTTCTGATACTGAAACCAGAACCTGCAAAAGGACAACAGCATAAGGCATGCAATTTAAGCTCAGATAAAGAACTTGCTGAAGCGTACCAGCATATGTATAGTATGGTGTTGACATGCAACTTATGTAAACATATAAAGGCATGCGTGCCTAAAAGAAGGAATAATCTAGAAATACAATTCCTGAGTGGTCTCCAAACTGATTACTCAGTATTGTGGCATACCTTGTAAAGTGACTGCAGAAAGAGTTTCTGATCGAAGCACCAACTGCTAGTGCGCTTGTGCACTGCTTCAACAAATAAAAAAGACAAAGAATATCAATATTTTTTACACATCCTATCATGTGCCAAGAAATTGAGTACTAATATAAATGCTTAGCAACAGCCAAAAGATTATGCATGAAGCCTAGAAGATTCACTTCACTTTAAAGGATTGAGTACTCTATCAGACACTAGAATATAATAAGGAGGAACTTATAGAGCAATCATCAGTTGAGTTCACCTTTGGCAAAATACAATTTCATTACACTCCAATAAATCCAAACTATCAGGTAACAATTCAACCAGGTAAGTAAGAGGAGTTCACTGAGCTAACTACGCAATATACAACAAGCTGCAATCAGAGAATATGTAAGTTATTTGAACAGAAGGTCTATGAAAGGATGATCAGAAGAATCAACTATTTTTTTTTTTCCTTTTTAACTCTTGACTGCAATAACTTGATGATATCATACAAATCTTTAAGCTTTCCATACGGAACTAAAGAAGATATACAAAGGGTAACCTGGATTTGTGACAGAAGCCGAAGAGATGCTACTCATATCAGATGCTGCAGAGAAATTTCTATGGAGTTTTGGATGATTGTTTGAAACTTCCACAGCCCTGCAAATATATGAAGGAGAATGTTATAGGGGACACCTCATCTCTGATCCAGCAGTAACAACCAGCCCACGAAGTATAATAACCACTTTATATTCTTGTTCCATGAAAATGGGAAAGTTGAAGGATAAAAGCAATCACCTGGACTTAATATCAATAGCGCTACCAGGTCGACGTAATGTACCTGTAAGAAAAATCTTGATTAAAACTATGGTGAAATAATGTTTTAGAAAATGAAAAACCAACACGATGTAAAAGATTAAGATGACAATTAAATACTAAAACCAAGCAGATTTTCTAACATAGTCTTGATGACAACTCAAAAATAAAACCATGACTGCCTAAGCAGGATTCAGCAGAGAATCAAAATGCAGAAAAATGAGAATCTAAGGAGGCAATATTCTTCAGTGAATAAATACAGTTTACATGTTGAAAGAATACCATTTGTTTCTTCTCTTGGCGATAGGAGCGAAAAGGAACCAAACAAGCCGTTCATTCGCTCTAGAGTCATCTCTGAGATGGACCTCTTCAAAGCCTGCAAAAGATGAAACTAAATTAGGGTGTGATGTGCATGGTAGTTATTGTATTGACTACAAATTAATAAGATTGAATTAACTCAAGAAATGCACTTGAAAGGGTTAAATTGTTGAACTTTCATCCGCAACACTCAATTTCATAGACAAACACAACCATGTCAAATGCTTGCATGGAGTTTATATAAAATAAAAAATAAAATAACTTACAAATTCTTTCTTGGTACAACCGTATTTGCTCTGCATCTGTGACAATGAAATTGTAGAAAGAATAAGTAGGACTTTATGACAGTAGAAACCTAATGACAACAAAAGTTGTGTCTATTCACCTTAAGAGAAAAATCAGTAATGTCCAAAAGCAGTAGCTTTGATTCAAAGTAATGTGCCAAAGCCTTGGCAAGCATTTGCTGGTAAAGCTCTTCACAAGAACAAAGGGTAGCACTTTAAGTTAAAAATGAACTCCAAAAGATGAATATCTTAATATAGAATTAGAGAAACAATTCCAGAAACATACCAGCAGGTCCTGAGAGCAAAATAGCTTTGCTGACAGGAGAAAGGTTCCGCGTGTGCCTAGAGACATCACTGTGTTTTAATTGCACATATGCAGTACTAGTCAATAACGCCCGAGTTCTTTCACTGTATTAAAACACCATCCAAAGGAGGAGTGAATTTGTGAAACTATTATAGAACTTTGCCTAAAAATTAATACATAATATATTGATGGGATTAAGAAAACCTGTTAACTCATACAATTATTTGAAAGGATTGGAATGAATTCCTTAAACTTCTAGTAGTACGTGTATGTGCATAGAGTAGTTATTTAGTGGATAAATAAACTTAATTGATGTGCAAATAGAATTAAAAGGCCTGAAAGCAGTCATCAAGGGGTGGAAATCCCTCAAGATAAAATAAAATAAAGGAATATTCAAAGCCAGAGCAAAACCTGCAGCTTTCATGGAGTTCAAGATCTAAGACTGCCCAAAAATAGTCTATATCCTAACCTGAAATCATTAAATAAATATTGATATGTTCAAACACTATGCAATTGGCATTATCATGTTGAAGAATCAATATAGATCTGTCTGCTTAACATTCACGACGTCACATAAAATAATATTCCACAGCCTGCACCAGCACAAAAATGGAAAAACAATAACAGATTCCATGGCCCATATATGATCCAAAATTGTACATCTCCAGAGAACAACTCAAAATGGGAATTTTGAAAAGAAATCAAATGAAGCATCTTGAATCTTGATTATCCCCAGCCAGGAAAAAAAAGGATAAATAGATTAATCAAAGTACAAGGAAAAAGGTTTAACCCCCCCCCCCCAAAAAAAAAATCAGCAGCCAAAAAGCAAAAGATCACGGGTGTTAATAGTTGTTAGTAGCATGTGCAAAGAATATCTCCATACCAGACCATGCACATGGTGCTTAATACATACTAAAACCAACACCTTTTTGTTCTCCTCTTTCTACACTGGGGGGACCAATGTCAAACACACAAGAACAAATGAAGGCAGTATGGCACAAATCCTTTTATCCTTTCATCTTCATTATAAACAAAGATAAGAAAAAACAAATTTTTATTTCACAATATCCTTTTAAGACCTACATGGATGTAAAAACAGAAAACTAATGCAAATCATGTAATGAAAAGATCATAAACCAAAAAAGAAAAGAACAAAGACCCATCATTGGCTTACCTAAGGTAATAAGGAAAATCATCAAAGGAAACCTTGCTAAGCTTTCCATCTATAACTTGTCTCATAAGTTCTTGCTCAATCTGCTCCCCTGTAATACCATCATCTGCAATGGTGTTGTTCCCAGCCCATTTGCTTACAGTTTGCCCTGAAGCCAATCCAAGGCCAACACCAATACCAACCCCAACACTCAAAGCTGACAACAATATCCCCTTTTGTTCCATTCCCCTATCTTACAAAACAAAACAAAAAAAAAAATCACCTTTCCTGCTCTTCCTCCTTTGTTCTCTATCTTGACAGATACAAATATGATTCTTTTAACAACAACATCCAAATATACATTTATATATATATAAACAAATAAAAAGAAAAACCCAGGAAAGAAGTTTCGAGAGAGAAGAAAATGGATGATGGGAGAGGGAGATTCAACGAAGAAAAAAAAATAATAAGGGTTATTGTTGTTATTGTTGTTGTTGGGTATTAAAGTAGTGAATGAGAGAAAAGAGAAAGAATTTAGGATATATATATTAGGCCGAAAAAAACGATGGTCTAAAAGGGGTTTTGACAGGTAAATGACTAAACCATTAGCTTTTGAGGGACGGCCTCCCTTCAACTATTTATAGCATGCTATAATAATGTACTAAAGGAGAAGGATGTTAACTTTCCCGGGAAAAAAACAAACGAGAAAATTTTTTTCACTTTTGCTTTTTTGCTTTGCTTTTCCTTTTTGACTTTACCGGTAACCGGCTTCTCTCCTTTTTTATGTTTTTTCTTTTTTCTTTTTAATGTCTTTTTGGTCTGATTTTTTTATATTTATATTTATTCTTGGGTAAATTGTATTGTAGGTCACGCAATTATGTTTAATTATCTCTTTTAGTCACTCAACTAATGAAATTTATTCTTTTGATCCATTTCTGTTAAGCGCCCTTAATCATTTGGCAGAAGGGACAGGTAACAATTCAAAAATTGATATAATAATAAACTTATATATATTATATCAATTTAGCTATAATTTTAAGTTTAACCCCTAAACTATACTTTAGCAAACAATTGTGATACCTCAAATATTTTTTTTTTATAAATTTTGTACCTCTATTATCTCTACTATTTCACTGCTCAAGAAATCATATTAAACCGATATCAAAAAATGACATGATATTGATGACCAATTGAATCACGACAAGTGAGATAATTGGAAAAAAAATATGGCATGGCTTTCACATTTAAAAAATATTAAAAATAAAAAAAATTCAAAACAAAGATACTTTTCGTAAAAGCCAAATTACAAATTAATTCAACTTCATTACTGCAATTAATCTACAGTTATTTTTTTCTTCATTTCATTAATGCCTCGTTAGTGTAATTAAATTCTCGTTAGCTTTTTTTTTTCTTTCTATTTAGTTGTTTTTACTAAGTCTAGATTCCGAAAAACATCGCCATAATGACCACCGCTAACACCATCGACTTCCACTCTTCGATTGTTGATGGACACCAAAAATTCACCATTCTATTATTTTGACCTCCTTTTTTCAACTCCAACCTTAGATTTGCCAAAATGCGCCTCAATTTTCTTAGATATACATCTAAAGTTTTAGACTTTCTTCCTCAACTATCTGCTTTTGGTTATCATTGGTCACTAGTGTCACATCACTTTTTTGTAATGGTTCGGTGTGATCTCTTGGATAGTTAAATAGTAAAGGTACCAATTTGATAAAAAATTCTTGAGGTGCCACAGTTTTTTTATGAGGTATGGTTTGGAGCCAATTTGGTATTTAACATTTAAAATTGTGACTAAATTAATATAATATGTAAAAGTTGAGGGCTAAATTTATTATTAAATTAATTTTTGGAATACCACCTCACCCTTCCGTTAAATACTTAATGGCACTTAACAGAAATGGACCCAAAAGAAAAAACTTGATTAGTTGAGTGATCATTTTGAAAATTTTAAAAGTTGGGTGGCCAAAAAAAAAATATCTAAGCATAGTTGGGTGACCATCAATGTAATTTATCCTTTATTTTTTACTGATAATAGTTTTTATAAGAAATAATATAATTTTTGACCCCTAAATTTAACAACTATGATTACTTTGAGACATCAAAATTTTAGAAATACAGATTTGAGTACGCAATTATTATTTACACGCAATATTCAATATAAATAGATCAGAATTATGACGTGGATAATCAATATTTAGAAAAATATATAATGAAGGTAAACGAATCAAAGTTGTAAATTATAATACAAGCTTGTATTGGCAAAGGTTATGAATATTATGTGTGGAATAATTAGTTTTAATTATATGTAGTTGGTTGATTTACTTACTTAATTAATTTATTTAAATTTAATTAAAAAGAAAGACGGTTTTTTAAAAAAAAATTGGTATAATAATAAATTTAGTCATCTATATTTTTTTATCAATTTGATCATTTTTGTAATTAAATTTAACTCTCAACCTATTAAAAATAATTACTAATCTTTAAAAAGAATCGAATTATTATTATTTTTAATGAAATTACTGATTAAAACATTAAAAAGAAAAAGAAAAAAGGAAGGCTTTTCCTGACAAGCGATCGCTCAAAAGTAGGAAAATATATAACAATTGGCTTTTAGTGATGAAATATCAATCTTTCATTTCATTGGATTCTTTTTCCAAATGATAAAGAAGTTTTTATGTAGTAACAATTGGAAATTTCTTTCTTTTTAGAAATTTCAAACAGAGAATCCCAACCAGACGTTACATTTATATATTCTTATCATCTTTCATTCCTTTTGTCAATTTGATATTAATTACAAATAATTTGTCGATTGAGTATTAATTCGATTAGTATGACTATTGTTCTAATGCAGGAGGACTTGAGTTCGAGCGCATCATCCTCCTATTTATAGGTTGGGAAGGAGTTATATGTAGTTTACTTTTATTTGTGATATTGAGAGAGTTTTAAAAGAATGAGAAAATATGAAAATTATTATCCTAGATTTTTGGATGTTTTTATTTTTGGTATATTTCCGATCAAATTTAGTTGATAGATTTGTTTTTGTTTTTATCTTTTTAGAATTAGGTCTAAATTGACACAATATATAAATGTTGAGTGTTAAAATTGATATTATACAAATTTTAAGAGCTATCACGTCATCTTCATGTCCGATGTTTAAAAGTTGGTGATTAAAAAAAATTAATTAATTAAATGATCATTTTATAATTTTTTATAGTAAGATGATCTAAAAAATTTTACCAACTATAATTAATTTTTTTTAACATACAAATCAACCTTCAAAATAGTTGCGAATGAAATAAGAATTAATCCGAATTTAGAAAATAGAAAAGAGATCCACAAGTTGGGAAAAGAGAAGGTTGTTGAAGAAGGGAGGAGGTGAGAGCTCTTATCATTTATCAATCAAGTTATCAAAAGGGGTATCATTATGTACAATATTTTTGGGGTTTCTTGAAGAAGAAGAAGGAGGAGGAATCTACCAATAGGCATTGTCTTGTAGAAGACTTTCCACCTCAGACTCACATGGAATGGTTTAAATTCAACATTACTTTGCAGCATTTGGATTTGTGGGATACACGCCATGCCACACTATATACTCTTTTGCTTTTCACTACTTCATTACTAAGTCTCCATCTAATAAAGCTATAACTTCCCCATGCCCAAAAACAAATATTAAATACATAAAAAAAAAAGAAAAAAGTAAGCAAGTGGTCCTTGTCAAGATGATCACTTTTTTAGGTTTAATATATATATATTTTTATAATTATGTATATTTTTCATTTCAATGAATATATTTGGCAATTAAGTTTATTTTGATTCTTATATTTAGATTTTTTTTTAAATGTGCCTCATAATTTTGGTATGCTTGTGAGATCAGCTTGGAGTTGGGCTATGGATGTTAAAGTTAATAGAGAACCAATAGTTAAGGTTAAAAACCAAACCAGACCAAACACCTCGCAGCCACTAATAGTTGGTTGCGTCAAAATGAACATAGACAGTACAAGGAAACCTCATATCGAACTTGCATGCTTAGCTGGGATTGCTAGAGACAACCATGGCAGATGGATATTTAGCTACGGTCGCAATATTGGAAAATATAGTGTTGAACAAGCAGAATTTTAGGCAATCTATGATGGACTTAAACTATTTTGGTCTAAAGGGTGGAAACTGGTTGTCTTGGAATGTGATTGTTTAGCTGCAGTTCAAGCAATCAATGATGAGTATAAAGGCGTAGTGAACAAGGCATTGATATGCAGAATATAAGAGCTTTACGCTCGAGCATGAATGGTTCACATAGAGCATATTTACAGGGAATCTAATGGAGCGGCTAATACTTTAGCGGGTATGATGTTTGACTATCAATTGGGTCTCTATGAGTTTGCTTCTCCCCCCCCCCGCCCCCGCCCCCGCCCCCAACAATTGATACTTTTATTCTAAATAATTTACAAGATGATATTGATGTAATTATTGTTCTATAATTTACAAGATGATATTTATGGAAGCTAAGTTCAATATTAAAGTAGATTTAATTGTTAAGTTTAAATATTAAAGTAAACTAAACAAAATACAAGCATCAATGTGGACTTAATTGTTAAATTATATAGGGCTAATTTCACTAAATGTCACCATATTATTGTCTAAATTTTAAATTAGAGTTGAAACTTCAAAATATTGTAATTGAACCCTTAAAATGTTAGTGTTATATTAATTAGGTCATTTCATCGGTATAGTCATCAATTTATGCATCAAATGATAGCTTGAATCTAATGTTGAGAATATATAAACATGTTGATCGAATTCTAAATAACACGTGTACCTATTGTACGAATAGCTCATACCTAACATGTTTGATCTAAACTATTCATGCGATAAAATACACGTATTCACATTTAATTCACGTATTTTAAATATGTTCATTGTCAAATTCGAACCTACATTTAACTCCCAAATTAAAATCTAAAATTACTATAATGATATTTTAATAACTCAATTAAAATATTTAAAAATTTAAAAATAAACCCTTTATATGAAATGAAATGCATCTTCTCTATTTGGCATAGGGGATCTGGTTGCATTTTCACCTTTTTAATCAGACTTCCTCAATCAGCATATTCTTTTTAAATCCCAACCTCGTTAATCACCTTTTTTCTGAGGGACACTCCACCAGAAATTGAATTTTTTTTTTCTTCTCTATTTGGCATAGGGGATTTCTGGTTGCATTTTCTTGCTTTTCAAACTATAAGACAAATGCATACTTACGCCAAACTTTCAAAACCCACAGTCTCATAAGAATTACATGTACCTTTTTTTTATTTTATTTTCATATAGATGGATATGATTCTTTACTTTTTTGACTTCCAATGCATGCATGGTGTGATATGGAGAGCAAATCCACTGTTTCAAGATCATGCCTTGATGCTATTAACTCAAGTCCCCACCTTTACATAAAGAAAAAAAAAATAGTATAATTTGCAACACTATGATAAATTATTATTAAATTCAGGCCATATTTTGGCATCACTCATATGGAAAATGCCAGGCAAGCCGACATTCCTATACCAACTGCCCACTGCCTTCTGTACTGCTTGCTTATTGATTCATTAATGGTCTCTGTTGTTAATTTGCAAGTTGCCTTGTCAATGACAAATTGCATTGCATTATTAAATCCCTGTATGAATCAGATGTGGGGTTCACCTACACACTCAAATCATATGCATGCATGCATACATGTATGTATATATGTATGTATGTATGTGTGTATGTAGAAATGGAACTTTATCAAACTGTTAACCTTTACACAGCATTATATCCTGCAATAATATTACATGCACCAACTTGTCACCATTGAAATATGCATTAATCTACGTCAATTTTTTTAAAGCTTTCTTAGCTATAACTTTCTTTGAAAAAGGCATATTTTTAAAAAGTTATCTGTGAGTTTTATTTAACAAATAAATTAATCGTTTTTTATCTGAAAAAAAAGTATAATAACTATTAGCTTATGTGTGTGCCATTAATGAAAACCCCATCAAACTGCAGTCGTTCATTGTGAGTGGTGCAAATTGTGATATTGAAATGAACTAACCCTAATGCGAGCTAAAGTGATCATAATAGTATCCAAATGGCTGCATGCTTTAAAATAAGTAAAAGTATTATGGAAGCACTGTATTAAGAATTAAATTATATTTTATTTTCTTTATTTAAAAAATAAGTAAGTTAATTTATATATGTTTAGATTAAAAAATAAATTAGTTATTTTGTTAAAAAATTTATCTATTCTTTTTTATTAAAAATTGATTCCTATATATCAACATAAGGTATAAGTGGCACGTCATATATCATTATTTGATTATTTCGTCAACTACACCAATTTTTAACAATACAAATAAATAAAATTTTTAACAAAAAAATTAAAAATTAATTACCTCTTTAATATAATCTACATGAATTTATATATAAAATATCACTTAAAAACGTATAAAATATACTCATTTGTTAATAAATAGGTGAAGAAAAATGTGTGAAGGAGACAGATTAAACAATGGAAACTCGTGCAACTTTCGAATGATTGTCCCTTCTTCTACTTCTTTTTTTTTTTTTACTTTTATTGAATCTGATGAAGTTCATGAAACCCATTCCTGCAGCTTTCTTCATAATTTCATTCATGCATCTCTAGGTGGGATCTCAGACATGTCTTAATATAATATATATTTAGAGAGCGATATAGCAGAACTGAGAGCCAACCCTGACTGGCTAAAACAGGAACCAGTTCGGCCAGGTTGGTCCAGCCAAGAAGTACCTACTGGCTTTGTTCTTGTTAGGCAGTGGTGTTACATTACATAAAAATAAAATAAAAAAAGAAATTAGTGGTTCATTCCAAAGTAGGCCAAGAACAAAGGAGGAGGTGGCCACACTCTCAATTTTATATAGAAAAAGAAGAGTGTCCCTTTTCATCAATTTTCATACATTATTTGTATTTAATTAAACCCCAAAAGTTGGTAAAAGGGCACATGATACCCACCTGTCTTCTGTTTTCATTTCTCTTTTTGATTCCAATGAGATTACCAACTTTTGGTCTCACATTTTTTCTGAATTTAAACCCTTTGATTTCGATTCATCAAAAGCTTTTTCCCAACTCATAAATGACTCAATAATACCACCCAATTTCTCTTTCCATTTCTTTTCTCTTTTAATCTTATGCTGGGCTTCTTCTTTTTTTAATTGAGTAAACATAGTAATCATTTTAACATATTTTTTTAACATACGCAATATTATTATATTCTTTCTCGTCTTTGCTGTGAATGCTAAAATGTGATCCATGGAGGCTAAATACATCCCTAGCTATCCTCTCTCATCCCATTTGATATTTATTAATAGTTAGTTTGATCTATAAATCAAGGCGAAGGTATAGAGGTAGGCTTTGGACTTGGCTCTTCTAAAAATAATAGATTTATCATTTAATTCTTTAAAATTTTATAAAATTACATATTCGTATGATGATAAAATCACACTTTGATCCTTTAAAAAATTTATGATCCACCGCTAGTTCTTCTAAAACAATTTTCTAAACTCCCTTAAAAATATAAACATGGAAAATAATCCTAGAATATCTCACTCTAAATATTTAAAGGTTTATTGTATATTGTAGATTGGGTAACGAATATGGAAGTACTTCATACCCATTTTCCAAATAAAAACCCCAACTTGCCTCCATTCTTTAAAACAAATCACTTTATTCGGAGCAAATTATTTTTTTCATCTCTACTTTCATGTACAAACTAACTTATAAATTTATACCTAATAATTAAATAAGTCTTATTATTAAAGAGTAAAATTTGAGGGACAAAATTAAAAATTTGATATATCAAGTTTGAATCCCACCGTAAATAAAATGTATGGATTTCTTAAAATATTTATTCTGATTATAATTTATTGGCTTTTAATAATTAATTTAAGTGTCACATTTTGTGTGCAATGAACCCAATAAGGAAGTCATTGTCACCAGTGCTAAGATGGTGATTATAACTATTCTTGGGACTTGGCAGAAAATTAAAAAAAGGCTTAGCGGTCCTTTTCCTTTAAAACACTGCCATATTGTTTATGCATTGGGGCCACCATTGCTTTACCTAAATAAAAAGTTTGATTGACATGGATGGGTTTGCCAGGTTTTGCTTCTTCATTTGTGCTGCTCTTCTCCCAATTAGGTTGGATGGAGTTGGATTAGTTCGGGCTCTGGAGTTTTAGTTCGATTTATATTTTAATCGAGTTTACTTTTTTTCATATTTCAAATGAATTTTCAAATTTTAGTGAACAGGTTAACTTTTGAACAAGTCTAATTTATCCTACATGTGTCTCATTCTCGTCCTTAGTTTCTTTTGCCTTTGTTTATGAAAGTTCCAAGTAAAATATATACTGCTAACTTGTACATCTCTTTAGCCTCATTTGTGTACTTGAAGTAGCAATTTTCCTTTAGGCTATGAGAATCTAAATTGTATGGCCAACCCAGTATGGATGTTCCATTTGTAAGGCTTGACTAACTATGATTAGCTATTGGTAAGCCCAAATTTTTTAAGTGTATACTTATATATACTATCTATTTTGGGCTTGTATAGCTAATAAACCCATTCTTCTCTTTGATACATTCAAGCCCAAATATTAGGTCTATTAAATCATTTTGTTTTGAATATTTTTAGTTTAGGTAATTCAAGTTGTTTTGGGTTTTGATCTCGAGGTTCAGTTTTTTTTTTAAGGTCGGATCATTATGAGTTGATATTATTTTAGGTTTTGATTACTTCAAATTGAGGTCAGTTTAGGATTTTTTCTTTTCTAATAATTTCATGTTCGGATAATTTCGAATTCAAGTTAATTTTGGATTGTTTCCAGGGTTGAACAAATTTAGATTGTTACCTTTTTTTATAATTAAATTATGTTGTGTCAAATTTAAATTCAGATTTATTAAGTTATGTTTTTTTTTTCATTTCGGGTCAAAATCAATAAATATAAACTCCCTGCATAAAAAATAAGCCTAACTAGCTTGTTCAAATCTTAAAAAAAATAACTTTCACTTAAACCAATGCTTTTTTGAATTGGATCGTATTGGTCAATCGGATCAAGAATCAACGAGCGTACTAGTTTAAAGAAAATCATTAGACTAATTAATCTGAGAAACGGTATAAATCAATTAAACCGAATGGTTGAGTTGAATTGCTTTTTTTATCTTTAATGATTTATTTAATTGAATCGAATCAACAAACAAACCAATAACCTAATCGATTCGATTACCAATTTCACCGTCAAAACCTCACCGAAAAAAGAAAAAGATACCTAATCGTTTAATAACCAGGAAGCTTTGGAGTTCAATTTTGTAATAGTTCATTAACAAGCTACCACAAATTTCTATTGGTGCCCTTATCCAACTTCAAGCAAAAAGATATGCATGCATTAACTCAATGGCAGTGATTCCCATGGCGACAAATGATGGCCATGGAAGAAGACAAGTACAAGACGGAAAAGGGAAACAAAAGCGTCTTGGTTTCTTTCTACTTATCAACTTGAATCACGCAACTTCCTGGTCTATTCATTTTACAAACAAAAAACCTCAAAAAAACCCAGCATCCAAAGTCATTCTTTTGCTGTCTAGACTTTTTATGTCACTGTAAAAAAGGGTCAAAAAAAGCTATTGGATGTAGACCCTGTATGCCCTAATACAATGTATATACAATGCCGTCCATACTAGAGCATTGTTCATTGTTCATGAGGTTTTTGCAATGACCCAAAGCTGAAAAATGAAGTAATATTAACATTGGTACTAGAATTGCAGCTAGTAATATAGACCTCTCACGGAGGTAACATGGGGGACAGGCGCCTATGCTGATTTAGAAGGAATTTTTAGTCTTGTGATCTCTAAACACTATTGGAAACATTATTGCACATTTCATCATCTATGTCAATATTTGGAGACAAGCATTGTTGTGACATTGTGACATTGTGACAAGTTTTAATGTCATGTTAGCTAACTACAGTGACTTAAAACCAATAGCAGCGACAAGTAGCATGTATGAGGTTTTGGTCCCCCCCCTACCTGTAGCAACTTGCAAGGAGAGAAAAGAAAAATAAGGTCATATAGATACAGTAAAGCAATGTTATCAAAGCTTGGCAATTTCTACTAGCACAATTTGTCTATGTCTCCCTATCCTTACTGGTTTGCATGTGCAGAACTTTCTCATTTCAATGGCTGAGAAACAGTCCACCTAAACAGCTAAACTTTGAGTTGTAAAACAAGTAAATGACAGGATATGAACTAGAGAGGAACAGGCATGTTTTGAAAGGGCAGCGAGATCCGTATCTTGGACCCCATGGCTTAAAAGGGGACCAGATTATGTCAATTTTCTTCAAGTTACCAACTTTCCAGTACAATCAGAACACATTATCTTATCATTTGAAGAAACCCCAATTTTTTTTTCACCCATTTAATCCCATTTCTCACTAGGAGCTAGAGATTATATATGCAGAATGATTATGCTGCAGTAGTTCTTGCTTTACTTTTGAGGGTGAGCACTGAGCAGACATGTAGAATTATTGTCCCTTATCATGATGATTTCCAACATAAATTTAATTACTAATCCTAGTACCTAGATGATTAATTTGGTTTATCAAATTAGGCAGTGCCACCTATCATGTCATGCATGCATGAAAATCGTATCCTACAAAACTGCTGCAAAATATATCAGCATTGGAAGAGCCCTAAACATGATTATGTTTTGAAAATCCATGCAACATGTTTCATGAAATTAATATACCTTGTTTTTTAGAGTTATTTTACTTCAATAAAATCAAATAAATGCTTGTTAAGTGATATAGAGAATCCAGGAGGAAGTTTTTGGTAATGGAAAAAGTGAATTTCTGCAAATATATTCAATATTTTGGATTCAAAAGGATGCTGCTGTTATTATACATATGGATGTTCAATATTTATGCAAGCAAAAGGAGACGTATCCTCGAAACAAAAAGAAATTCCTTATCATTTCATAAATTTAAAACTTTACAGAAATAAAGGAGAGATTTCCTTTTAAGTTGTGAGCCCCTACACTTTTTTCCTCATGAGGGCCAGAATTCAATGGCCAAATACATTTTCACAGCTTTTAACATCCTTACAGTACAAATTGTACATTGTCAATGTCAGAACAGAAAAGAAAAAGGACAAATAACAACTGGCCAAGTAATCTTCTTGTGACCACCTATTTCTTCTCTTCATGTGGATTTGAAATGGATTCTAGTCCATTCATTTTCCTGGAAAATGAAACATGAAAGAATATCAGCACTAGAGCTTGACTTTCCAATGGAACAATTATCAAACAAGCAAAAGGAAATCGGAAAAAAAGATCATACCGATTGATTTTTTGCAATGGAGAACTGCCTCATATATCGAGCTTTCAGAATCACATGATTTTCGGTACTCGTCGGCGGAGTATGCGACGCTGATTCTAGGAGATGTTGTGGTCGAATACACCCAGTTCTTCCTTGAATGAACTCTTGCATCAACACTTTCAGCTCTACCACTTGACTTGCTTCCTCTTAATATCCTTCTATATAATGGCCTAACAAAGTTCAAGTATTTGGAAAATATCCGCTTGGACAATCTTCGACACCTTGTCAAAGAAGGGTGACTCGTTTTACATGGCGGAACCATGAGATCTGGTGCATGTGAAGTGGTAGTAGGCAGGGATGAAGTCGAACCGGAGACTTCGTATGCCTCCACCTTCGAAGGGTTAATGAAAAAAGGCATGACATGGCCATTGGAAAAGAGCTCATCGGCATGAACAAGGGTGAGGGGAGTTTGTGAAATGGGAAAATCAAACTTAAAATCCTGAGAATTTCTGAAGAACCTCTTGGAAGGTGGCATCCTCGGGTCCATTTCAATGAAGGAAGCTTCATCATATGCATCAAGTGAAGCTCTAAGGGAGCTGTCTACACTATCTAAAGAAGGTTTTAGGTTCACTAACCAACTGTATGAAAAGCTTTCAATGGAGAGGGGTTGTGAAGTTTCCATGGCTTCCACTCTATGAAAGGGATGCAAGAAAAACAGAGAAGAAGGGGACTACAAGTAAAGGCCCCAACTCTCTTGTAACATATATATACCTTAATATCCCTCCTTCCTAACAGCTTTATATATGGTTTATTTGGCAAGAGACAATGGATTTTAATAATTGAAAAGGGAAAAGGAGGAAAGGAACAGAAAATGTGTAACCCCACAATAGCACTCATATTGTCTTGTTGCATCAAACCCCTTTACCCCACACTTTCCTTTTAAACATTACAAAATAGATGACTTGTTGCCCAAACTTGTAAGAAAGAAATTAGGTTCTTGTACATAGTCCAATCTTTATCTTAAGCAGCATTTTATAAACTAAAACAACTGTCATTTCTCATAAATTTATAGGCTATAAAAGGTGAAACAAGAAATAAAGGAAAAGCAGGTTCATGCACAAGCATTATCTATCCAAGGTGCTACTTAAAAGTCTTAAACTACAATAAAGAGTAGCAAATGTCTTCCTAGCTATGTTACCCCGAACTCGAGAAGTGAGTGTTGATATGAATATGTATCCTGCATGGGTATTCTAGATACCCTTTTCAAGTTTTTTCATATATTTGAGGGATTATACCTTTTAGCCTACTCTCATTATAATTGCATAACCATTGCAAAAAGACAATATCGCAACAAGACAGTGAACATATATGATATTACAGGGCATTGAGAAATAGATGAAATAAAAATGATGCACATTGTCACACGTTTATGCAGTTTGGTCCTTGAATTAGTTAAACAGATATCTTAAAAATCTCAAGGGGAAAAAAAGAAAATATCACTAATGGTAAGGGAAAAAGCAAATAGAATCTGATATGTTCTATTGGTAAGGAAAATTGAAGGTTTTGCATCCACTACCATTTCTAGTGGTGGGTGAGTTTTGGATATCCTCCTTCAAAACTTGGAAGCCAAAAGAAAATGATGTTGTTTTCATTTACCGACAATCTATAAAAGAACAAAATAAACAGACAAAGGTTCCCCCTAGATTTGTCGGAGAATGAAAAGACAATGACCTAGGTTTCATGGCCAAAAGCCAAAAATAAAGAAAGTGACTTGAAACCAACTTGTCCCTACATTGCATCCTCCTCCAGGACAAACAACAAGCAATAAGATAGGGAATTTAATCATTCACAAAGCAGTTTTAAGTTCAGAAAAAAGAAAGAATGTTTTTTTGATTTCATAAAATATCCATTACAGCTTTCAAGAAAATCATTGTTTTTCAACTCATCTAACATCCTAACATATATAAATAAAGAAAATTATATAGTATTCTGGGTAAAAAAATGAACAGTGTTAGGTGCAATGACAGAGGATAGTCATCAACTCTTAAAAGATTAGTCTTTATGGACCCTCAAACCATGAAACAGTTATTTTTAAACCAGTGTCATCTAAGTGCCACACACCATGAAAGAACTTAGTGTGCAGTGGAACTTAGGGACTATTTAAAAGATTGATCCAAAGTGCTTGGACATTTTAACACTGAATTGCAGGCAAAAAGACCTAGCAAATAGATGATGCCCCTATCAGCAAAGATTGTTTATTTTTAGGTATGAATGAGCAGTGAAGCCACTTGCAGTCTACATGAGTTTTTTGGCTTAGAAAATCCCAAGAAATCTTCCCTCTTTGATATTGCAGTCATCTACAGCACCCATCATATAGGAAAATATCTTAATAGAAAATTCAAGATAGTGGAAACATATTGCTTTGATTTTCATAATATCTATGAACACAAAAAGCATTGATATCTAATAAGTTCCTTGCTTACATATAAAGACAAACACGAAAACACCATACCAAGGAACAGAAGTGGTAGCATTCCTCTGCGTATTACAATGGGGACGATTCAAAGTACCCATTCATTATTGAAATTTCAGGAATAAATACTAATAAAAATCAAAATCCAAGGAAATTTGAAACGAAATAGATCAAATTTGATAGCAAATTCAACTCTAAAATATAAGAGAAATAACCCAAACTTATAAAAAGAATCCCAAATTCAAAAAGAATGAAAACAAGCCCAGAAATATTCAAATAAACACACACATATAAAACCAACACATAAGCAAAAAAAAAAACACATTAAAAAAGAGAGACTTTAAATAAATAATTCAAAACAAATTTCTTTTAAGAAAAATGTAAATTGATGGAATTTTATACCAATCACGATATAAAGGGAAAATTATACAACAATTCCCTTCCCTCGAAGACTGAACTGCAAAATTATATTCCATTGCCGGGCTTTGAAATTGAAAATTCAAAGCAAGAATTTTAACCACAGTGCTACAATGGATTAGTTGATATAATATTCAAACTATTATATTTAGAAAAGAGTAAAACTTTGAATAAATAATTAAAAATAAATTTCTTTTAAAAAGCGTACTTTTTTTTTTGGAGAAAATAAATTTCTTTTAAAAAGCGTACTTTTTTTTTTGGAGAAATTTAAAAAGCGTAAGTTAATGGAATTTTAAACCTATCACGAGATAAAGGAAAAGAAATACATTTCAAAAAAGGACTAAAATGAGAAAAATCCGACAATTGCCTTCACACGAAGACTGAAATGTAAAATTACATTCTACTGCCGAGATTTGCACCCGGAAATTCAAAGCGAGAATTTTAACCATAGTGCTACAATGGATTAATTTAGATAATATCGAAACGATTTATATTTAGAAAAGAGTAAGACTTTGAATAAATAATTGAAAATAAATTTCTTTTTAAGAAAATCCAAGTTAAGGGAATTTTATAGGTTTTTTTTTCATAAATAATATAAAAAATAATTAATTACGAAAATTGTATAGGAAACAAATTAATTACGAAAATAAACATTTGTTATAGTATTCTGTCGGTGCTGCCTGACATATTGACGATATCAAACTAAAGTGTGATAAACTAAAATATTCAAGGACCTGATATGTAAATTGTCCATTTTTAAGGGTGTCTTGCTTCATAAACAATCATTATTTATTTTTATTTTTATTCTCCTTCAACACCAAAAATAAGAGGTCTCTTATCAATTACCAATAAGATTTTTCTAAAGCTTTTATAATTATAACTTTATGTTGTGTCTGTAAATCAATTTGATTATAAGGATAATTATAAAAGCTTTAAAAAAATCTTATTATGTATAATTTATAATTATTAGTTAAATTTATAGTTTTCAAATATAATGTGAGTAAAAAAAAACACTATGAATTCTGTTAACTACTATATCAAACATAATTTAAATAGGAAAATTAATTTTTTTAAATAAATAAAATTTATTTCCAGTTGCAATTGGCTTTTTTGCGGAAATACCTTTTAGTAGAAAATTTTTTTAGATTAATTGGTAAGAAGCCTCTCTATTTTTAGTGTTGAAGAGAAATAAAAAGAAAATAATAAATAATGAGGGTTTACTATGAAATTAACCCTATTTAAGGCTTGGTGGCGCAACATAATCAGTCGCATAGTTTTTTAGCAGCCAATCTAATGGGCAAATTTCATATTAGGTGTAATACCCCGAAAATTACTACAGTAAGAAAGTAAGGTAATATCCTTGATATAGTAAAATAAGTAAATAAAGTGATAAAAAGGATAATATTGACTTATGTCAATATTGGGAAGTATATTATGACATATTAATTCAAGAAAGGATTAAATCGCAAAAGTGAGAAAAGTTTTATTGCCCAAGAGTAAATACTCAAAATTTGAGGGGTTAAAGTATAAATACAAAAAGTTTAAGGACCAATAGTGTAAATATTTTAAGGATGAAATGATCTAGAAACTAAGGAAAATGGATGGATTAGGACCAAATTGAAAAAGGTGAAGAATTTTGAGGGACTAAATCGTAATTTTACCAAATTAAGTGATGACTCAAGAATAGAATTTTAAAAGATCACAAAGGGCAAAATGGTCAATTAGAAGAGAGAGAAATCTAGAAGATAATGATGATGTTGGAGATATTTTAGATTAATTAAATAAATATTAGTTTATTAATATTTTAATTTGATTTTTAAATGATATTTATTATTTTATTATTATTTTATTTAGTATATATATAGGAAAAGGAAGATGAAGAATCATCATCAACCTCCCATGCATTCCAATGTATGGGGAGAAAAGAAAGAAAGAAACTTTCTTTTCTTTACAATTTGGTCCTTCTACCCAAAATTCACCATTTTCACCTAGAAATCAAAAGAATTTCTATATCCATCAAGAGAGAAAGATAACAAGGAGACTATGGGGAGCTAGAATATCAAGTTAGATTCAAGAAATAGAAGCTGGAGAAGAGAGAAAATCAAGTTAAAGGTTGAAACCAATAGGACAAGGTAAGAACATCAAGATTTCAACATATTTTTAAGTGTGATATTATTGAAAAAGCATGGAAATGACGTTATAGTAGAGTTTTCTTATATAAGGTATCCTGTTTTTGATATATTAGTGAAGGAAAATAAGAGAAAGTGATGGGAAATATTATAGAGAAAGGGAATAAGAGTGTCATAAACTTAGTAATCAATATTTTGCACTAAAACAGTTTTGGACAGCAGCACTAGGTTAAATTTGAAAAATCACCATAAATTGTGAAAATCGAATTAGAGGATGAATAAAAAATGAAATTAAATATTATTGAGTCTAGTTTCTCATAGAAGAAACGGTGTAAGTAATGAAATTGTAAATAATGAAATATGATAAATTTTGTGTGACAAGGTCTGAATGAATTTGGGTTCTCTTGTTCTGACTTTGGAAAATCATAAAAATTTGAATAAAAATAAATAGAGGCTTAAATTTATATTATTAGAATCCTTAATGAGTCTATTTTCATAAGAAACAAACGGAAACATCATTCGAATCCTGTACAAGGAGATAATTAATTTTTAGTGAAGAAGGGTCGAAATTGTCAGACAGCAGAACATGGATGAGTTTAAAGAATAAACTGTACTTATTGGCTAAACCAAAAATTCTGAAAATTTTATGGTAAGAATATATATGAGTCTAGTTTCATATAAAATTTTTTGATCTCAATATGGAGTTTTGTAGCTTAAGATTTAATTAATTTAGTGACTATGACTCAAGTGAACAACTTGTTATGAGTAAATAAATAAATAGTGGTATCATGTATATATCAAGGATGTGGAATGGAGTGGAGGAGGAGGAAAAATATATGTGAATATTCAGATAATATGATTCTATTTTAAAAATAGCTAATTTACATGTTTTAGGTTCAAAGACTAAATTGAATAAAAGTAATATTTTAAGGGTAAATTGGTAAAGATGTCAAAAAAGTGACCAAATTGCATGAAATGAATTGTTTTATTATTTAAATTAATAAATTGAATGAAATATATATATTGGATTGAGAAATTGATTTGAATTGTGAACATGAGAAATTGTGAATTGAATGAAATGGAAATGAAGCTTTGAATTACATGAGTAAATATCGGGTCTCGTAGGCCCTATTTGTTATGAATATAATATTTCGAGGATGTGCTGTAAGGAATTATAAAAGCACGTTAATAATTTAAAATTTTTAATTCGGATGAAATTTTGCAACTCGGTTTAATACGTATGCAAATGTATGTCTTCTAGTAATGCCGCGTACCCTATTCTGGCGTCGAATAAGGGTAAGGGGTGTTACAATGTGACATTGCCAGATTCGGTCATAACGTTTAGACCGAGTTTGGGGTGTTACATTAGATCTCTAAATATTTTAGTTTATTACATTTTAGTCTGATGCCGCCAAAAGATCAGGCAGAACCGGCGAAACACTGTAACAAATGTCTATTTTCGTAATTAATTATTTTTTATATTATTTATGTAAAATAGCCAATTTTATACCTATCACGATATAAAATAAAAAAAATACATTAAAAAAAAGGACCAAAAGGCAAAAAATCTGACAATTCCCTTCCCTCAGAAAACCAAAATGCAAAATTATATTTCACTGCCAAGGTTTGAACTCGTAAATTAAAAGCAAGCTTTTAACCACAGTGCTATAGTGGATTAATTTATATAATATTGAAACGATTTATATTTAGAAAAAAGTATGACTTTGAATAAATAATTGAAAATATTTTTTAAAATGTAAATTAATGGAATTTTATACCTATCAAGAGATAAAAGAAAAAAAAAATACATTTCCAAAAGGGATTAAAATGTGAAAAATCCGACAATTCCCTTGCCTCGAAGACTGAAATGCAAAATTTTATTTCAAAAATTCAAAGCAATAATTTTAACCATGGTGCTACAGTGGATTAATTTATATAATATTGAAACGATTTATATTTAGGTTTACAAAAACCACTTCATCAATAAGTACAAAGGTAAATTATAGTCACTAAACTATTAAGGGAGTTTTCGCTTTTGAAATTTATTAATTTTTTTAATCACCTCATTGTTAAATTAGTAATACATACAAGCTATCAAAGTTTTCCCCAACAATGTAAATTTTGATTTTCAATGGTTTCAATTGTTGGCCAAGTATGCATCGTCGTCGTTAACATAATTTTTTTAGATAAAATATAAATTAAGCTTTAGCTGGGTTGGTATGGGTATTGTTGTCAATGTAATAAGATATAAGAATGCGCTGAAACACATTATTTTCCTATTTATGAGTTGGAGAGGGGTTATGAATAGTTCTAAGCATTATATAATAAAAAACAGATATAATTAGAACAATTAAATAATTACTTATTATTTATTATAAGAAATTTATATAGTTCTGACACATTTTTATATTAGATTTATATTTGAGTTACTTTTCAGTATTACTTTATTTTTCTTATATTGTATTTTTTGTTGTAGTAAAATATATATTTATGTTATATTTTTGTATTATAATTTAAAATTTAGTTTTTTTTGTTAAAATATTGTTGTATGTTTATGTATTCTTTACAAATTTAGAATTTAGTTTATATATTTTTATTTTCAAAAATTTAATCTCTCTACTTTTCAAATTTCAAAATTTAGGTAAAATGGTTAACACAGATAATTTTTTTCTATTAAATTTGTTAGTATGACATTTTGAAATAAAAAAATATATATTCACTTGATAGCAAAGTTTTTAGAATCGGACCGGTGGTTGAACCGATCAAGCCACCTGTTCATTGGTATGATCAGTTCGATTAAATAAATCATTAAAAAAATTGGGTAAACTGGTCCAATGCTCCTCTCTAGATCGCTACCCCGACCAATTCGGTCTAGTTCAAACAATCTTATTTGGTAACCGTATAACTAAAAAAAATGACATTGTAATGAATTTAAATTTAATAAAATAATTTTAAAATACGAAAAATAGAAAAAAACTAAATTCTAAAACTAAATTTGAAGGCTTTGAAACTGAAGTTCAGAAATTATTAGCTACTATACCAAAATTTCAGCGAAATCAGGACTTTCAATCAATAATGATTTTGTAAGACCTAACTCTCATCTATCCAAAGAACAAAAGAAAGTCAAAAGAATAAATTTTACAGCCGAACAAACAGTAAAACTACTGATTGGGTTTTATCTTTTTTACTGAAATTCAAATAAATTAATATTTTTATGTAAGATAAAAAATCATTTATTTTTTTCTATTAAAAATTTCTTTTAATTTTATTGTTAAAATTTAATGTAACTAATAGAATAACTTAATAATAACACTTGACATGTCACGTGTAATTCATGTTAATACGTAAAATTAATTTTTAACGATAAAATAAACAAAAATTTTAATAAAAAAATTAATTTACCTTTTAATCTAACTTATAAATTAAATATAATTTTTAATGAAAACAAGAAAGCAAAATGTAATTTACTTTTACCCCCATAGAAGCTGATAAGTGCACTGTGCACATATTCACGTAACCGCAACAATGTCAAAGCTGTGAAAAAATAATAAAATACTGCTCATCATCTCATATAATAACATAGCTTTTTGACTTTTGAGTTACGTGTCAATGGCCTTTGTCCTTTCGGTTGCTCACATCTCCAGGACTGGACACCACAAATGGTTAAACACGTGGCACTGTGTCACTCATCACTAGCCGACCATTGTTTTTTTTCAAAGTTTTAGCTCACCCACCTCTGTACATGTGGTTAAATGATCTGTGCCCCACAATGGGTTCTTTTCACCTTCTGCTATGGTTCTCATGCAGTATAAAAGATTGCCATTCCCAATTTGAAAAAGCTCTTGATTTTCTTTTTAATGGTGTTTTTACTTGCCACTGGGAATCTCCATGGCTATTACTTGTGTGCTGTTGTTTTTCGTGGTTTTGGTTGGATTGTCGGGGGACTGCATTGCTGGCCAAATTGGTTTAGGTTCAAGGTTGCTGGCTAGTGACCAAGGACCACCTTGGGTTTCCGATAATGGAACCTTTGCTTTTGGTTTCACCCCGTCGGAGACTCGTGACCGGTTTCTGCTAGGAATTTGGTTTGCCGACCTTCCTGGAGACAGAACCATGGTCTGGTCTGCTAATAGGTATGTTTTACTTTATAGTTTCATTAATAATTCTTTGATTATGTTTAAGCTAACTTTTCATCTTTATAGGAACTCTCTAGTCACGAAAGATGCACTCGTGGAGCTAGACACCACCGGAAACCTCGTACTCATCGACGGGGACATTACCGTTTGGACGTCGAACACGTCGGGAAGCCGAGTTGAGTTCGCTGTCATGTCGGAATCCGGCAATTTCATTCTTTATACTGCTAACAACCACCTTGCATGGCAGAGTTTTGCGTATCCGACCGATACGCTTCTACCTAACCAAGCCTTGACAGTGTCACTTGAATTAACATCATCGAAATCGCCGTCTCACGGTGGTTATTATGGACTCAAGATGCTTCAACAGCCTACTTCGTTAACCCTTGCCTTAACATACAACCTGCCTCACTCTATTGATGATTCCCCTGAAGGTTACACAAACTACTCCTATTGGGCTTCGCCGGATATATCCAATGTTACCGGCGATGTCGTTGCGGTGTTAGATGAAGCGGGAAGCTTCGGAGTTGTGTATGGACAATCATCAAATGGTGCAATTTATGTGTACAAGAATGATGGAGACTATGACGGTTTATCTTCGGCTACGAATAAATCGAATGTACGATTATTGGTCCTAAGGAGGTTGATCATCGAGACTAATGGCAATCTACGTTTGTATAGATGGGATAACGATGTTAATGGTTCACGTCAATGGGTGCCTGAATGGGCGGCAGTCTCGAACCCTTGTGACATTCCCGGCATATGTGGCAATGGAATATGTAATTTGGATAGAAGCAAGACAAATGCTTCTTGTACATGCTTCCCCGGTACTTCTAAGGTAAACGGTGCAGCCGGTGAATCCTATTGTTCGCGGAACTCATCAGTGACCGAAAACTGCGATCGTAGGAACAAAAACCGGACTTCGGACTTTAAGATTGCAACGGTACAACAAACCAACTACTACTTCTCTTACGCTTCGGTGTTGGCTAATTACAGTGACATTGCCACGGTCTCGAGGTGTGGTGATGCTTGTTTATTAGATTGTGACTGCGTTGCATCGGTTTACGGGTTGGACGACGAGAAACCGTACTGCTGGATCCTGAAGAGCCTGGACTATGGAGGATTTGAGGACCCTGGTTCAACCCTGTTTGTGAAAGTCAGGTCCAATGTGTCATTGGAACCAGGTGGTGATACAGGAGGGTCTGGCTCTGGTGATGCTTCGAATGTTCACGAGAAGGTTTTGGTTATTCCAATTGTATTAGCCATGGGTGTCCTCATTGGCCTATTGTGTCTACTACTGTATTACAATGTTCATAGGAAAAGATATCTAAAAAGATCCATTGAAAGCTCTTTGATCTTGGAAGGGGCTCCGTTGCATTTCAGCTACCGCGATTTGCAGCTTCGTACTAGCAATTTTTCTCAGCTTCTCGGAACAGGTAAAAAACAGTAAATAGATTTCTTTTAGTTATACAAATATTTACAACTGTTGTGATCTTTTGCAGGAGGATTCGGAAGTGTATATAAAGGAAGCCTTTCGGATGGTACATTAATTGCCGTGAAGAAACTCGACCGTGTTTTCCCGCATGGACAAAAGGAGTTCATAACTGAAGTGAATACAATTGGATCTATGCATCATATGAACTTGGTTCGCCTGTGCGGTTACTGCTCCGAGGGTTCACACCGGTAAGTCATCTGAAATTCCGAATCACTTATCGTTCTCTATTCAATTCGTTTTAATCAAATAGGCAGTTCAGTTTCGTGTCTATTTATGTGTTTTTGTTGGCAGTCTTCTGGTTTATGAGTTCATGAAAAATGGATCCTTGGACAAGTGGATATTTCCTTCCTATCAGTGCCGGGATAGGTTACTGTATTGGCCAACTCGGTTCCATATTGCTGTCGCGACTGCACAAGGGATTGCTTATTTTCATGAGCAATGCAGGAACCGAATAATACACTGTGACATCAAGCCGGAAAATATCCTTTTGGACGAGAACTTTTGCCCCAAAGTATCGGATTTCGGACTAGCTAAGTTGATGGGAAGAGAGCACTCACATGTTGTCACTATGGTAAGAGGTACTAGAGGGTATTTAGCACCGGAATGGGTTAGCAATCGTCCTATAACCGTAAAGGCCGATGTTTACAGTTATGGAATGCTACTTTTGGAGATTCTCGGTGGCCGAAGAAACCTCGACATGTCTTACGATGCCGAAGACTTCTTTTACCCTGGATGGGCCTATAAGGTATATACCCTTTAGTCCTAATGATCCATCCTCGAATCTTATACTTATTATATCACCAATGATTCCCGCAGGAGATGACAAACGGAACGCCACTTAAAGCCGTGGATAAGCGACTAGGAGGTGCAGTCGACGAAGAAGAGTTGACGAGAGCACTGAAAGTTGCCTTTTGGTGCATACAAGATGAGGTCTCCATGAGACCTTCAACGGGGGAAGTGGTGAAAATGCTCGAAGGTTCGATGGATATCGGCGCACCGCCGATGCCTCAAACAGTTTTGGAACTGGTTGAGGAAGGGTTGGAACAGGTTTACAGAGCAATGAAAAGAGATTTTAATCAATCAAGCTCGTTTACAATGACTACCTGTACTGGTACATCATCTCGGGCTACCTGCAGTTACTCTACAATGTCACCTAGATGATGAAAAAGATTAATAAGAACTGAACTTTTGGATGCTTAATGACCCAATGTTCTAGTTTTATTTTTTTTGGTTATTAAATTATAATTTCATCAATGATTGTCATCGTCCTATTCATTGTTTCTTGAGAGCAAGAAAGAAAACATAGAAGGAAATTCATTTCATTGTTTGTGTGGGTTCTTTTTCTCAAAAGTAAGCCAACCCTTGTTATTAAGACACTACCTACGTCCGATTTTCATATTTTAAATCATTTTTTCATTTTTGTCTGTCCTAATCATTTTTAATTTTTTTATAAGTTTTTTTTATACATTTTATAAAGTTAAAATATGATGAAAGTTTTCCTATATTCTTTATATATTTGGATTTTTTTTTGTTTTTATTTTTAAAATTTTAATTATTTTATTTTTTAAATTAAAAAATGTAAGTCCAATTGTTAATATTGTAAATTTTTTATGTTAAATTCAAATTTATTACAAAATTATATTTTTATTACGAGTTTTTTTTATATCATATCTCTAAACAATTAGATTTAAAATTTTAAATCTAAAAAAAGGTGAGTCTCATCTGTCTGTATAATCAGCAAAATATCATCCTGGAACCCCACAACGAAACAAAAGCTGTAGACTTTGGATAACGAAGGTATTAAACAAACTAAATACATAGAACAAAAAAAAGAGAGTTAAATTATGTTATTAGTTTCTTTGCAAAATTTATTTATTTTAATTTGATTATTTTTAGTCTCTGTACTTTTTGGATTGGTTAATTTTAATCCATATACTTTTCGATTTTTGAAATTTTAGTCTAAACTCAAATAGTATCATTCTAAGTTTCTATGCTTTCGAAAATATTAGTCTTGACGCAAATGGTTATCGTTAATCCATTATCGAATTTTTCATGAGTAATAAATAGAAATAACGAACTGATGTTACATTACACATGATAATATGTTTAAAGCATCAAAATTTAAAGGATTAATAGACAAATTGCACCATAAACTATTCCTACATTTTGTTTGCCCATGTCAATAAATGCATATTCTGTTACTAAAAACTAGCTTGCAGCATAGGGATTTTGAACTTAACACTGCTTTACCGTTAATATCATGTGGTTGCATGTTCTTCTCATCTTGCCTGCAGTATATTGTATGCACCAATTTCACGATGGGTTCAATTCCTACTCCGATAAGGGGATTCTGAGAGGGTCGGGTGGGGGAAGAGGGACGGGGTGGGGCAAGAGAATTGTTTTTAATTAATATAAAATTATAAAATAAAATAAAAATAACACATGGATGCTGATGTGGTATGATATAACTAGTCAATAAAATTTTTTAAACAGCGATAAGATTTAAAGTGATTTAAATAACGAAAAAATAATTTAAATTCGATTTTTAACCAAAAAAATAAAAATCAAATTTTAAAAAATATAATTTAGGGTGCAATTTTAAAAATGTCAGAACTTAACGAAGGCTAAAATTTTAAAAGTAATAAAAATACCAAATTAAAGCCAACTTTTATAAGATACAGGGATTAATACCATAATTTAGGTGCAACTAGTCTTTTATTTGCAAAAAAATGAAAGACTGTGGGATCATTAAACTCTGTTCTTAACCCCTCGAATCGCCGCTTTACACTGAAAACGTCATACGCTGATATTGCAACATAGCCCCCTTGTTTCATGTGTTTTTTCCTCGTTGACCCATATGCAAATTCCATCACGTCAAGCACAAATTAAAGAGACTTGCACTAACGTTTTCTCATTTTCACGAGGTTTTTAGTCTTTAACTTTCTTTCCCAGAAACAAGCATGAGCAAATAAATACATGCAAAGTCAAAAACGAGTATACCCAGATAATTTACAATAATGCAACAACAACAACAAAAAGTCAGTTTTTCCCATTAAATCTCATCTTCCTGGAATTTGCATTTGAAGGACACCAGGAAATTGAACAAAACGCGCTTCCATATCCAAAAAGTTCTCTTTTTTTCTTTTTCTTTTCTATGTTAGGTAATCTCTCTCTCTCGCTCTCTCTCTCTATATATATAAGTGTTTTACACTGTATTTACATTGACAGCAAGCAGTACAGCTACTATACTTACCATGGCTGAACACCTTGAACAGCTTACCAAAATCTTCAAAGAATTAAGCCTTTTAGCCGAGAAACAAAAGAGGAATATGCAGGTCTATCAGAAGAAAGCACTGCAATTAACCATTGCTTACCTTGTTTTCCAAGCCATAGCTTTCATCTCTATTACCAAACAAGCTTATTATTCTTCATCAGGTCATTGCCATAACTTGTGGCTGCCTTTTGCTTTTTCCATGTTATCGTCTTTAATGTATTTTTTGGCTTTGCTGAGTACACTCGCGGGTTCTTACCGGGTTGGGTATCAGCTGGACTTGAATTTAATGGAGCAGGAGATTGTGAGTAAGCAAATACGTGAAGCTGAGAGATGCATTATAAGTAATAAAGTGCTGTGATGATGATATTCTGAGGTTTCTTTCAAGTTTCTGCAGAGCAAGGTCTGCAACTCTGCATACATGATTAAGCATGATGGGGTTTCATGAAGAAAGAATAATACCCATTATATTTATATATATTCTTTTGATTTATTCTTTTATAGTATGATTATGAATTATGATGATATCTAAGCTAAATTTTGAAAACTATGTTTAGTCGATATCCGATTTTAATTTTATATAAGAATGTTTATGTTTTAGAGGCTGTGGGTTGAATTCATGCTTATGCTTTTTAGCATCATGGATTTTTATCAATCATATACCAATAGTAATATCTATGTGAACTAAACTAAAATTCAATTAATAAAATTTTTAAAATTTTAACTTAAAATTTAAGGATATAAAATTTATGAATAATTTAGAAATGGTATAAAATAAAACAACCAACATTTGGTAGAATGAGAATGAGAATTTATTAAAATGCATATAGAAATAGAAGATAATTGGATAGTGAAAAAAAATGGGTTTAATAGAAAAGAAAAAATATGAAATATTTTTAATAAAAATAATTAAGTTACTTCAAACTAAAAAAGAACAAACGAGAATGGAGTGAGAAGAAAATCAAAAGTTGCGTTTCGTTTTAAAAAGTGCGATTTTCATTTTCGTTCATGTTTTCTTGAAAAATGGAAAACATTTAAAAGAATGTGCATGATTATAATTTTAAAATTGTTTTTGGAAAAATTAAAATAAAATTTGTAAAAATTAGAAAATGTGTTTGTTTTGACTAATAACACGTTTGAAAGTGACTTAGCAAATTTATTTGAGTGTAATTGTTTGTAATTATATATATGTAGTATGTTTGGACAACTGATATATTTAGTGATTTTATTGAATTAAGTTTAATTGAAGCACGTCAATTACACTATTCAATTCTTAGGGGGAGAATGAGAATTTGAATAATTATGTGGTGATTACAAAATAATTACATTCAAATCCAATTACCCTACGAGTTTCCAAACATTCTCATACACAATTTAAAATTTTTATTGACGAATTTTGATTTCCTATATATTTTGAACTACTAAATTCACTAAATTACATATATATTGTAAATTATTTATATTACATTTAACTAAATTACATAACTAAATTACCAATTGATGATAACAAGAATATATGTATAATGTTAGAGAGAATAGCCCAACAAAAAAGAAACGCCGGAGTAATTAGTAATCATATTGCTTTCCTGAAAAAAAGAGTAATCATATTGTTAAATAGAAGTGCTTATGGGTTAGGGCGGGTCATGCAATGTATTGGCCAATTTTTTAAGCTCGGGTTCGACTTGAAAAATTGACTTATTTTTGGTAAAGTTCGATTCAATTTAAAATAGGTAAAGTGAACCTGATTTGAGTCGCCTATATTTAATTTTTTAAATTAATTTTTATTTAAAAATAAAATTTTAAAAAAAAATTATTACACTAAATGCACTAAAAAAACTAAAATAAATGTTTTCTAACGCATTAAAAAATATTTATATTAAAAAATACAAATAAATATAATAAATATTTTATTGTATTAAATATAAATTTTAAAATTTTATATTTGAGATGTGTTATTTAGTTGGGTAAATTTGCATTTTTTAGGTTTTAGGTAATGAGTTTAATTGTTATTGGGTTAGTGATTTGATATAAATATAAATATATATAATAATTATTTAACATATATAATTAATATAATATTTTTTATAATATAATATATTCGGGTTGGGCCAGATCAAGCCAGACTCGGGGTCAAAAAATCTTGCCCAAGGCTTAGCACATATAGAAAATGGGTCTTAAATTTTACCCAAGCTCATTTTACAAGTCTCGTATTTTGTCCAAACCTTCTATTTTTTGAGCAAGCCTTTAGGCTTGAGCAGGTGGCCCAGCTTATGAGCAGCTCTATTGCTAAATACTTTTTAAGTATTGTTACTTGTTTATAATTTTTTTCTCTCAAATATTATTGATACTTTTATAACAATTATGCTTTTTAAAATTTAAAGTCATTTGTGTAATTACAATTTATATTATCAAACATGACATAAATTACACTCTATCAATAAAAGTCTTTAGATAAAATTGTTTTCTAAAAATGAAAATGATAAAAATAAAAGTTACGTTTAAATGAAATTGCATTAATTCAAACCTATATAATAGAAAAATTATTAATTTTTAACCCTTTTTCAAATATTAAATATGAAATTAAAACATAACTAATTAACTTAATTAACTGTTAATTGAGTCTTAGCTCGATTGACATAAAAATTATTACTAATATAGGAGACGTGAGTTTGAGTGCGTTGAAACGCATTATCCTCTTATTTTTGGGTTGAGAGGGACAAAACCGATAATAAAAATATTCAAAAAAAATTAATCCGAAATGAATATTTCACATTTAAAAGGAACTTTTATTTATAGTAATTATAGTAATAATAGATAAACTTCCTTTTAAGAAATAATAGATAATTGGTTAAAAGTAAAAAAAAATAGCAATAGGCAATAGCTAATGATAAGTGTGTATGGTACGCAATAGCATAAGATGCTTCCAGCAATTTAACCAAACAAGTAGTACATAAAAATCATTGTTTATTTGAAGCACCGAATCCCTAATTAAATTCCCGTCGAGGAATCCAAAGATTCTTTTCTTCAACCAAGTTTCAAAATTCAAGGTCTAATCTAATCTGTACGTTTTGCTTCCCATCGACGTTCGACTTCCCTGTAACTCTGTAAGGTACAAATTTCCATCTAATTTCCCCAATTTTTACATATCTAGAATGACAATTACACCAAACCCTAGGTAATTAATTTGGTATCCTTCATATTCATGCTTCGGCTGAATTTTTGTTTTCGTAATTTTTTTTATCATAATTCAATTAATATTTGGTTGATTCATGGATTCAACAAGTTAATAATGCTGAAGGTTATCGTTGTTTCTGTAGATAGTATAGGATGGAGAATATGCAATATGCCGAGGAGCTTGTGAGGGAATTTTTGGTCTTCAGAGGATTTACAAATACATTACAAGCTTTTGAGACTGAGAGATGTACGGATATTGGTAAAATGTTTCAAGTTTATAAGATAGTAGACTTGATTTTCGCCGTATATATTCCTAAATTTCATGCCGAGAAATTAGTTGGTTTATTTAGTTTCTTTAAGCAATGCTTTTCATCATGGTCTGAGACTACGATGCTTGATACGTTCTCGAAATTGGAGGGCTCTGTTCTTCGGTGTTACATTGTTCATGCATTGCAATCCGGGAGGAAAGATAAAGTTGTGGAGTTTTTTGGAATGAATGGGAATGATTTGCTGCTAAAGGGTTCTGATTGGACAGCTTGGTTTGGTAGGTTCATTTGTTTTGGCTTCTGTGTATTGTGTTTTCTTGTTCTCTTGTTGATTGATTCTGTTGAGCATGCAATGCAGCCATTCCTTATGTGAAGAACCCTAGCATCGATCCTCAGTTTCGTGTATATTTCTCCAAGGAATGGTATGAAGCTCTCCGTCTTTCTGTGAGGAACTTTTTCAGCGAGATCTTCAATGGTACTCATATCCTTTAGAATTGATACTTTCCTTCTGAAAACGCTCTGCATAAATTGTGTATGTATTATGTAATCATGTGTAGATTAACAGAGAGCCCATAGGAATTACTTATTAGGGAATTTTTCTGCATTTTGAAATAAAATTGGTCTTGAAAGGTTTTGCCTCAAAAGCTATCCATTGTGGTGATGTTTTTGTTACTAGTAGATAGAGCAAAGCCTCGGATATAATAACTTTTTCCTTGACGTTAGAGTGATTCAATTAATGATGGGATTTTGACGAATGTCCTTAACCAAAGCACGCCTTCCTGCCCTACTGAAGATCAGTTCAGAAAAGAATACAATTAGCTGTCTTAAGAAAGACAACAAGCGTCTTAATCAAAAGTTATTGCAACTTCAGGCCTTACTGGAGGAGAAGGATGCACAGTTAGGTCTATCAAAAAGGTAAAGGATCTTCTGATTTTGCTAGATCATGATAGTACTTGCTGCATTATATGGTTAAAGATGATTCTATTCGAACACATTATGATACCAGTATTGCTGGATGAACATTTCATAGGAGCATGGGAGCAGCTAACAGTTCTTTTCAATCAAGTGGCATTGATGGTGAAAATTTACGCCCATCTTCAAGTAGTGAGGACATATGTGCTCCTGCAACCTCATATTTGGGTAGAATACCACAGAGTGAGGAATGTGCTGCTGCTGAACCGACCAAATTTGCATCAGCTCGTGTTGAGTCCTCATCGAGGCAAGATTCATACTCTGCTTCAAGTCTTCATGCTTCATCCGGTGGAGTCGACGATACTGCTCAAAAGTTATATGGTAGCCATTTTGATGGTAAGTGACATTTATTCATCACTTCTATTTTCAGTGTGTTGGGAATTGTGGATAATGAAGTAGGTTTGTTTAAATGTTCCTTTTTCCTCTACTTTAACGGGTTAGGTATGTACCCAAAAAAAAATGGGTTAAGTAATCCTGAATGTGATTTGACAGAGAATGGCAGAGATATGCTCAGAGAAGAAGAATTTCCTGAAGTGAGTGTAGAGTTTCAGGTAAGTTCTCTGTTAAAAATATTCAAACAACATTATTGTATACACTTTGATTTCTTGCTCATTTTTTCGTATACGTGAAACTGGTGGAACAACTTTATTTCCAGGAGACATTTTTGGGCCACACAAGTCCAATTACTCGGTGCCGGTTTTCTGCATCTGGGAACAATATAGCTAGTGCATCTGTGGATGGCACTGTCAGGTATGCTCTTCAAAAAAAACTGATATGAACTTGTAAATATTTAGAATAGCGCACTTTGCTGCCTGTGGCTGCGTTTGAGCTTGTAAATTTGTCTATCCTGCCCAATTGTTGATGAATATCAAATATAAAAGAACACCAAATGGAAGGAAAAGTAGTCATCCTTACAGTCTGACAATTGATTAACACCATTTAGATGGGTTACATCTGTGTGCAGGCTGTGGTTTTTAACAAATTTGTTTGTCAGATGCCTTGGTTAAATGTACTTGGGAAGATAATAAGATGTCATTTATACTAACTATTGTGCTCTGTTATTGTCTGCGACTTTTTATTTACTTCTCTCTTTGTTTTTGATTAAGGATATGGACATATGACTCATCGATTCCAGCATCTAGAAACGCGACCATATATTGTGGAGCCGAGATAATGTCACTTGACTGGGAATGCAAATCTGACCGTTTGGTATGTAACTATATTATTGTTTGATGGTTGTACTTGTAGTTTGATTGGGGGTAATGTTATAATTGTTGCAACTTAAAATTTGTTGTTCCTAAAGCTTCTCATAGGCACTGCTGATGGAGGCATTAAAGCATGGAATGTTGATGCGAAGAGAGTTGTCTGTGATCTGAATACAACTGATGCATTTCCAAGGTACTTCTTGGAATCCCATGTTTACTGGTTTATTAATTTGTTTATACTTCTTCATCTTTTCTTTCTTCTTTTTTTGTTGCCGTCTTGCAGTGTCTTGGATTTAAAGTGCAGCCCTGTGGAACCAATATTTGTTTCTGCTGCATCTTCACGAAGGTATCTTCTTAATTTATAACTGCCTGGTTACTAGATTTTAACGTTCTTACTTGACTGAAATATGTGAAGCTACACAATCAAAATATTATATGATGAGCTTCTAGTTGTTGTCAAGATCGTATTCATGATGCTAGGGTTTAATTTAGGTACAGTGTTATGTTGTTACTTCTCATGGATCAAGTCTGATTATTATTATTATTTTTAAAAAAACTTACATGCTACTGATTACTATTTGTGTCAATAATTTTATCGAACATATGATGATCTTATTTTGACTGGGAACCGTTTCTTTTGTTAATGGGCTTTTCGAACCCCTAAGATGGTCTGGATACTCCAGATTAGGTGAAGTGCTGAACTATATATTGCCACAATTTCGACCATCTAGTTCCTGCATGCAGGCTATGCAGTTGAGAATAGTGCATGATCGGGATGTTTGAAACACAGGCTCAAATAGATGTACTCTTCTTAATTTAGATGCAGTGGTATATAATGCATCAGAAGACCTGCAAGTAGAGCTATTGTATAGATCCAGCATTACAAAGCCTCTTGTTTTCAGAAACATGCATTAGTAACATGTTCATTCTTGTCACTTTGTGATTCACACATAATTTTGGTTTTCTTGAGTAGTTATGCTAGGTTGTTAAGTAGTTTCTTGTACCAATATATCATGGTGGGTAACAATTAGTTAGAATCCATTGGAAGATTGATTGCCGATTATCATAGTAGGTCTTTTGCTCTCCCATTAAATTTTTTTTTAAAAAAATTGGCCATGAGATTAGTTGGACGTTTTCTTCTTTCAGGCTTGGGTCAAACTCTATTGACTCTCTGGGGTATGCTTCATTGACTGTATGGAACATGAAAACATGGAAAGCTATGGTATGCGGTTGTATATATAGAGAATGCTTATCGATGATTATTGGCTTGTTTAAAAATAATTTATGCCTTAATGGACTTCAACTTCAATGAAGACAGTCCTTCCTCTTGGTGAAGATCCGCCTGCAATTACTTCTCTATGCTTCAATCATAACGGGAAGATTTTAGCTGCCTCTGCCACTGATGGAATGATTCACATGTTTGGTATCCTTTTCTTTATCAGCTCATATTTGTATGTCTGTTATGTTCTATTGTTCTATCAAGTGGTCATGAATTTTCATATTAACTTAAGGCACCTACCTCCAAGGATTATAGTACCTTTGTTAGAGAATTGTCTTAGTTTGATCGTGTCATTGCTGTCTCCTGATTATAGAACCTAAGATGTAACATGAATGCTCCTTGACTGGTGAAAGACATGTCTGCTGGTCTACAAATCACCGGGTGGCCAGCACATGATTCTGCAATAAGCTCACTTCTTTTTGGGCCAGATGAGACGAGCATTTTTAGCTTGGGCTCAGATGGAAAGGTAATTACTATCTAAGCTAGACTCTGTTCAATCTATGGTTTTATGTTTGAGCTAGTAGATTCACAGATTGATTTTGCTATGTCAGATATTTGAATGGAGCTTGCAAAACCAAGGTCGTGTCCTTTGGTCAAAAACTTCTAGCTGGTAATTTTCATTTCTTATTGTTGAAACCACCCTTAAAGATCATTTGCATCCCCTATAGTGGGCACTAAGCAAAGGGAAAAAGAAAATAATTGAAGTATCCAGCATTCCATTCCGGTTGTGCTTTCCACATCTCTATTGCCTTGAAAAGCCCGTCACCTTCATTGAGTGCATTTGTTGTGGTTGCATCATCAATCTGTTTACATGAGTTAATGGAGCCAAATGTAGCAACATGGATATTATGCTTTGTAGGTTTTCTGAACCCCAGACGTCAAAATATTGTAGACACGAAATGGCATTGGATGCCAGCGGGAGGCAGCTGTTAGCAGCATCTGGTTCCGTAAGAGCACCCATATATCAGGTAAATTCTTCATATTTGTTGCTAAACAAGTACACACACGTGTACCACCTCCTAATACAAGCGTGCATGCTCAAAATTGTGATTTCCCGATATTGGTCTTTCTTATGAAAAATCTTGGCCAGTGTCCAAACTAATCATTGCAGTGATTCTGATATAATGTTTCTCTAGTTCCTTAACACTGGCAGCCCTTACAATATATATGTTCTTTTCTTTCCTCGTTTTTATCATGGATCAGGTACAAGGCCATTCAAATGGGTTCAAAACTCTTCCCCATAGTGCAGCCATAACAACCGTGGACTGGCACCCAAGCTTGCCTATTTTCTTGACTGGATCAGCAGATAACTCAGTTCGAGTAACTTCCATATTGTGAAGACACTTTACTTGTATTATATATTCCCAATGGTTTTTCCCAATTTCAGGTAAATGAAACCTAATTATCGGCCTATTGACAAGATATAAATATTTTTCCATATTTTCGTGCATGTTTGAGGATGCCTATTTGTTGCCAGTGTTTGGAAGAGGTAATATCGTGAGTGATGATGTAATTCATTGAATTGTTTGTACCTTTATTTACTTGTCATTGTCAAACTTACAGAGACAAGGCCACTTCATGGCAGCACTGTCTGAAGGTTCTGGTTAAATCTTATATGAAAAAAATCAGTATAAAGTAAAATAGCTTGTATATTATCAGGAAGTTGACGATCTCTTCCTGCCCTTAGCGGGTGCAACATACATTCGCTCGTTTCATTATACTAGGCTAGTGATAGATTTTGAAATAGTTTAATTAAAATTTTCAAAAAAATATTTACGAGCCTTAAAAGTATTGACGAAATGACATCAATATTTTGAAATTGAGCAAATTGCTCCCTTTAAAATCCTTGTTTATTTTGAAAGTTAACAATTAAGGACAATTGATCAGGGTGTTGATATTTTTCGTTAATTTTATATAATTTTGATTGATATAGCAATAAATTTAGCTCTTAATGTTTACATATTTTGTCAATTTGATTTTTATTTTAAAAACTTCAACAAACATTTACACAAATGTTGTAGATTAAATTTGTTAAATCGAGATCACATTGGCAAAATGTTTAAACTTTGAAATACTAATCAAAATTATGTATAACTAACTGAAAACATTAATACCAACATTAAATGTCTTTAATTGTACTTAATTTGAACAATTTGCAAAATATATCGAGCTTTTCATATTATTAAAGTACATTATTGTCTTTTACTATATATTATTAATCCTAAACTTAATTATCGAGCTAAGTTCAAGCTCGAATTTGTATATAAAAATTGATAAAAGAACTTAATCGAGCTCAAACCGAATATTGAACTTTATATTTCAAGTCGAGTAATTTAAACTCGACTCAATTACACCCATATGTAAGCAAAAGGTTCGAGTGACTAAAGAGCTAACTATAAGAGAAGATCAAATTTAACAGAGACGAGCGGGGATCCACTTTCTATATACAATACAAGACTTAAAAGAGACTAATCGTCATCTTCAGCATCAATTACCATTCTACGTCTCCTTCTATCGATGGAGGCTTCCACAATCACTGCATCATCTCCTGAATCAGCCAACTCATCTTCTACTTGCTCTTCTACTTGCTGATCTGCCGACTCCATCTCGATATTCTCAGGTGAAGGATTTACAGCTTCTGATGTGCCTTCTTTGCTATCATGGTGAAATGTGACATCCATCTCAGTAAACTGGTTGTTTTCATCCCTAAGAAAAAGAATAATAATAATAATAATAATAAAACAAGAGTTATGCTCTAACTGATCACTTTACCCTAAAGAGTATTTGCTCACATGTTAGTAGCCAGAAAAATTTCACTTTTCTCTCTTTTTTTTAATCAACAGATTCACTTTGCTGGATAATATTATGCAAACACTATATTATAAAGATGAACTCTTGATGAGGTGGAATGCTTACCTTTCAGTTACATCATTTGCAACTACAGCTCCAGAGATTTTGTACCTCTCCCCAGTAGCTACTGCAGCAAGCTTCTCATTCTTTGACTTCGAAGGGAGCTTTCTGGTTTTCCTATGATTAACAGATAAAATTATTGATACAACAGAAAAGAAACATACAGCAAACTCTCTTGAAATTTATGTGTTGCTTATTATGAGCAATATATATTTGCTTGAAATTAAAAGAGAAATGCAGAATTACAAAACATGAATATTTGCTTGCTTTTTATTCCATATCTATTGGATTTTCTGTGGAAACTGGTCATTACGAAGTATTCCATGCCTATTGCATTAATACGGAAACTGGTCATTAGCAAGCTTACTCTAAAAGCTCTGTTTAATCAAATAGAAGGTTTTATTGCCAAACAATGTTAGACATCGGAAGGTCCAAATTATTACAATATCAAGGTCCAGAATTTTAAATTACTTTCCCTTTTGCTTGTGTGAGTGTAATGAATGCTGCATTCGTGAAGGAGTATCGAGTTTGTGCGTGTGATAGTTTGAGAGTGAGATAATTACTTGAAAACAGAGCTTAGAGTTTCATCATCAGCGTCATCTGATGCTTCCCTTTCCATGTTCTGTCCTGGAAATTCTTGATTGAACAATCCGCCATTATCCTTCTTTCTGCTTCCAAAAAGTTCGAAGGTAAAAATGAATGTTAATAACTATTTGTACTCCTATTGATCTCACTTGGCATACAAAAATCAGATTCACTTCTGAAATCTATTGTTAGTTTTGATGGAATTGGCTGGTTAGGTTTTCATCTCCAGAGAATTTTTGGCATAAAAACAACTATTTGTACTAGCATTGGCAGCAAAGAAACAGACAATATTAAACTGGACATGCTGTATTAAATCCAGCAAATTTTGTATGGCTAAAGTTATGCTGAGTTTATAATGCTGAAGGTTAACCATTCATCTCTGACGTAACTGCAACTAGCAGGTAGAAAGCATTGAAAACATGCTAATAGGAAATTGACAGAAGTTCATAAAACAATGGAGCCATGAAAATTGAATGATTTAATGCACTAAATAACAGATAAATAGATAAGCGTGTAGATACCTGTTCTTAAATGATAGCAATGTCTCATTGTCAGAGTCATGCATTTCATTTGCAGATAAATCATTTAGTTCCTCATCCCTCAAACGCATGATTTCTTCAGACTTTTTCTGCCTAGGAACATATAAACCGAGTTGCTTGAGTTTGCGTGAAACTTGGGCAGCAGTAAACTTATTATCAGCATCCAATGCATTTGCGATCATGTAACTACATCTCTTATGGTCTTTAAATCTGCATAGAATACCAAATTGCCATTTCCTTATCACGAATGTAAACAGCCATTCAATAGTACTTAATGTTCATCTTTATTTGGGCATATATAGTTTCTCTTTTATTTTTTGATGTAAGAATCAATACTAGGGCAGGAAATTAAAAATAGAATAACATACAAAAACAAATTAATTCACTCTAATTGGAAACAAGAATATAGGAAGAATACTAGTAAACTGATACTCACTGCTCAAATAGATCTTTAATCATTGCCTCCTGATCCTTGCTAAAGGCAGAGACTCTTTTCCTGGTGTTCCTGTTTAGAACAATAGAACATAACTTGAAGGTAAATATAACAGATTCATGCCAGAAAAAATGCTTTCTGTCATTCCTGCATGTTCAAAGCTGTAACTTCAAGAATAGAACACCACATTGTTGCATCAAAAGTTGTTCCTGAAACTCTTTTAGAGTAAATTGACTATAACAAGGAGCAATGATAACAGATACAGAAATACTTACAGAAGTTGCCTCTGTGAACTTCCTTCTAAATTATTTGAATCATTAAGAGTGCTTCCACCCCCTTGTTGATCAGAACTGGAAGTGAAATTTCTACCATCATTCCTTATCCTTTTCTTTGGTGCAACTTTAAGTCCTAACTGTTTAAGCTTGTTTGAAACTTGAGCAGGCAAAACTCCACCAGAAGGATCTAGGGAATCCGCAATAAGACGGCTACAGTTTGGATGATCTTTGAACCTGCAACAAAAAATTTCCAAAGCAGAAAAAGTGCAAACTAACTTCAGAAACTCCTGAAAGGATGTAATAAGTTTGGTGGAAAGCAAGCATTTCATTTGGGCACCATGAAAGATACCAATGATCATCCAAGATCACATGCTTTTACTTTCAATGGGGCAAGTAGATGCATCATATCTTTGAAGAAAAGGGAAGATCTAAGTGAAAGGCTTGTCACAGAGACAACAGGATCGAAACAAACTTACTCCTCATAGAGATCCTTGAGTTTTGCCTCCATATCATCATTGAAAACAAACCTTCTGTTTCTTTCATAAATCTTTTCAGATTCATTTTCCAAGCAGTTTTCCCCACTGCACCAGCCAAATACACCAATTAAGCGGTTTCTCAATCAGTTATCTGAGTTTAGAAATTATGGCCAGTTCATATTGTTAATTCAGATGGCACACCCTTCATTTCTAAAAAGGTAAGGCCATTTTCATGCACCATTCTTATTATAATTGAAATACCAAAGTATCCTTGTACAATTAAATTAAAAATATAAAAGAAAAATTAGGACCCAGGCAAGAAAAAAACCCGTAAGACTTGAAAATAAGCTGACATCAAACGCAAGTTGAATTCATGACTCTTCCACTAGTAAGCTAGCATATGTAAGCCAAATAAACTAAATTGCAAAATCTTACTTCTGATGTCTGATGTCATGAGCGATTACAACATCAGCTTCGTCGTCACCCAGTGCATCTGCTATGCTTCTGCGAACCCATTCATTGGCCGCCTCTGAGGACTCAACTTCCGTATTTCCTGGAACACTATCCTGATTTCTGTTTCCTTTCTTCAAATGGCCAAGCTCGTGTAATAAATATTCAGCATTGATGTAATGGCATTCTCTCCGTGTCTTCCAAAAGAGAATTTCAATAAAAAGAAGGGGCTGGTGCTTCATTTTCTTTAGCATTTTTCTGACTAAACTAGTAATAAAGACAACAATATCTGCATGGTCCTCACTTGGAGACAACTTCTGCTCTTCTAGTATGTCATAGAATGTTACAAGGAGTGACAACTGCAAAAAATTGTACAAAATTAAAATATATATTAGGTCTTCTCCATAGTCTTTCTCTGTATATGTATAAAAAGAATGCAGGGTTAAGTTTTGACCTGATAAAGCATTGGAGCAAGCTCAAGGTCATCAGTTACCTTCCGCAACAAGCCTATAATGTATTGATTTGTATTACTTGAATTGCTCCTATAAAATTTAAGTAACCAGCACAAATTTTGTATAAAGCTGCAGTTTGCAAAAGCTGAAATGAGACTAGAAACTTTAAAATCAACTTCATTAACAGCAGCTGCTTGTTCATCGTCAGAAGAATCATCAGTACAGCAACAAAGATTATCATCAGCATGCCCAGGTGCATTATCATCAACCTGTGGCACATCTCCAGGGCTTCCCATCTTTGTCTCAGATGTTCCTAGCCCATCAACCAATGGAGAAGTATTAGTATCTTCTTTCAGACCAGATGCCACCTTCATTGGGCTTTCCTGTTCTCCCACATATTCTGCTGGTCGTTCACTAACTGAGGAACCATCCACATCAGGTGCAGCAGCATGGTCTTCAAACTGTTTACTTTTGGTAACAGTTTCACTCGCTGCTTTCTTCTTTCCCTTCCTTGATTTTCTAGAAACCTTAATCACGTAATTTACATTTCAGTGCACATAACAGAGAAGGATAAGAGAAGAAAATTTTTCAAATTGATGCAAAGAAAAACTAGAAATTCATAGGAGTGAAGCATGCTTTAAAATCAATCTAGATCTTACGCACAAAAAGGCATGCACACAGGGAGAGAAGTGAGAGGAAATAAAGGTGCATGATAAAATCAAAGGACTTCTTCATAGAATTTAACTATAGAAGGAAAAAGGATAGAGAAATATTTCATGCTAAAGAAAGAAAACTTCGTTAATTGCATGTTAGTAGTTAGAGAATACTTGAGTCAGATACACGACATAACCCAATAGCTCAGTAATCATTACCTACTAAGTTCTTAAAGACCGTCAATCCATGCTGTCATTATAGCAGATAACCACTTTAAGGGACCAAAACTATAAAGAAATCACTTTTCCTGATTGACAACTGACAGCAAATTTAGCAAATTGTTTAACAATGATTGCATATTTTGCAGTTTTGAGTATTCCATGTGCCAATGCAGGTCATGCAGCCAAGGTCATTTATCTGCTAAGCTATGGCGTAACAGTGTATATCCACAGGAAAATTTAAAGCCTAACATACCCTTAATAAGCCACGTGCTTGAAGATTCTCCATGAGTTGCATAATTACATGCATCATTTCTACCAAATCTGCAAGATCACTGATAAATATAATTATCAGCAATAGCAAAATACTCAAGCAACCATGAAACATTTCTTTTTTTCTTTTTGTTCATGAAACATTTCTTTTTAATACACAATGCAAAAATTAATTTACCCAAGTTAAAAAGTTCCTTTGTATCTACAACAATTTTTAGCTGATAGTCGCTATCTTCCCCTTTTTGAACAGTCCTCAAAAGATTATAAACTTGATTAAAAGGCAAAAGAATTTACAGATCAGAGCGACATATACCTATTGAACACGTGGTGGTTACCTCATCACTCAATGAATAAAAAGGACATAAATGCATATAAAACATGAAACATGAGGGGTGGGGGGTGGGGGAGGATCAAACCAAGAAGATTGTAGCCTTTCTCAAAAGCAAGTATATTAAATAACTAGGAATAGCTTAAGAAGTCAAAAATTTAAAGCTAAGGTTATTGAAATGGTAACAAACACAATTGTCAATTTCAACGCTAGTTTCTGAGATTGAGAAGAAAACCTTTTGGGTTGCTTGCGAGAGTTGAACATTTTGATTTGATTCAGAATGAACTGGGTCATTCCTTGGTCCGTCTGATCATAAAATAGCTTGTAAAGAAGTATGCGAGCTGTCAGAGGCTCCTTAGAATCTTCTGGAAATAATTTAAGCACTAAATTACACATTCGAATCTGCATTTAGAAAACAAAGAAGGGGAAATATTAAATAGGGTAGCACGTAAGCAGATCAGTAAACTCAAACAAGGTAGTAGCTTTTCAAAAAGGTGAACTAAAGTCCCATGACAAGGTAAGAACTGTTCTCAAAATCCCCATAAAAGAAGAATTGTCCGTATCTGAAAGAAGATTAATTTTCCTCAATTAATATGTACGCAAATGTTTAGCTTTTTAAGCATAAGAGATGGCAAATACATTTGTAGATGTACATTAGCTTGCAAGTGCAGAGGAGAAAGACAAAAGGACTAGTTGACATAACAATATCCAATTCAACAATAAACAAACTTAAAAGCCTATGAAATGATAATTGATAAAAGTACACATACCATATTTTTCAAAAGAGAACTTGCTGCAGATAGAAACTTGTAATCATTAGTTTCCTTCAAGCCTTCAAATGCATTACGCCAACTTGAAATCACAAGTTGGAACATCGATTCATTCATTGATGCTGCAATTGGTCCACATACGTCACCTTGGAAAAATGAGTCATCAGCACAGTTATCAGCAGAAGCTTCAGATGCAGCAGTTCCGTCACTTGGCTGTTAAAGGGCATCATGTCCAGTGCAACAAAAGTGATTAGTATAATGAAGCCAGTAACTATGACCAAAAGAAGGAACATATCAAACTACTGTTAAGGTTTTACATCTTGACAGTAACTAATCTTGACTTTCAATAAGGTTACAACCAAATTACTTGTTTGGGCAGAAAAGGCTGCAACAAGACCAATTTCAAAGTTTCAAGAGGAGACTACATGTATTATTCAAGGAAGTTTAACACCAAAAACTTAATAAACTTCAGGGGTCAATAGGTATAAAATGAAACCCATCAAACATAGGCATCAAGAACTGAATAAACTTCAGGAGAAATATACTGTCCCTTGGCAACATTTATTCAGAGTTAATTGTGTCCATTACCCCATTTTGGAAACAAACCACTAACCAACCATTAACAAAGAGGAAACTTCAGGTCTGTTAAACCATTCACATCACTCTTTTAATTTATCAGTCAAACCTTCAACAACCAAGAAAATGCACTTGAAAGCATCCAATTAAACTCCCCATTCAATAGTTAACCAAAAATAATAATCTCTAGCAATGCCCCTCTAAAACTAAAACTTTAAGGTGTGTTTAGATATGAAAGAGGAAACAGGAAAACAGGTAGAATGACAGCAGAAACATTTCATATTTACCCTGTTGTTGAAGTGGAGAATTAACAAGAGGCCCAGCATTGCAGAATTTAACTATGATGTTATATTCTTAAATCCTTCCAATTTGATACATTGTAAGAAGTACGAAAATTAGTTCCAAGGAAGTTGATTCAGCTACACTTCCCAATACTTAAAGCTTTAAACATAACTTTTAATACATACATGCAACAAAAGTAAGCAATTAACAGCTTTAGATTATGAAGAGTGTACTCCAGGAATGAATAATGTAACAACCTATGATGATTCACTTGTAAAAGACAATTAATAAATGAAAACATGCATCTATCAATTACTGCAAGTTTGTCTGAGGATCTAGGGTGTCTACAGGAAAACAAGTAAAAATTGGAGTATTCCTCACCTTCGAGGCCAAACACTTGTGATACTGAAAAGAAGTAACAAACTCAGCAACCTTAAAGAAAACAATTATGTCACCCTTCTGAACTGTGTGATGTTCCTTCTCAATATCCTCACGAACAGATTTCATAAATACTGACATGCATTGAGTTTGCATTTAATTATCCACAAGAACATGAAGAATAAGGGAAAGAAAGGGAAAAAAAGAGGATAGGGGGTAGGGTGGGTCAACAAAACAAGCAGGTATTTCAATTTCAAACTGTGTACCATTGTAGCCTCCAGAAAGGAACTGGTTCACAAAATCATGAAGCAATGCCAGAATATTTTTCCTCATTAAAGGTAGATCACCATGTCCTGTTGAAATCCCATGGCCACCATGAGATTTAAGCAGAGTATTTTGAGAAGCATAATTAGGATTTCCCTTGACCACTACTGTAGAACCACCCTGTCAGATAAAACATGATTAGTTAAATTTATTAATGCAGCACCTGCTTAGTATCAAAACATCAATGACAATGATACTACATACCACAGTGAACCGTGTAAAAGTTCCACTGAACTGTGAATGACGATTGGTATGCTGGAGTCTTGAAACCCTTCTTTTCTTTGCTTCCTCTTCCATGATGGACTTAAGATCATCAATGCAAGCCTTGGCATCTCCACCCTCCTATCATACAGAGGTCATTAGAAACAAGAACGTGGAAAAGTAAATAGCATTAATCAACTTCTTACTCAGATGATTAGACAAGAATAAAGAGAAACAAACCTCAGAACGCTTCAAATGAGCTTTGGCAAGTAACTCTGGGTCTTGACCCATAAATATGTAATGGAAAATATCCAACAAAAGCAAGTTATCCTGACGAAGATAGCCACGAGAACCACCAATCTGCTGAGTTATAACAATAATTAAATCCATCACATTCTCACGGAACAGAAGTTCAAGAAATCTGTCTCTCAGTGATAAAAATTGGCCAGCCTTTTGTAGAGATGAAATATCTTGGATGGAAAGAATGTTGCGAAACAAGGTTAACACCAGCTGGACCAATTTCCAGTCATCCTCCGTGAACAATTCACTGAAATTGAAGAGATTAAACATTTAGGCTGATGACAGCATAATGAATACAAGGAAATTTGATCGCACGGATGATTTAAATGCAAATGAAAAGATGAACATCCTATATAACAGCATCTAATGTGCTTAACTAGAACTTAGATTCTTAAGGTTTCATAAACAGTTAAACTCATTTGTTTTTGTTGATCAACAAATTGGGCAGTTTCTCAAACAATATATTATTCTTTTCTTTCTTTTTCCAGCACCTTAATTTAAGCAGGCAGTTAAAGGGCCTATTGGTAAAAGAAGAAAAAGAAATCATGCTTACCATTCCAAATTTTCAAGTGGACCTTCAAGAAGGGAAACTATAACAGCAACAGCATCACTGCTTGTGAGAGAAAACTTCATATTCCAAAGATACTCTATCTGTTGAGGGATATCACTAGAGGAAGGCTCGATAGGCATTGACAGAAAAACTAAAACTTTCACTGGGAAATGCGAAAAGAAAAAGAACGTAAATATTCACCAATTTAGCATTTACTACATTTTTTTGGCTTAAATGGCCAAAAAAAAACCTTTAACATCAAATTTTACATACCAGCATTTAACACCAAATTCCGATCATGTTGGCAATGTTCAATGATCGGAATCAAGTCCTTTGAAACTATATTCCATCTACAAACTTGCTTAAATACTTCTCGCGTTTCTGGATCGTCCCGTCTTAAAAATCTCAGTAAGTCCTTCAAAGCATCTGCCAGTAAGTTATTTGAAACAAGATTAGTGGAATCCAATTTATATTCCCTGAATACAAAAGGAATAAATCAAAGAAAAAACCACTTCAATAGAGGCAAATGAGACTACCCAGACAATGCTCCCCCTTTGTGTAGATCATCTGTTTCGTTGTTTCATCTTCTTCGAGGATGCCGAGACTAGCACAGATACTTGATAAGCCCTCCATGTCCATTTTTACAAGGAAAGTAAGGTTTAAAATGGTAATTTGGGGAGAACCTGGTAGAAACTAGTGTTTTGAGTGATAGAGAAATCAGATCTGAGAAAATTTGGGAAGAATAATGATACCTCTAACAAGACTTCTGCTAGAGAAATTGGAAGATGAAAATCGTTGAAGGAAAAAAAAATATTACTGATGGAAGGTCGATCGATTAGGGCTCTTGTGGCGCCAATTGAGATGCAAATTTTCCCGCCTCTTTTTATTTTTTGGATATAGGATCAGTTGATGCTGTGGTCTAGGGGAAATATGATGGGGGTCCGGCATGTAAGTGACGTGGAGTGGATTAACATTTAATAAGAACAAACTGGATAATAAGAACGGCCCTGACCTCCTCCAGTCATGAGCCGCTTATTAGGCCCGTTACTTTTGTACTATTCTTAAATTTCTAGATTAAAATTAAAATAAAATGATAATGGTGATAATAATATTAGGCTATTAGTTAAAATGATAATAGTGATAATAAAATTTCTAGATATGAATTTATTGACTCTTTATACAAGTATTAGTTAAAATTATTTCGTTGTTATTTTGAGAAACTCTTTATTTAAATATATTGTTTTTAATAATTTTTTAAAAAAGTTTGTGCCATTGGTTAATATTTCTTTAATAAAATTGTGCTATTAGATACTAAATAATATTTTAATAATTAAAATATATTTTTCTTACTAAAATCAAAAGTCTAAGGAACGAACTTGAGATTCATAATCATTTATACATATAGTTCATTATAAACATTAATACATATAATTCATTTCAGCTATGATTTAATTGTTAAATAAATAACTTATAAATATATTTTTATATAGTTTTTTTTTCATTTATATCGTGATCGTAACATAATTGTATGCGTGATAATTATAATTTCAATTTGAATCGGCTTTAGGTCGTCTTTGTGAATACCGATTATATCCAGCCAATTTAATGGATTGAATTAATTTGTATCATTTCATGTTTGTTTCTAGGTTATTTTATTTGGATAACAAGTTCCAAACTTTGCAGGTGAAAAAACATACCAGGAAATCTCAAAGCAAACAGAAAAGTGAAAAACCCAGAATAAATAAAACAATACAGGCTAAAACAAAAGGGTCCTATCAATCATATGACCTGAAGGAAAGCTACAAAAAACCTAACTCGAATGCTCTTCTTCGCTGTGATCGCTTGAAATACTAATAATTTGCACGAAGATGATCAGTCGAATGGATTCTCTCCCATTAATCTTCAGCCTCTTACACTTTGCAGACCTGAATGTTGTGAGTGGACTGGAATCGCCAGATGGGCTGTCTGCCACTTTGAACAAGTGCCACCTCTTCTCCCTTCTTCACCATTCCTTGCTTCTGCAGATCAATCATATTAGTTCTAGTATGGTATATAAAGAACCGGATGGTCGATGCACGTAACAGCACCAAGGTGCAGTATGATCAAATTAACCAAGCTCTATATGGTAATGAAGGATTAGAATTGTACGTATAAATCTTGCTATCCAATGGCATGCATCCTATGTTAAAGGTAATAAACTATCCTTTATGCAAGCATTTCAAAGCTGGTTTGGTTGTCATGAAAAATCCTTGGTATGGAAAGCAAAAAAAATTTTGATCAGAACAATCTGATTTAAGTTTTGATCCAAAAGCCCACAAGCATCAATGCGGGTCCATTATCAAAATAATACGTGAAGGTTTTGAATATTTTAAACTGGATACCTCAAAACAACCACTTGAATGTATTGTCCAAAATAAACATGAATGAACAACTACACCAATAATTAACGACCAATGGAAGGGGATTTCCATAATAAAATTTATGGTAACATCTTACCTGCAGTAATTCTAAAGCATTCTTAAAGGTTTCCTCGGCATCATCAGAGAACTCCATGTATATAGGGCATACTCCTTGATACAAAGCCAATCTTTGTTGTATCCTTTTCCTGCATGGCCGTTAAAGTCTTGTCAGTTAAACATTCGAGATCACAGCCCAGTAATGGTAGTCTGGTAGATATTCATTTTGGCCATACACTACTAGACAACCATTGCACTTGTGAGTTAGATATTGTCACCTTTCTGGATTAATATTCTTTTATCAAATCAAACCTCAAATGGATAGACATAACATGTCATAGTACAAGACAAATTGGACAGAAAGCTAAAAGCATGGTCCCAACCCCTCATTTGCCACTCCCCCACCCCACCCACCCAGAGAGAGATATTTAACTTTCTGTTATGTCTATCCATTTGAGGTTTGATTTGATGAAGAAATATTTAACTGAGATTAAACAATGGAAACAATTTTTGGATTCAGGATCGGGTGAAACTCACTCGTTAGTGAAGGCAAAAATAGTGCCAGAAGGACGATAATGGCTAAGTAATATAGCCATGAAGCCAGTTCTAGTGAAGACAACAGTGGAGATTCCAAGAGTGTTTGACATCATAGTTGCATGATATGCAAACATCTCACTCATATGGTTCTACAATGAAGTAGTAAATCCAGTCAGAACTGATAGTTGACAAAGAAAAAGAAAGCATTAAGAATACTGACCAAGAAGCAAAGAAAAAATGGAAGCTTAAAAAGCCTATAGAAAGTGCATGAAGTATATTAAGTGACCTTAAAAGCTTGACCGAGATTAGGTGGCATTTCACCACCAGATATGGTTGCTTCAGTTCGTAGAGCAACTGTATGCATCACTTTAACAGCTTTCAATGGGAACCTGCAAGAAAGTGAAATCTATTTAGATTGAATTTAGGTGGAGTAATTTACGTATACTGTACATACAAGTAACTGCTCAGGACAGTCAAGAGTAAAGATAAAGCAAGCTGGCACATTCAATATACCAATTTATATGTCTGAAGGAAATTTGCTAAGTTGATATTCAGGTATTTTTTACCTTCACAAACTAGGATCCAAGGATATTCAATAAACCTTCCAGATTACCTCAAGGGAAGTTTCTAAACTAAACTATAACATAGATCATTATATATTAGCATGAGAAAATTGAAATCCTTACCTAATTTTAATAGAAAATTTAATAGAAAAGGGGGGTATGAAGAGGAATAAGTTAAAATAAAATTCTAAAATGCAATGGAAGTAACTTCCTGACTTACTTTCCATGAGCTGTTTCTCCAGAAAGCATGACAGCATCAGCACCCTCTCGAACAGCAATGGCAATGTCAGATACCTCTGCTCTAGTTGGTGTTGGATGAACAATCATGCTTTCAAGCATATTGGTTGCCACAATAACAGCTTTCCCCATGCTTCGACATGTTCTAATTATCTCTTCCTACATTTTACACAAAGTAGAGTTCTGAATTTATAAATAAACACAATTTCATTTCTTTACTAGTTTAGAAAACATGTTTGATGATTCAACTAAACCCAGTCTTTACAGTTAAATAAAAATAAATAAATAAATAAAAACTAAACCAACCTGCAACAAAGGAACCTCCTCGATAGGAAGCTCTGCACCAAGATCTCCTCTTGCAACCATTGCCTAAAATAAAAGAACATGCATTACTTCTTAAACAGCATATACATCACTGAAGTGGTAATAACTGGACTTTAATTCAAATCAAACTATCTTCCAGACTCCCAGAGATCTCCCCATCACAGTAAAGAAGATCAAGATAGTAACTAGAAGTAACAGCTAAACGACAAAGTCAAAGATGCTACCTAATATTTGAAACGAATAGCCTCATAATAATTAGCATCAATTTTCCTGAATCAAAGATTTTCTTTTTCAGCAAAGATAGAACTAAAAAGCATTAAATAACCAGTAAACTACCTATCCCTTTCTATGTATAAATAACCCTAAAATTATCTGCATTAAATATTCATGGAAAAGATTTAAGGGATCACCCCATCCGATGCTGTTATAATTGAATGCAAATTTGGAATAGAGTCTGCACTTTCAATTTTAACGATAACATGAATGTCTGCATCACAACCTGCCAAAAGTGAGGGGAAAAAAATCATTAGTGGAGAACTTAAAACATATACCAAGTCTACAGTTATTATTTCATGAAAAAAACTAAAGATAACTTACTCTGCAGATAATTCTTCAACTCATGAACAACCTGAGCATCTTTAACAAACGAAACAGCATAAAAGTCAACTTTGTTGTCTACTCCAAATTTTATGTCATCCCAGTCCTTTTCTGCAGTAGACCAATGGAAATAATTAATCCATTGCTCCTCACAATCCCTCAACTGTGTAAAGGGAGAGTAAGACAAAGAAGAGGAGGAAAGTGGAAAATCTACAAAGCAACAGAAATTACAACAAATAAAATTCAAGGACCAACCAGTAATAGAAGGCAGTGTAGCACTTTTTCCTCGGACATTTAAATGCCTCCTAGACTTGAGCTCACCACCATCAACTACTTCACACTTCACTGAATCCTCTGTCTTAGACTTCACCACTAATGACATCATACCACCTACATCACAAATCAAAAGTCCGAGGAGTATAAATCAACAAGTCAAAAAAAAAAAAAGTTTCCAGAGATATTTCTAGTGCTTTGTGTTCATAGTAGTCAAGATTGAACTAGAACACCAAATTCTCGTTTGATAATGAAAGGGTATACGTTAGCCTAGAAATAAAATATAGAGATGATTGTATACTACTAAGTATAGTTTTACTCAATCAAACAACTTAGGTAAATAAAACAAAAAGCTTCCTCTTTAATGCTAAAGGTTTCCTTGGTGACTTGCAAAAGACCCAAGAAAGTAAGAACTGCATCTACATAGTCATAGTTGCATTTTCGTTAAAATATTTTGTTCACTTCTCATGTTTCTGTTTTGGCAAAGGACAGACCTAACAAAACACCAGGTTACCCCTAGCTAAATGATATATGCAGTGAAAACTGAAAACCTAATAATTCATTTCTAGATCATTAAATTCTTTCTTCAGCAAATCATCTGAAGACCATGCTACATATTTGTAATCTTACACTATTAACAATTGAATCATAAAACTTCATATTTTCAGATTAAAGGGAAAAGATGAGTAAAAAAGTATACATTTATAACTGAGCAGCATTTTACTTGAAAAGATTGATATAACTTTGTAACATGCATGCTGGCAACCAATTTCATGGGGGAGGGGGACTGAGATTAACAACCATATAAACCATATAAAAATCATGGTAGCATACCATCAACAAGAAGCATGTCACCCACTTCTACATCATTAACAAAATCATCATAGTTGACACTGACACAATCAGGTGTCCCAACCCCTCTCCGAATTGTAAAAGTGAATTCCTGCCCGGTTGTTAATGTAATTGGTTGAGGCAAGTCGCCACTCCTAACCTCAGGACCCTGATAAACAGAACCAAATAATCATAAGAACAGAATGAATGAATATTTCAAAAAAAGGACTAGAATTATCAGAGAAATTTACATAATATCAGTTGTTTATTGTTGCCAACATCACTATGTCCAACCAATTATAATGACTTTACACAGTAAAATACCAAACTCATTGACTCAAGCAACCTGAAATAATGGCTTTACACAGTAAAACATAATGAAATTAAGGGAAACTTGCCTTGGTGTCAAGCATGATTGCAATGGTGTTGTCTTTGGATTGTGCATTATATTCCTTCACTAAATCAATAACTTTCTGATGAGATGCATGGTCTCCATGAGACATATTCAGACGAGCAACATTCATTCCAGTCTCGGCCAATTTCCATATCATTTCTCTTGTGTTTGTTGAAGGACCAATAGTGCAAACAATCTTCGTTTTACGTCTAACAACAGGTTTGGACCACATAGCCACCGATGTGTCACCTACTTGCTGAATCCCCCTTAATTGCTCATATTGCTCCTCCCTCTGAGGAAAAGGAGAAAAAAGGAATGAAAGGTTACAGCATATAAGCAATGATTTCCAACAATTTTTCTCTGCAGGTGTCCATGAAAAGTTCTTTGATTATAGATATAATGGCAATTAAAATCATACTGACAATGTCATGCAACTGCAATGCCCTCAAACTATAGAGTAAAGAAACCCAAAACTTAAAATTTCAAGTGAGCTAAGACAAATAATTCAGACTTCCTCAATTTAACCACAAAAATTGTTATAAACTTCAAGGCTCCATTTCTTTTACTGTAAGTGAGGAAACAAGTGCATATCATGCCACTATTCTACATACTTTATGTTAGACCCGCAATATTAGTCACCAACACTAAGAAATTACACAAACAGGACATAAATACATAAATGTCTCAAAATCTAGATAATACAATTTATTACCATATAAAAAATTTCTAAGAACATAAAATACGAATTGCTTGTGACATGGCAAACTACATGAATACAACACAGATACACAAATTGCTTTTATGTCATTCATTTTTTCCATAGTATCCTTGCACAAATATAACCCACAGAAAACCAAACACTGGCTTGTAACAATATCTCACCGGGAAACTTTGAGTTGAGTCCTAACTTTTTTTTTCTGATGGTTTGGTCTCTATTTGTAAACGCAGACTACGCATTAGTGTCAGACTGTCAATGATGCCATGACATCGGTACACAATGGCTAGCAGATTTCGAATTTCACCTTTTTAGCTACGGATGATGCAAATTTCAATAATAATAGGATAGTTCATTTTCCACAGACTAAAAAGAACCTCATGCAACTTTACCACGCTCCATAGTATCACTACATTAATATAATTAAAGCGTAATGCTTTCTTAGCTCCTAACTATATACAAAAACATAAAGTAAGATTTAGAAAAAAGGTCGACTCATATTATTTTCCTTTTTCGCGTTCTTTTCAAACAACAAAACACAAAAACAAAGAGTTCGATCAATACAGTTCCTAGCGGCACAAACCTCAGGCACATCCTCCGGCGATACGGGAATAATTTCAGGTTCGGCGCGTACGGCTCTCTTAGCGGTAATCCGAGAGTTCTTCCCGAGCACGACTCTCTTGTTCTTCTTCTCGTCCAGTGCCAGCACTTTAGAACCGAAGCTCGCAGGCTTAAGCTTGACAGCTCGCTCTTGAACGGATCCAGTGCCCTGGCACAAGAATGAGCCGTGGATCGATCTAGTGGCCACCACTTGAGCCATTTTCTAAAAATGAGAGAGATAAGAGAGGAAACGGAAACGTGTAACGGAAGAGGAAGGTAGCGAAATGGCGAGGGATTTTTTTTTTTATTGGCTTTTATGAAGGAAATTGGAGATTGGAGAAATCGCCGCTAAATTTGGCGCAAGGTGGAAGCTAAGGACTTTAAAAGGAGGCTGCTGAAAAACCAAAGGAGCTTTGTGCTTAGTTTGTATCGAAATAGTACGGAGTTTTCTTTTTTATAAAATTAGCCCCCGAATTATGTCATTTTTTCTACCTAGGTATTTAAAGTTATTTATATGAAATTTGCCCCAAACTAATTTCATCTTATTTTACTTAAAAAATTAACTCCATCCAATAAGAACATATTAGTCATGTTTTTATTAATTTTTTTCGTGCTTTGAATAAAATAAGACCTAATTAATAGTTTAGGTATCACTTTTGATAATAATAAAAAGGTGCCTATATGCAAAACAAAGTATATCTTAGGGGCTAAATTTGGATTTTATCCTTTTTCTATCATCTCCGTTTTGCTCTACAACTGTTTGGTTTAAAACAGTTGAGAATTTGGAGTTTGAATCACTGAATTATTGGATACTCTCAAACGACGTCGCTGGCGTGTTATACTGTTGCTTGTAAAAAATTAAGTTCTACTAATGTTATAATAATTGTGTTGGTTAACTACTTTTCAAATTCAAATCTAGTTAAAGTACAAGTTATCGATAAACCCTGTTTTATATATATATTAAAAAAAGGTTAAAATGTTCTATTAGTCCCTGTGCTTTGGGTAAATTCTGAGATTTAATCCCTATACTTAAAAGGTTAAAAATTTAAGTCTCCTACTTTTTTTTATTTGAAATTCTCAGTCCAATCATTAAAACTGCAATTTTTTTGTCAAAATTCATCAACTTGAAATTTCTATTAAGTTGTCTTAATATAACATGGCATATGACTAACAAAAAATAAACATGAAAAGTTGACAATTTCTTATAGAAACTACTAACAACAATAACAATTGGATTAGAATTTTTAAATTGAAAAATAGGGGATTGAATTTTAAATTTTTAAAATACAGGGATTAAATCTTAATTTCTTAACAAAATTTAGGACTAACAATATATTTTAACCAAATAAAAAATAAGGTTTTATTTAAAATTTCACAAAAAAATTTACTTGCCACACACTTCTTTAATAAAAAAAATAATCACTTGCTTAATATAAAGGTTTTTTACTAAAATAGTATTAAAAAATACTAAAATGATATCTTTCAAAAATTATGTACAAAAATGGTATATTTCAAGTGATGGAGGGTGGTGCATAGGGGGCACCACCCTAGTTTTGACAAAAAAATTGTTGACAAGAAAAAAACAAAACTATTAAAATAAACTGATGGGACAACATACACTAGTCACGCCTATGGAAGAGCCGACACCAATCAAGCCTTTCCCATAGGCGACACCGGTCACGCCTTCCCTATAGGCGGTACCCACTCCCCCTCCCTAACCCCATCCGGCTCTATTTAAGGCATCAGTAAAAAAAATAACGGGAGAAGAGAGGGAGAAGAGAAGAAAGAAAGAAAGAAAATATATTATTATTTTTATTGTTATTTTCAAATAGAATATATTATGATAAGAAAAAATTATTTTGTTAGTATTATATAGTTTGTTTAGTGTTATTTTTATGTTTTGTTTTAAAGTTATTTTGTTTATTGTGTTTTGCTGGTAAGTTTTGTGTTTAGATTAATTATGTGTTTATTATGAATGTTATGTTTTAAATTTTTTAATATATTTGAAAGTTTTTATGTTAATAACTATTATAAAGTAATTGTTAGTTAGTGATAACAACAGAAAATAAATAGAAATTGTTTTGAGAATTTTTATTTATTTTTTAACAGAGTGAGTATTGAAGATGAATAATCAGTTTTTCATATGCGTTTATTTTGATAGAATCATATTGAAAACAACCATTGGATGTACATTTGAATGTCGGTAACAAATAGCAATGAGATGTAATAGAAATGTCTCATTCGGTGATATGAAGGAAAGGATTAGCGTAAAAATTGTTAGGCGTTGTGGGAGAAGGATCTCGAAACTTTTCTATAAGTTTCCAGTTTCGACAAATCTCATCAAATTCACCGAAATGGAACTTGTAGACGATGAAGGTGTGGAGGCAATGATCGCTCTATATTGTGGGAATCAGAGTGACCAAAATGCACCAATTTAGTTATTTGCTGAGTTAGTTGGTGTGAAGCCAACTGAAGATCTCACTGCATCTAATGAAGAACATGGAGCTAAAGAACCATGTATGGTGGCTCCAATATCGTACGTTGATAGTGAATTGACTATACACGGGATCGATATCGATCTTAATGTTGCACCCGATATTGATGTGATTGGTGATGATGGATAGGATGGTAGTGATCATTGTGATCAATAGGTCGATAGTGATAGTGATCCCGATGTGGACGAGGTCCCCAATGATATTGATGACGAATGCGTGAATGACAATGAAAACGTTAACTCATTTTCAGTAGGGAACTAGATTCGACGTATTGTGATACACAATAATCCTGGGCCACACATGTCGCTCATAGACCCCGACGCGGCACATGTAGCTGAATTTTCAGAGTACCCTGAAATACTACCTGCTCACTGGCTAACCGTAGATTCCGATCCTGAAGAGTTGTTTGTAGGCCAGAGATTCAAAAGTAAGGAAGAGTGCGTATTTGTTATTAAGCGTATAGCATGAATATATCAGTGGACTATAAAGTCACAATGTCTAAACTGACATTATATATTAAGGAGTGTTGGAAGTCGGCGGAAGGCTGCAATTGGCGGGTACGAGCTGCATTTATTAAAAATTCGTAGATGTGGGATATACGAAAATTTATTGAGCCTTACACATGCTGTAACACCCCTTACCCGTATCCAACACCGGAATAGGGTACGAGGCATTACCAAAACACATACACTTGTAAACGTATTTAACCGAGTTATAAAATTTCATCTAAATTAAAACTTTCAAAATAATTAACATGCTTCTATAACTTTTCACAATATATCCTCAAAATATTATAATCATAATAATTAGGGCCTACGAGACCCGTTACATACTCATGCAATTCAATGTTTCATTTCCATTTCATTCAATTCGCAACTTCTCATGCTCACAATTTAAATCAATTCACTAGCAATTTCCATTTAATTCACGTACAATTCAATGACATTAAGTTCAACACTAATACGTATTTACCATTTAACTCAACGTTTATCGATTATACCATTCAATAACACATTTATGAAATTATCAATTTTGCAATGAAAATATCACTTTAGCTTAAATAACAACATCATCCTGGTATAAATACACTACCACTTATCTATTTACTTTAATTCATTTGGGCCCATTTGTCACTTACCATCCTTAATCAAATTAGGGAACGGTTACGGAAAATTGAGTATTTCACTTTGACTTTGCCATAGTATAACATGGTCTTACGTATAATCACTTATCACTTGTCCTTGATCAGATAAGTGTAGCTAAGGCTACCACTTATCACTTTGTCACTTGATCAGATAAGTGTAGCTAAGGCTACCACTTATCACATTGTCACTTGATCAGATAAGTGTAGCTAAAGCTAACACTTATCACTTTGTCACTTGATCAGATAAGTGTAGCTAAAGCTACCACTTATCACTTTGTCTCTTGATCAGATAAGTGTAGCTAAAGCTACCACTTATCACTTTGTCTATTGATTAGATAAGTGTAGCTAAAGCTACCACTTATCACTTTATCTCTTGATCAGAAGTACTCAAATCCGGCGTTCCGCTTAATTTGATCATTTGTTCGATTTTCGCATTTTTATTTTACTCTCATTTCAACACTAAATACATTTCATCATACATTATACAATTCATGAAATTAACATTTAACCATTAAATTTCAGCCATATGAACTTACTATTTCATTATCTTTCCACACTTGTTTCTATGCACATCACACAATATATAAGCATATCATTCAACCATAGTTGCAAGCTAGTGTATTTAAACATAACTTTTTTTGGAACTAACCACACGATAAACCATTTCAATGCATAACTTATAAATTTAACGTGACATAATCTAGCCACTACTTGGCCAAAGCCTAAGCATATACACCAAATATGTTAGCCAAATACACATATAGCATAAGCATTATAAGCATGGATGAGCACAACATTTATTCATGTATCAGGCTTACCAACATGTGTTAATTCATAAACCATTCATGACATTATTTCATGCCAATCATATACTGAATATACCATACACACATACTATAAAACTTTATTTTCACACATGAGCTTAAACCATGACCAATAATGCACAAATATAAGCATCATTTCTATTTCATCGTTTATCAATTATAATCAAGCATATGACCAATTATACACAAATCATTCATATATTTCCTAATTTTCCTCCTCCTCCTCTCCATTCCACATCCTTAATGTGTATAACACACTTAAACAACATTAGCTATAATTTCACTATTCACTCACATGTATATTCAAAGCTGTTTATCCGAGTTAGAGTCACTAAATTATTTTTATCTAGAGCTACAAAGATCCAAATTAAGATCCGTTAATTTTCTTTGAAACTAGACTCACATATATTCTTACCATAAAATTTTCAGAATTTTTGGTTCATCCAAATAGTACAGTTTATTCTTTAAAGTTTCCTCTGTTTCGCTGTCTAACAGTTCCGACCACTCTTCACTAAAAATGAATTATCTAATTGTACAAAATTTGGATGATGTTTTCGTTTATTTCCTTTGAACATAGACTCATTAAGGATTCTAAGAATATAAATTATAACTCATAATTATTTTTATTCAATTTTTTATGATTTTCCAAAGTCAGAACAGGGGAACCCCAAATCATTCTGACATTATCTCACAAAATTTATTATATCTCATGATTTACAATTCCATTGCTTACACCGTTTCTTCTATGAGAAACTAGACTCAATAAGCTTTAATTTCATATTTTATTCACCCTATAATTCAATTCTCACAATTTTTGGTGATTTTTTAAAAGTTATACTACTGCTGCTGTCCAAAACTGCTTTAGTGCAAAATGTTGATTTCCATTTTGCCCCAAATTTCACAGTTTATACAATTCGGTCCTTTCTCAATTAACCCTTCAATTAATCTAATTTTCTCAATTAATACTTTACCTAGACATTATAAGTTGTTTCACAACTATTGAAATTCAGAATTTTCACATATAACTCTATCTTCAAACTCTTTTACTATTAGGTCCCAAACATTCACTTTCTATTCAATTCTTTCAATAAAATCAGCATATGAACAATTTAAAGCTCTAATTCCATGCTAAATCATCATATACTTCCAGCACATATTCATAGAAACTTTCAAATTCTTTCATAGAATCAAAAACTAATGAATTCAACAAGTGGGCCTAATTGTAAAAGTCACAAAAACACCAAAATTTCAAGAAATAATCAAGAATTGAACTTACCTGCAGTAAAAATAGGAATAACCAGCTTAAGGAAACCCTTCTATGGTGTTTTTTTGCTGATGAGAATGCAGAAAAATAAAGAGGAATCTAGATAATTCCACTTTGGTCCTAACTTTATTAAGTAAATTTTGCAATATTCCAATTTTGCCCTTAATTCTCCTTACTTTGTTGCTGATTTCATGCCTTTGCCGTCTAGCCCAAATAGACCTTGGGTCTATTTGCCTTTGAAGCCCTCTTCCTTTTATCATTTAAGCTATTTAATCATTTCCCATAATTTTGCATTTGTTACAATTTAGTCCTTTTTGTTCAATTAATTATCGGAACTTTAAAATTTCTTAACGAAACTTTAATACTAACTTTTAACACTCCATAAATATTTATAAAAATATTTATGGCTCGATTTAAAATCTCTGAGGTCTCGATACCCTATTTTTTTATTCTAATTATTTTAATATTTATTTCTAGTGCACTATTCACTATTTCAAAAATTTTCCTAACTTCACATTTAACTTATACTCAATAAATTAATAATATTGTCTACTCATTTGTCGAATTTAGTGATCTCGAATCACCGTTCCGACAGCTCTAAAAATTCAGGCCATTACATTTTTTTTTCCTCGTCGGATTTGTTGTCCAAAAACCACTATTCCATCTAAACCCAAAATCGGGCTGTTACACATGCACATCAACACATATGATAGAAGATCATCGAAAACTTATTCCAAAACTATCTGTATGTATATCATGCCAATGGTAAAGGACATGCTGACCATTAAAGTTTCAGTACTGATTGTGGAAATGGAGGCACAATTCCAGTATCGAGTATCATACCGAAAGGCGTCGAAAGCTAAATAGATGGCAATGGAGCAATTGTACAGGGATTTTGATACGTCGTAAATGATTTACAGGGATGGATAGCCGCTATGCGAGAGTACATACCGGGGACTGTCATTGAGTTATAGACACAACCTTATTACGGCCTGGATGACCAACTACAACCGGGAAAAAAATTTTCCATCGGATGTTCTGGACGTCACTGCAAGCCATTTGTGCTAGTAGATGGGACCTGACTATACAGAAAATATACACATATCCTACTTCTTGCGGTTACTCAAGACGGCAACAAGAACGTGCTCCCGATAGCATTTTTCATCGTAGATAAAGAGAACATGGAATCGTGGGAATTCTTATTTACCAACCTGCGGAGGTATGTTATTAGCAACGATAATATTTGCATCATCTCCGATAGAGAGAAATGATTAATTGCTGCCATTAGGCGTTCCAGTGTGCCATGGAGATCCGTTTACTGTATCCGGCACATCACTGCTAACTTTCATCGAGATTATAAGAATACAGACTAGTAGAGATAAGTTATGAGAATGGGTAAAGGATAACCTTATCTTTTCAATATAAGTTTTAATGTTTTAAGGAAATACTGTAACTTATATTTTCTTAATACATATACATCGCACGAGATAGAGCCACACATTTTCTGCCAAAGAATTACTCGACTTGAGATTGACATTGAGGGTCAAACGAAAACATCTTTCCGGCAATGGTTGGGTACCATGAAGCCATGGGCTCAGAGTTTTAACGAATGTTTTCGTTATGGTCAAATGACCACAAACTTGGTGGAGGGGATCAACGCTGTGTTGTTGAAAACACAACATCTTCCGATTTCATCTGTCTTCTCGGCTACATTCTGTAGGTTGGCTACCTTGATGCCAAGAATAGGTCATCAGCAACAAGTAAACCAGATGGAGGCGGGACATGTGTTTGTCGAAGATGTCAGGGATGCAAGTAAACTGTTGGATGGTGAGGTTGTTGAATGTAGAAGTATATTCACGACGCCTTGAAACGTTTCGAGTTACGAAGACCATTAATCATCGACCCGGTATACCTCCTAGGTCCTATGGAGTTGATCTCCGAAATAGATGGTGCGATTGCAGGAGGCTCTAAAGACTTTATTATCCATGTGCGCATGTTATGGCAGGATGTGCTAAAGTCTCGCTCAATGTTGAACAATTTGTCAATGATGTGTACACCCTCAAGCGTACGTTGTGTGTCTGGGAGAATGAGTTCCCCGTCCTGCCTGACCTGTCAACATGGGAGGTGCTTCCGACGATTTTCGAGCTTATCTCAGACAAAGGGTTGCGTAGGAATCTGAAAGGTCGTCCGCAATCATCTAGCCATAATGAAATGAACACTAGTGAGAAATCTGAAGGTAAGCGTTGTGGATTATGCAAATTAGCTAGTCATAATTAGAGTAAATGCCCATAACGAAACTACCATATTGGACAATCGTCACGATCGGGTAGGAATTGAGTTTATGTAATCCAATGTATCTAATTTACATTACAAAGTTTTTTCCAATTTTTAATATTGTAATGTATTTAATTTATATTACAAAGTTTATTCCAAGTTTTAATGTTGTAATGTTGCAATTAATCTAATTTATGACCACAAAGTTTGTTCCAAGTTTTAATGTTGAAATCAGTCTAATTAAATAAATACAAGGATTATTTTTTATTATTTATATTTTATTAGAATAAAAAAGTACAAACTTTGTAATATTTAAATTACAAGAAACCCTTAAAATTGATGGTTTGATGATGTGGTCCTAGGGGTATATTCCTGCGAGGGTCGACGTTCACGTTGTGAGTGATCGCGGCGACCAACATCCTCTTCAGCCGTAGGTGGGGGTGTGCGAAACATGAAGGAAAATTTATATGCCCCGAAAGCCATCGATGAGCTAGAGCCGGGAGGAGTGCTGTACTGCGGTGGATACGACCCAGGAATAGTGGAGCAATGTGGTGGATATGGGTTGGGAGGAGTGCTGTACTGCAATTATACTAGACTAAAGATATCAAACCCGGAATGATATCCGTGTCCTGACAAGCCAGGGAAATAGTCATTAACCCACAACTCTGGATGATAAAAACTATTAACGGAATGTGTATACAACCGCTCGGGCTCGAACTCTGGCTGATGTTCTGACTGGCTCGGTCTTTATATCGGGCACTGACTCGTACCCTAAGTCGATACATGTGCGGGGGGACTATAGTCGACTGCTCACAAAGTAAATATGGTTTTCCATTACTAGAGTACCATTGTATGTACTTTAACGATGGTTGCAAATTGGAAGAAATATCTATCTGAGGTCTTTGCGCCATCCGATTATCTCACACTGCAATATATTTCTGGTGCACAACCCCCAATTATTTCATTGTTTTCCTCTCTTGTTAATCCCGTGAATCTTCCCCAACTGCATTGGTGGAGCTAGGATATACTGGATGCAACCAAACTGTCAGAGCACTCGATCCCCGTGGTACCATTCGACCGTCTGAAAATTGATAATTTGTATGTTAATGCACCACATGTGAGAATGAATGTGGGCAGACGATGGTATAACAGTTGCAATTTATGGTATCCGATACGGCATCTAGATAAATTGCACGATTAATAAAATGGTTAAATTTTATCACGGTTCGAGTAAGATATACAAAGTAATTACATGTCACGAACATTGAAATAGCATACCCCTTCCCCGGCATGTTGTTCAATCATCAAACGATATATTGGGACAGTGTACGACCTCCCAATACCCGGATAAAATCTCCATCTATGAAAACAAATTACATGTTAGAATAGTATCGTTAGAAATAAAAATGTCAATTAATTACTATAACAAGTTAAATTTTATCACCTGTTCACTAGTGGAAATATGTATGCTTGGTGCCTAACCGATGCCAAGAATGACATCTGATAAAGAGCCCATGATTGCAACAATATAAGGCATCAGGCTTTGTCGCCCAACAAAGCTCACGATACAACATAGCCAGCACTGCAAAACCCCAACTATACGAGCGAACATTCTACAAATCAGTTAATAGGGGTAAATACATCAAATGAACCTTGTTGTTGTTTCCATCCGGCATCAGTACATCCCTTATAATATGCATAATGTACGCTCGAGTTACGCACATCACCTCATGCTCAGTGGCATTAATTTATAAATGTTCAAAATTGGCTTTTCAGCCATGAAAATTTTAAACCCGTAAAATTAGACTCAGCATCGTTCGGCGAGATTCCTAGTAGGCTATAACAAAGGATAGTCGGCTCAGCTATCGTACTTACGCCTGTTACGGCACTCCCGTCGATTGGGAGTCCAAGTTACAATGTAATATCCTCTAGAGTGACAATGCACTCCCCACATGGTAAATGAAAAGTGTGGGTTTTCGGGCGCCAACGCTCGACCAATACGGATATTAAATCGTACCGCAAATCAAACGTCCGGATCAATACTGCTGACCCGAATCTAGCTAACTCCAAGTACGACATCAGTCGTTCATCCGGGGAATATCCTATACCATTCACCCGACCCCTTAATGCGCGGTACGGGCCCTGGCACTATTAAATTACAAAAAATAGTTATAATAACATAATTTATTTCTGTAAATGACGTAGAACTTTTTTTAAGAGAACCCATGATTAACAAATAACAATATATTACCATATTATTAACTGTGTTTGGTATGTGACCATCATTCTTAATCAATGAACCCATTGCAATACCTGCAATTCCAAAACAAATTTCGGTTATTAATTTCAAAGTTTGATACATTTTAAATATTTATCAAAATACCTAAAATTTATATATTACTTTTAATTACAAAAAAAAACCAAATAGTTTTGTCCACATCATATTTTTTGCTATACTACATTAACAAAATAAATATATCTTAAAAATTCGAACTCAAATTCCAACTTAATGGTCTCATTCACAAATTCCATCTCAATGGTTTAATCTTAGATTTTACCTACATAAAAAACCAAAAATTTATATTAAAATAATAAAAACAACATGCCAATGAATAAATATAACAAAAACATAACATAAACTATCTCAACATAATAAATACGAATATTATTATTATTATTTTAAAATGATAATAAGTAAAATGTATTGGTTTAAAATATAATATATATATATAATAACATGCCAACTTAATTATTGTCAAAAAATATAATTTTTTTTTGCATAGAAGGATTCAAAAAAATTTTCATTTATAATATTTATAAAAAAACATAAAATAAAATTTAAAAACATAAACTCTTAAAAAATTAGAACATATAAACTAATTCCTAATTTATCTCATAAATTCCAACTTAATGGTTCTATTCACAAATTCCATACACACGTAATTTTTGAAAGATACCATTTTGGTTTTTTTAATATTATTTTAATTAAAAACGCTTAATATAATAATATATGTATATATATTATTATATATTTGAAACTTACACAAACAAAACACTTACCCTTTTGTGGATAAATTTAACATGAGTTGAACCCAAAATTTTAACATATAAAATTCTAACAGTGTCATATTTACTTTAATTTAAGTATATCCATCATTATTTTATAAGTATTCTTTTATCATATTTAATATAAAAATTTTAATAATCCCTTATGTTGAAATAGATGTGTACAAGTCAGACTTAAGCATAATATTAACATATTATAACACAATCTCAATTTGACTTGAAATATGAACTTAAATTTTTGTCATTTGATCATATTTATAAATGGCTACCCAAACCCATTTTAGGTTCAATCATTTTTTAATATATTATATTATTTTTAAATTAAATTGAATAATTATATTTTTTCCATTTATTATAAATTTATATATAGATAATTTAACATTTTTTAATGTTTACATTATATAGTATTATATATAACTATAGATTTATTTATTTTATTATGAATTATATAATATATAAAAATAATATAATATAATATATTATAAAATTAAAAAACAAGTCAGGCTTGGCTCGGGCATTAAATGTTCAAATTTGAACTGGACCCATATTTTAAATAGGCTTAATTTTTTTGTTCAAACCTATTTTAGGTGCATATTTTTTTCTCCAAACGGTGTTATGTTATATTTTAGTTAACATAGATTTAATGTTATGTTTTAGTCATTTACATTATCGTATTGTAACATCGTAGTCATTGAGTGTGAATTGTCATTAATGGTGTAACGGTAAACTGGTGAGGCACATTAAATTATCATTTCAAACGAAAATTTTTGGTTAAATTTTACAATTGGACCCTATATTTTTTTCGTTTTGAGCAATTTAATTTTTTTTTACATTAACAGAGATGAAGAAAGTAGAAGAAATGAAAAAAAGGGAAAGTTAAAATAACATAAAAGAAAAAAATGAAAAAAATATGGGGACTAATTGTATAATTTAACCTTTTTTTAAGTGATGATTTAACGTGCCATATTAACTTATCGTTACACGGTTAACGACAATTAACGGTTCAGTGACTAAAATATTAGTTACAACACGTTAACTTAAGTGACTAAAACATATATAATATTTTAAACATAAATAATTAAAATGTAACCCGAAAAAAATAAAAATGACTATCTTAATAATTTACCTTATTTATTTCTTAAAGAAAATTTGAAGGATAATCAATACATAAGGGAAAATATTGAAATGTAATTCTCTCTCAAATTTATTATCCGATTAAAGAAGACCGCGTTAAGGCAGTGTCTTTTAAGAGAGAACGAGAAGTAGCAAGACTTTGCTCACACGCTATTTATAATAGCGGCACTGTAACCATTGTCAAAGAACTTTGACCAAAGCATAACACCACCATACTTGGCTGAACTTTTGATCGTCGGAAGAATTTGAGAAGTTAATACATCCGGTGGAATATAGCCATTTCCAGCCGCCTCCGGTGATGCCGGCAACCCTAAAAATATACTTCCTGCATTTATAGAAGTCCATTGGTTCCACGAATTCAAAATGTCTTTGGTGTTGCCCGAAGCGTATTGGCATTGAGCCAGGGGATTGTTATAAAACTGAATCCATACGTAGTCAAAGAGACCTGTATTAATGGCAGTTCCCAAGTGAGCATCAGGAAATGGACACTGAGGAGCTGCTGTTAAATACACCTTTCTTCCTTGGCTACTATAAGCTGATAAAGAACGAGCAAGGTCATCCCAATATTGACCTGACCCAGCCTCAATATCAAAATCAATTCCGTCCAACACAGCATCACCCAACGGACGAGAAGACGAGGTACCGCCCAAGAAGTTGTTCCATAGATAATCAGCTACGCTTTTGGCGTCTTCTTGAGAAGCGAGTGAGTAGCTTCCCGCGCCACCTCCAAGGGAGAGCATGACCTTGATTCCTTGGTTTTGACAACTTTTTATTTCACCGCTAAGAGAGGTGCAACCGTTGGATGCTGGATTACAGTGACCGGCCAAGTTGAGTCCAGGAGTGGCACCATTGCCGAAGGTGTTAAGGAAACCTATGTTAACGTATTTATATCTGCCGGTGGCACATGTATCACTCAGGGTACCCTCGTTACCATTTTGGCCCCAATAGATGGCGATGTCACCGGCGTAGGAAGTTTCGATTAGTGCCGAAACTAAAACAAAGAAGAAGAGAATTGGTTTGGCTTGAGATTTTCTCTCCATTTTTTTTCTTCTAAAGATGAGCTTACTGAATGTGGTTTCTGAATGTACTAATGGGGTTCATATTTATAGTGGCTTAAAATGCCACCGCTCGGACCATTGGAACCAAAGTCTTCTCAAGTCTGCGTAGAAACTTCAACGAAATATATTCATTATGGCCATGCCTGTCAAGTCTACTGTTTAATTTTAATTTTAAACGCTGAAGATATTAGATATATAAAAGTCATGTTGAAATCTTAGCTTCTACGGAAGCGGGTCATGTGGGATATGGAATTTTTACGAGTTTACACTTTCCCCAAGATATTATTGGCAATTGTCAAATAAACATACCTCATCGCATTAGGGTTTGGGTGACTGAATCATTGCAGACACCATAATTTCTAAGAAAAACCCGATCATATATATAGATGAAAAATTGAATTTGCATATTTGTTATGCAAATTATTACAAGAAAGTGTATATATTACGTGGAAAAAAAAGTTAAATTTATAGATATTTTAAATTTATAAATTTCACCAAAAATCACCTACTTTTATTTTATCTTCACTTAAAAAAATTGTACACTCTAATAAAAAAAATGACTATTTTGTTTCAAGGAAGAAAGTTTTATTTAAAACTTCAGGTTAAAAAAGAAATTTCGATTTCTTCCAATTTTGATATTAATTTGGTTATAGTTTAATAAATCTAGCCTAACATTGACATATTTGGTCAATATTTACACATATTATGTAAAGATTGATGGCTAAACTTATTATACTAATCAAAATTATATACAATTGATGAAAAACATTAATTGTATTGTTAATTATCTTTAATTTTCCACTTTTAAAATTAACAGGAATTAAATTATTCTGATTTTTTATAAACATCAATTTACTGAAATTGAAAGAGAACATAAAGGGTTTTTTTACCAAAACTTTATATATACATCTCACCAAGATTTTTGATAGTCTTTACTCTTTATGTATAGACTTCTCCACGGTTGGATTAGACCGCAATTCAAAACTTTTTGCCAGCCCATACTCAGTTTTGGGCCAAGTTAAGACCGGTCTGTAAATCTAAATTGCTATTCATTAAAAAAAAAACTATGGATTTATAACTAATTTTTAAAAAATATTTGTGTATTTTTTAACTAATTTTTAAAGAATTATTATTACATAATAATTCGACTTCATCGTACAAGTTTTCATTGGTTGTGCTAGATCGAGACATAAGAAAATTTTTTTAGGTTTGACTTAGCTCACCTAAATAATCTATTTCACTGTTTAGAAAATAAGAAAATAAGAAAATATTTAAAATATAATAATTATTTGATTCATTAACATTAAGAAATTTTAACTCCACAAGCGATATTAAGATTTTATCACGTCTTACAAATTTTTTTTTAATTTTTTAAACCGTAATTGTGACTCAAAAATTTTCTAAACAAGATATTTATCCAATTAATTATCATTCAAAATATATAATTTTATATTAATACTAATATTAATATAATTAAATTTAAATCAAAATATTTTATAAATTATCTAATTTAAATATGGGCCGGACGACATCTAATCTAAGGCCCAATTTAAAAGGTGGCTTTACTTCTTGTTTAAATCCTAATTCTAAATAGAATAATGAATGAGAAACAACATTAACACCAAATGAAACTGGTTCATGCTAAATTCCTTAATTATTTATTTGATAATCTTATTATCTCTGAGTTTTATCATATTATTTTATAGAAGACCAAGTTAAGCCTAGGCCTTTTTAAGAGAGTACAACAAGGACTTTGCTCACACACTACGTACAACGGAGTTACTATAACCATTTTTATCATCAAAGAACTTAGACCAAAGCATAATCCCACCATACTTGGATGACCTCTTGATAACAGGAAGAATCTGAGAAGTCAACACATTAGGTGGAATATACCCACTACCGGCCGCCGCTGGTGCCGCCGGCAACCCTAAAAATATATTCCCTGCTTTTATAGATGAAGTCCACCGGTTCCATGAGTTGACAAGGTTGTTTATGTTCCCCGATGTGTATTGGCATGGTGGATTGTTATAAAACTGAACCCAAACGTAGTCAAAGAGACCTGTATTAAGGGCAGTCCCTAAGAAACTATCGGGAAATGGACACTGTGGAGCTGCTGTTAAATACACCTTTCGTCCATTATTACTGTAAGCTGATAGATAACGAGCAAGGTCATCCCAGTATTGAGTTGACCCGAGCTCTATATCAAAATCAATACCGTCCAACACAGCGTTGCCGAGAGGACGGGAACGTGAATTGCCACCCAAGAAATTGTTCCATAGATAATCAGCTACGTTCTTAGCGTCTGCTTTAGAAGCTAAAGAGTAGCTTCCGACGCCGCCTCCGATAGAAAGCATGACCTTGATTCCTCGGCTTTGACAATTTCTTATGCCTTGGCTGACGGTAGTGCAACCGCTGGAAGCTGGATTACAGTGACCGGCCAAGTTGATTTCAGGGGTACGACCATTGCCGAACTTGTTAAGGAAAGCTATGTTAACGTAAGCATATCTTCCCGTGGCACAGGTTGCGGTTAGGGTGCCCTCGTTGCCGTTTTGGCCCCAATAAATGGCGATGCCACCAGCATGGGAAGTTTCAATCAGCGCTGAAACTAAAACGAGTAAGAAGAACATTGGTTTGGCCTGAAATTTTCTTATCATTTTTGCTGTGCTTCTAAATGTGCTAATAAGCTTGAGCTTTATAGACTTAAAAGGCAGCTCCATCCAATAGAATCAAAGTCTTCTCTAAGCCAAAAAGAAAAACAAATCTCTGCAAAAATGGAATAAACAATAGCATAAATAATTTTATGCATCTGTATTATTTTATGGATTTTATCATGATATTTAAATATATTAATGGTTTTTATTATTATTATAGATTCTATGTTATTGGTACCATATTCGTTTTATTATTTTATTTTATAGCATAGTTTACGTATTTTTTTATTATATAGACGACAAATCTAGCATGGAGTAGAAAAAGAAATTTGACCAAAAAGCCTAACCAATTTCTGTTTAAAGTAAGCTTAGCTTGTGGGATTGAAGCTGATTTTGCTGACTACTTTTTTGGGTTTTATACTTGTATTGCTTTCATGGAATTTTTTTTTAAAAACTTATAAAATAATAATTTTGAAGTAAGGAATTTTTAATTTCCTAAATATAATTAAAATTATGATGAAAAAATAGGGATGTCTTGAAAATAGGAAAAGAATGGTATGAAACAATAACGTCACGTTATCTGTCTTCCTTCTTCTAATAATTTTATGCCACATCAGTATTTTCATCCTAAATTCCAGCATTTTAATCTTGAAAAAAATTAAATCCAAATTAAAATCTTAAAATTCAGGATAAAATTATTAATGTAACATAAAATTATTGGAAATGATTCTATTAAAATTGTAAGAAAGATCGCTTAAGCAACATATACCCTGAAAACGAAAGAACTTAAACTTGCGAACCATGATATTGCAATAATCTTTCCCGTTCCATCTCGATGGTATACCTAGAAGTGGATTGGTTATTATTAAGTGTCATTTTTTTTCATTTTATGATATATGAAGATCTATTATTTCGAAATTCGTGATTTTTTTTTTCTGTCATATTTAGATTTGAAATCTAAATAACGTGTCAGCTCGTTAAAACGTGCTAAAGACTTAACTCATAAAATAGTAAGACCGAGACTTGTTGATAAGCTCACAAAAAAGTTACAAAAGTTAATGCTCCACTATTTATTTATTTTTTCATTCATCTTTCATGATTATTGACTTACAGAGTCAACAAAATTAGATAGTCTAAGTCAATGGCCAATCTGAAAATGTAGAGGTGGAGATTATTTAATAATAAAATTTTAAATTATTTGAGGTTTTGGAAAACACTGTTTGAAGAACTATAAAAGATTTAAGTAATCGATTTTTTACCAGAATGTGTAACATTTTCCCCCAAAAAATTATCATTACAACCCACTAACAATGATATTTAGATGGATAAGTACTAAGTTAGCCTCTTACCTTTTTAACGTTTTTCTTAAAGATTATAATTATAAGTAGATTTGTTATTATAAATATAAATAATACACGTATGAATTAGGTTGATCGATAAATTAAGATTTAAATTGGTTGAAGTGAAAACTATTACAACAGTAACATTAGTCAATGAGTTTTCATCCCTAGGGTTGAAATATCTCCGGCCGATACAAAATGGCCTTTCACATTCTCTGTAAAAGTTTATTTTGCCATGATTATAAACAAAATTCAAGGTTAAACATTTGAAAATGTTGGGGAAAATTCTCTAACCAAAATTGCTTAAATAATTACAAAATTCTCTATAAAAGTCTGTTTTGCGATGACTATAAATAAAAGTTATTTGCGATCACCATTACAATGAAGTACCGGAGAAAAATCCTCTATAAAAGTCCGTTTTGCAATGACTATAAACAAAACGTCAAGGTTAAACATTTGCAACGGTGATATCACATATTGGGTTTAGTTGTATATCACATATATATGATGAAATATTGGAGGAAAATTCGGAAACTATTGTTGTTATGGTCACATCAACGACTGTCAAACAATTTAAAATTTAGGGTTTAGGAATATAACAAAGTCATAAATAAAGTGAAAAATTGTGGTGAAGGACAAAATAAAATTAAAAAAAACTTAAAGAGACGAAAGCTTTTTGTGTCTTCTTTTGAGGAACCCGCATTGTTAAGCAAAACTTCTTATTTAAAACTAAATGAGTACCAAACAACATAACACCAAAGGTAACTCGTTCATGCTCAATTATTTGTTTACTTCTTTAATTCATTATCAAAATCACTTCCATCCAAGCTCTCTTTTCATTCGTAGAAATGCTCAATAATTTTAATATAATAAAATTCAATTTTTTAGTTTTCTTTTTATGCTTTAAAAGAAACATATCTGATAGAAGTCTGTGTATTAAAAGCTGAATTGTATTTTGTTCTTTCTATTAAAAAAATAGATAAATTAGTCTTTTTATGTTAGATCAAAGAGCAAACTAGTTATTCCCTTAAAATTTTCATCAATTTCTACCATGTAATATGTCGTGCGTTATTGTTTGGTTATTTCGTCAACTATGCCAACTTTATAATAGCACAAATAGATTTTTTTTTTACAAAAAAGACTGATTTATTTTTTTATTTAGCGTGTACAGTGATCAATTTATCTATTTTTTAAATAAAAAAAAGTAAAATGTAATTTGATACCCGTATCAATATATTAAACTTAGAATATTTGTGTTGAGAAGAGCTCCGAATCCGGTAATTAATGGAAAATAATGGAACGAAATCCATATATATATATCGATTTTATTATTATTGTACATTTAACTTTTACAAGAATGAGGCTCCAACTTAGCAAAATTTTAATCAATTAAATTAAATGCTCCAAATTTCTCCACCCTCTTCCTATATCATACTCTTATGTTTAAGCGAGCTTGTTTGATTATTGACTTACATAGTCAACGAAAGCAGTCGGTCAAGTCAATGGACATAACCATTATGTATAACCAGAAGTAGAGATTATTAACACTCGAAAACCTTGAATTTTTAATTTCAATAATTAAAATCTTTTAAGGATTAAAAACTTTTGAATAATTTTTTGAGAGTGGTTTTTCGGGTATATTTTTTAAAATATTTGTTGGTAAATTATTGAGAGGGAAATTTAATAATAAAAATATAATGTCACCCTTTTAATATCTCTATTGTTATAATTTTTAAAAGATTAAATTAAATTTTTATTATTTTTAAGAGAATTAAAGTGTACTTTTATTTTTATTAATTTAAATTTTTATAAATTAAAAAGAACTAAATATAAATTTAGGGGAAAAAATTTCTATTTTTCAATAAGTAATTAGATATTTCTATTGATTAAAATTTTGAATTAATATAAAATACATTAGTAAAATTTCTTAATAATCACCGATCTTCTAGAAATTCATTTGACAAAGTAGCAAACGTATATGTACGACCACAAAATTAGTCAGTGTTTCCAGCTGGTACTGATTACCAACTTAACTAAAGTTTAATAACTTCATTGCACGAATAATTAAAATACAAACTGGTGTAAAAAATAATATAATTATGAAATAAATATGAATTTACTACAATTTACATAAAATTAAAATACAAACATTGAAAAAATATATATATTTTTATTTCACAAATGTACTTTATTATTATTATTTTACTATACCTCTATAGACATTTATCATCTCTTAACATTATTGATGCAGTTTAAAAACTCTATTGATAGTGTATCAAATATATTTCTGACAAGTTTCAAATTTGAATAATTTTAAATTTGGATTACCTTAATCTCAAATCAATTTAGGCTTAGATATTTTCAGATTAGGATTAACTAGAAATTGGATATTCCCATATTTATTATATAAATATTAAGACTTATTTATTAATTTTAGATTAAAATATAGTGTTAAATTCTATACAATAATTAAGCTTGAGATTTAATCTTTATACCTAAAATGTTAAAGATTATTATTTTTTTATTTTTGAACTTCAAAATTCTAATAAAATTGTTGACGTTATTAGTAATTATAATTTTTTTCGAAATTTATTATCAATACACTCATTTAATTGTAGAACTCAAAAGCAAATCGTTACAAATTTACTAAAACATTTTTTTTTGAAGTAAAACATTTTTTATAGAATGGAAATTTAATGGTATCAACTATTATATTAAAAAATTTAAAATAAAAAAAAACGTATTTTTTTAACTTTTAAGTACGAAATTAAATGTCAAACATGGCTAAATATTTTTTATTTTTAGTAACAAAATAACCTCCAGCGTTGCCTTCTTTTCCTTTGTAAGTAGGGTGTAATCTAATAAAGTCGAACTTGAATATTGATACGTTGAAGTTTAAGATTAATCTGAAATTGGGTATTTGATATTTAACTCGCATTTAGATTAAATATTTATTTTTAAGTTTGAGCTCGAGCTTGATTAAGTTGTTTATTAAATTTAATACTTTAGCTCATCAATTTTCATAGTTAAGCTCCAATTCGAGCTTAATTATGTTTATATATATTCAAATTTGAGGTTAGCTCGATAATTAAGTTTAAAGATAATAATATATATTAAGAGCAATAATAAAATTTATTAATATATATCAAATGAAAAGCTTGCAAACCATTTGAGTTTAGTATTACAAAGCTCGAATTCAACTTGATTAATAGCTGAAGCTATTCGAGCTCAAACACGGCTCGATAATTATTAAATCGAATTCAAAAATAAAATTAATCGAACTCGAATAGCTTACGAGTATAAGTATCTCATTAATACACCGAAAAAAAAAAACATACCAACAGTTTTTTGTCTCAACAAAAATGAAGTTGGTTCCCAACGAAGTTTATGAAACCCTTATTATAGTTCCCTCTACCGCTACTCCGTAACCGTACTTAACAAATTTTCAACTCTTAAAATTTGGTAATTTTTTTGCTGTATAAATCCACCAATAACCTCTCTATATTCCCCCATCTTCCAAAATAAGAAATCAAAGTTGAACAATGGCTACAATATTATCATGGTGCTTCGCATTGGCCCTATTCATGTCCATTCTAATGGAAAGTTTTAGTTCGAGTTTGGCTATGATGAATGTGATCGATAAATGCTGGAGAGGGAACCCTCTTTGGCGGAGTCAACGACAACATTTGGCCAAATGCTCCGTCGGTTTTGCTGGCAAAATGATCAACAACATTGGCAAAGATATCGTGAAGTACAAGGTCACTGATCCTTCTGATGACCCTTTGAGTCCTAAACTGGGAACCCTTCGTTACGGAGCCACAATGATCAAAAGCAAAGTATGGATCACATTTAAAAACAGCATGACCATTACGCTCCAAAGGCCACTTCTCTTAAGTAGCTTCACAGCCATCGACGGTCGTGGCGTCGACGTCCACATAACAGGCACTGGGTGCCTGTTGGTGTACCAAGCGACTGATATAATCATCCACGGGCTTCGCATCCACCACTGCAAGGCCCAACCACCTAGCACTGTCATGGGTCCAAATGCAAAGGTGATCCCTTTAGGCCAAATGGACGGAGATGCTATAAGATTGGTCACCGCAAGAAAAGTGTGGATTGATCATAATACGTTGTATGAGTGCCAAGATGGCCTCCTAGATGTCACTCGTGGTTCCACCGACGTCACCATCTCGAATAACTGGTTCAGGAACCAAGATAAAGTTATGCTCCTCGGACACGAAGATGGTTATTTGAGAGACAAAAACATGAAGGTCACCGTTATTTTCAACCATTTCGGACCTAACTGCAACCAAAGAATGCCAAGGTAAATAATGATGATGGATCGATGAGCTTCATGTTTTTTTAATGCATATTTACATGAATTACCTAAAATTTTTATATATTAAATTACATTACAGAGTCCGCCATGGATATGCACATGTAGCGAACAATTTCTACCAAGGGTGGGAACAATACGCCATTGGTGGTAGCATGAGCCCCAGCATCAAGAGTGAAGCAAATATTTTTGTCGCTCCGAATGATGCTGGAAACAAAGAGGTAACGTGGAGAAAAGGGGAGAAAGGTTTATGGAAATTTTATTCAATTGGGGATGCTTTCAAAAATGGAGCATCTTTTAGTAAGCAAACAGGTGTAGGTGGGGCGAAACCTAATTATGACCAGGAACAATATTTTAAGGTTGAAATTGCCGGGTCTGTTAAAGAATTGACAAGTGAATCCGGTGTTTTACGATGCTCCAGGAGTTTAACATGCTAAAAGTTGTTGTCTGTATTGACCTTTTAAGATCCAAGATTTGAGTCTTGATCTTAATACCCTCTTTAAATTGTAATGTAAACTTTAATTAAAAAATTACTAAAAAACCTATATGAGAAGAAAAAAAATTAATAATTACTTCGAACCAATTATTTGACTCAAATGAACAAAGAGATGCTTCGCTTATATTTTATTTTACGTAAAAACAAGATGGATATTTATACAAGAGAAAGGGGAATATTATTATTCTAGATATAAACTTTTATTGTACAATAGATAATGTACCAAAAAAAGGTTGGTAGAAGATTGGGTTTGGGCGGGCTTGAATCTAGTTATTTTTGAATTTGGATATTTTGGATTTTGGTTTGTAGATTTGTAATGTTTTATACAATAATAATTTTAACAATCCAGTAAGTTAAATGAAAACTTTCAAATAATTTAACGACCATTTTGTAACATAATATAAATTTACTAATAGTTTAGTAACATTGAGTGTAATTCATCCAAAAACATTTTGTCAATTATGTTACTACTCCTTATACTATGCATAAGTTTGAATTTTGAAATTGTTGACACAAACATTTAAATCCATTAGGTAAGTCTAATATTATTATTAGTCTCATAATATGTGTAAGTTATAGATTACCCAATTTAATCATTTTTAGTCTTTATATTTTATGAATTTTTAAATTTCAATTATGATTCAAACAGTAGTCGTTAAGTCCATTTGTGACATGTTTATGAGTATTATGTGAAAATAATAAATTGATATGACATTATACTTATGATAATCCATTTGTCACATAAAATTTTTAGAAATATAACTTAATGAATGTAACGTTTACCATTTGGTTCATAATTGAAATTTCAAAATTTTAAAATCACATGACCAAATTAGAATACACTCACTATAGGAATTAAATATGCAACTTATACATAGTATGATGACCACTAGTAAAATTTCACTAAAAATAAACAAATGAACACTTTTTTTGTCTTAACAAAAAAGTAGTTACTAACAAAAAACTATTGGCATCCTATAAAAACAACAATAACATTCACCTCGTAACACTATGAACAAATTTTTTAACTTTCAAATTTGGCAAAAATTTTGGCTGTATATATCCATCAATAATCTCTCCTCATTCTCCCATCTTCCAAACAAGAAAAAAAAGAGTTGAACAATGGCTACAACATTATCATGGTGCTTCACATTGGCCCTTTTCATGGTCAGTCTAATGGCAAGTCCTAGTTCGAGTTTGGCTAATATGAATGTAATTGATAAATGTTGGAGAGGGAACCCTCTTTGGCGGAGTCAACGACAACAATTGGCCAAATGCTCCGTCGGTTTTGCCGGCAAAATGATCAACAACATTGGCAAAGATGTCGTGAAGTACAAGGTTATTGATCTTTCTGACCACCCTTTGAGTCCTAAATCAGGGACCCTTCGTTACGGAACCACAATGATCAAAGGAAAAGTATGGATCACATTCAAAACAGCATGACCATCACACGTAGCAAACAATTTTTACCAAGGGTGGGAACAATACGCCATCGGTGGCAGCATGAGCCCCAGCATCAAGAGCGAAGCAAATTTTTTCATCGCTCCGAATGATGCTGGAAACAAAGAGGTAACGTGGAGAAAAAGGGAGAAAGGTTTATGGAAATTTTATTCGGTGGGGGATGTTTTAAAAAATGGAGCATCTTTTATTAAGCAAACAGGAGTAGGTGGAGCGAAGCCTAATTATAACCAAGAACAAGATTTTAAGGTTGAAATTGTTGTGTCTGTTAAAGAATTGACAAGTGCATCTGGTATTTTACAATGCTCCAAAAGTTTTACATGCTAAAAATTGTTGTCTGTATTGACATTTTAAGATCCAAAAATTGAGTCTCGATGTTAATACCTTTTTTAAATTGTAATGTAAGGTTTAATTAAAAAATTGCTAAAAAGCCTATATGAGAAGGAAAAAATCAATAATTACTTCGTACTGATTATTTGAATTAAGCTTGGCTTGTATTTTGTTTTATGTAAATGCAAGATGGATATTTATAGAAGAGAAGGGGGAATATTATTATTCTAGATATCAACTTTTATTCTACAATGGAAAATGTACCCAAAAAAAGTTGGTAGAAATTGGGTTTCGGGGGGCTTAAATCTAGTTATTTTTTTGAATTTGGATATTTTGGATTTTGATTTATAGATTGTAATGTTTAAAGTCATACAACAATGATTTTAATAACCCAATAACTTAAATTATAACTTTCAAATAGTTTAGTGATCATTTTGTGACATTTTGAAGTTGGGTGACCAAAACATAAACTTACTAATAGTTTAGTGACCTTGAGTGTAATTCATCCAAAAACAATGTAAAAAATCCAATTATGTCACTACTCCTTATACTATGCATAAGTTACAAATTAGTCCTTATATTTTAATTTGGTCAATTTTAATTCTATACTTTTTTGAATTTTGAAATTTTAGTCCTAACACAAACGGTAACATTTAAATCCATTAGTTCTAATTTTGCTATTAGTCTCATACTATGTGTAAGTTATGGATTTAGTCTTTATTATCCAATTTAATTATTTTTAGTTTCTATACATTTTTGAATTTTTAAATTTCAATCTTGATTCAAATGGTAGCCGTTAAGTCCATTAACTAAAATAATGTGACATTTTTGTGAGTATTATGTGAAAATAGCGAGTTGACATAATATTACACATGTGATAATATTTATTATCGCGTAAGATTTCTAAAATAGCAAAATATAACATAACAAATTTAGCGTCCAATGTTCGGTTCATGATTGAAACTAAGGTTGATAAAATGTTAAAAAAAAACCAATCAACAGAAAATTAAATTTTAAATAGGTTTGATAACCCATAATGAAAACTAGTAGATAGATTTTTCTTCCTACAAAAAAGTATAGAAAATGATAAGTAGATAGGGACCTACTTATTAGTTAATAGAGAAATAAATTGAATGTTTTTTTTATTTTATATTATCATTTATCAAACAATTTAATTATATAAAATATTTAATTTTAAATAAAATACTAAACATATTTTATAACTTAAATTCAACACTTATTTTTTCAACATTTAGTTTTTTTTAGCACTTAATTTTTTCAACTTATCAAGCATAGCTTAAGGGTATGTTTGATAAACCATTGAAAATGAAAATTTTTAAATTTAATATTTTTAATGTGTTTGATAATCATTTTAATTATTTAATTAATATAAAATTCTCAAAAAAAATAAGTTTTGAATTAGATAAGTAGGTAGATATCTATCACTTAATATAGAAAATATTACGTTTATTTTATTTTATTAAAAAATGACATATATTATTCTTTTAAAATATATATTTAAATTAGCATATTTATCTTTTATCCAAAAAAATACAAAATATTATAAAATATTATATTAATAATATTAAAATTTAATATTTAATATTTATTTTTATCAAACCACATAATTATATTTAGTAGTTATATTTACTAATTTACCAAACAATTTTCTAATATAAATTCAAAACTTATAAAATTTAACAGTAAAAAACCCAACACTTAATTTTTCAGCAGTTAAATTTTTTAATTTATCAAACACACCTTAAATTAGAATACACTCAGTACAAGATTAAATATGCAATTTATGCAAAGTATAAACATTAATAGCAGAATTTTACCAAAAATAAACAAACGAACACTTTTTTTGTCTCCATAAAAATGAAGTTACTAACAAAGCAGCCCAAACTATTGGTATCCGATAAAAACAGCAATGACATTCACCTTGTAACATTATGAACAAATTTTTTAACCTAAATTTGGCAATTTTTTTGCTGTATAAATCCATCAATAATTCTCCTTATTCTCTCACCTTCCACTCAAGAAAAAAAAGAGTACAACAATGGCTACAACATTATCATGGTGCTTCACATTGGCCCTTTTCATGGTCATTCTAATGGCAAGTATTAGTTCGAGTTTGGCTAATATGGCTAATATGAATGTAATCGATAAATGCTGGAGAGGGAACCCTCTTTGGCGGAGTCAACGACAACAATTGGCCAAATGCTCCGTCGGTTTTGCCGGCAAAATGATCAACAACATTGGCAAAGACGTTGTGAAGTACAAGGTTACCGATCTTTCCGATGACCCTTTGAGTCCTAAATCAGGGACCCTTCGTTACGGAACCACAATGATCAAAGGAAAAGTATGGATCACATTCAAAAACAGCATGACCATCACACTCCAAAGACCACTTCTCTTAAGTAGCTTCACCGCCATCGACGGTCGTGGCGTCAATGTCCACATAACTGGCGCGGGGTGCCTGTTGGTGTACCAAGTGACCGATATAATCATCCATGGGCTTCGCATCCACCATTGCAGGGCCCAACCACCTAGCACTGTGATGGGTCCAAACGCAAAGGTGATCCCCTTAGGCCAAATGGACGGAGATGCTATAAGATTAGTCACTGCGAGAAAAGTGTGGATCGATCATAACACATTGTACGAGTGTCAAGACGGTCTCCTTGATGTCACTCGTGGTTCCACCAATGTCACCGTGTCGAACAATTGGTTTAGGAACCAAGATAAAGTCATGCTCCTCGGACACGATGACGGTCATTTGAGAGACAGAAACATGATGGTCACCGTCATTTTCAACCATTTCGGACCTAATTGCAACCAAAGAATGCCAAGGTAAATAATAGTTCTGGATCCATGAGCTCCATATTTTTTAATGCATATTTACTTGAATTATCTGAAATTATTATATATTAAATTACACTGCAGAGTTCGTCATGGATATGCACACGTAGCGAACAATTTCTACCAAGGATGGGAGCAATACGCTATTGGTGGAAGCATGAGCCCCAGCATAAAGAGCGAAGCCAATTTTTTTGTTGCTCCGAATGATGTTGGAAACAAAGAGGTAACGTGGAGAAAAGGAGAGAAAGGTTTATGGAAATTTTATTCAGTAGGGGATGTATTAAAAAATGGAGCATCTTTCAACAAGCAAACTGGTGTAGGTGGGGCGAAGCCTAACTATAGCCAAGAACAGAATTTTAAGGTTGTCAATGCTATGTTTGTTAAAGAATTGACGAGTGAATCTGGTGTTTTACAATGCTCTAGGAGTTTAATATGCTAAAAGTCGTCAATGTTGGTATCTCAAGATCCAAGATTTGAATTCTAATATTAACACCTTACCTCAAAATTGTAATGTAAATGCCAGTGCTTTACTTATATTTTGTTTGACGTAAAAACAGGGTAAATATTTGTACAAGAGTAGGGGAATATTATTAACAATACCACAAATTTTAGCTAATAAATTAGCAAAAAAAAAAAGCCATTCAATTTTACATATTTATCAATAATTTTTCAATTTTCGTAAAGTAAAAAAAATCAAATTATATCAAAATAAAAGAGTATTGATTTCTCCATTTTAGTAAAATAAAATGATGAAATTCAATATTAGACCTAAAATAATATAGTTTATATGCTACAAACCTAATAGAAAAGCTTTTGGCAGAGCATTGCCTCATTAAAATTTTGTTAGACATCCTTCTTTAATTATTACCTTGCTTTCTTTATATCAAATTTGGTTTTACAAATTAAGTGAAATTAACTCAATTAGAGGAAGTAATAAAAATTAAATAAAATAAACTGTAGCTCAAACACACACACACACAGATATATATATATTGAGTTCTAATGAATAACTCAGCTTTAGCTATTCAAAATTACATATTGTTTCAAAATGAAAAGACAAGGCAAAATTAACAATCATTGCTTTGAGAAACAAGGAATAATGATGCTAAAAGACCCATAATTGATCTCTTGAAATGTCATCTTCTCTTCTGCTTGCTCCAGCTTCCCCTTGTCTCGTATTGTGGTTCCTCTGAAACAAGAACTTATGCTCCCCCTAAAACCCAATAACATATTTGATCCACACATCCTACTTATTTTCCCTTCTTTCAACCAAGCAAAGGGAGGGAGGGGGTGAAAGCGAGTTTCGGTTACGGGGAAATTGCAAACTTCAATGCGACTCTGCAGAATGATAATGGGACCAGTATTCCTGCACGAGTTGCCCGAACAATGAGCCTTCTCTCTGTATCAATTTTGTTGGCTCGTCATATTCCACGAGTTTGCCTGAAATACAAAAAAGGAAAAAACATTCATTCGCTTAAAAGCCGATTCTCAGAGCTGCATGCAGTGCAAAGTAATTGATATGTAAAGGTCACTTCTCAGGTCAGCATTTTAATGAAACTCACCATCGCTGATCGCCAATACCATTGTGCAATCCATAACTGTCGGTATCCTGTGTGCAACTGTAATGACAGTACAATCTGCGAATTCGGTGCGAATGGTTTTGTGTAAAATCAAGTCCGTTGCGTTATCAATTGATGCAGTAGCTTCATCGAGCACCAATACTCGACTTCTCCTCAAGAGAGCACGCCCCAAACAAAATAATTGCCTTTGCCCCATGCTCCAATTCAATCCATCTTCCACAACTGAATGACCAATTGGTTTTTTTTTCAGTAAATAGTATCGCTATAAAGTGAATAAGCAAGCATACAACAATAATCAGGTTTCAGATAGTTTACCTAAGGAGTCCAGTCCATCTTCTTTTTCCTGAACGGCTTCTCGAAGTTGACACTTGTCAAGAACCTTCAAATGCAGATGAAAAATCAGTTAATCTAGAATACTTTAGCATCAACAGGAAGCAATTCTTGACAAAGAAAAAAAAAAACGGGGGATGAAATTTACCTCCCATATCTCCTGGTCAGTATGTTGGGATAGAGGATCCAAATTGTATCTCACAGTTCCATTAAAAAGGGTAGGATCCTGAGGTATTATTCCGAAACGTGACCTCAGATCGTGTAGGCCAATAGTACAGATGTCAATGCCATCAACTAAAATCTTCCCTCCGGCAGGCTCAACCAGACGGAATAAAGCACTGATAAGAGTTGTCTTCCCACTGCCAGTTCGACCAACAATACCGATTTTGTGCCCTCCTTGAAATGTGCAACTGATTCCTCGAAGAACTAATGGTGCATCCGGTCGATATCTGATCTGTTCAAATGAATTTTTCTAAGTATTACTGATGCAAGTAGATGATGTTATGTATATGCAAAGAAAAATTATACCTGCAAATCACGGATCTCAACTTTACCCACAGCAGGCCAATTGGATGGAGGACGATTCTCCTCTATCACTTCAGGGGCTTCACTTGGTATATCCATGTATTGGTTAAGCCTTTCTACAGAAATGATATAATTCGCTATGGTGCACTGGTTTTGAATTGAAAACACAAGAGACATATTCAACGAAAGGCCATAAGAAAGAGCCATGCCGATGAATCCTGCAATAACACGAGTATTTTTCACTGATTTTTATGGAAAAACGGTAGCTTAATATTACTAAATGAATGTTTCTCCTAAAAGTATTTATCTATGTGAGATTCTTGAATCAGTATAAGCAAGTAAGAGTTCCTTATACTAACCGGAACTGAAAGTCCCAGGAGGAAGCAAAACCATGCAGAGTGCAGCAGAGGCCAGAACAAACGCACTAAGTGTCTCTAACCGCTGAATCAACCATTCATTTGCTGTAAAACTGTGGAAGAAAGGACTAGCATTAGTGTCAATGAGGTCAAGGCTCGTAGCAAAGAACCGTTCTTCCTCTTCAAAAGCCCTTATTGTGACGGCTCCTGCTATTGACTCAGCCAGATGGTTTGCAACCAAGGATTTAGTTGTGCCATTTATCCTCATCAACTCTTTTGCAGCGGAAAAGTAATAGTTCTGCATACAACCATGAAACTTTTTGAATTTAAGCAACAACGACTTGAATTTGTCATATTCCAACGCAGATAGTTGTCGAGTTACCTGTAAGCGAATCGTTAAATAGATCATTGGTACCGAAACAAATAGGACTTGCCAGGTAACAACAGCCAGGACTCCAAGATTGCTATAAGTATTTAAGGTAGCCACAAAAGCAAATATTAAGCTGAATGGTACATCAAGATCAACAATGCTCAGATCAACAGAAACCTGATTGAAAATCAAAAGGTATAAATATGAGTTACACCTATCATTTTCAGTTAACTGTTATATCAATATTCAGCAAGTGAGAAGCTTACCCGACTTAATATTCTTCCAAGAGGAGTGGAGTCATAAAATGACATAGGAGCACGGAAAAGGGAATTTAGTAGCTGCGAAAATAGAGATCTTGAAGATCTCATACCCAAGGTAACTGTGAAAAGAGATCTAGATAGCAACAATAGAGTTGAGAAAACTCCAATTGCCAAGTAAACCGTGATCAATTTCAACGAGCTAACATTAGGATTATCAACATTGGCAGCCATCCAAGAGTTCTGTGCTATTTGACCACACACAAACAAAAGGTGAAAGAAAGTAGAAAGGAAGAAGAACACAAAGCCTTTGTTTTGATTGAGGTACTGTAAGTACGGCTTAAGCCCCGTATCTCCTTTTTCCCTTTCTTCTTGCTTGATCAGTTGGTCGCCCACCGGTTCTTTAAACTCTTTTTCCACATAACTCTTCTTGATCTCTGTAGTGGATGTTCCATGTCCCTTGGCAGGGTTAACTTCAGCAGCTCTTCCACCCCCGGCAGTTTCTTTGTGTGCATGAACAAGGTCCTGAAATTCTTGACTAGAAGCTAATAAATGGTGATAAGAAGCTGCTTGAAGGATCTCCCCGTCTGACATTAACTGAGAATAAAATCAACATTAGAAGAAAAAAGATTGTTGAGAAAAAGAGATGATAGAATGTTCACAGAGAGCACAGAAAAGATAATCCTACATAGTCTAGGAATATATACTAACCAAAACAGAATCAAAAGCAGGTAGGAAATCAACTTGATGAGTCACAAGCAAAACTGCCTTTGACGCAAGTGCTTCCATAACATATTCCTGAAACAGTCTAAGTCAGCTTTGACATAAGTTGATAACAAAAAAGAATTGCTAGGTGATGGTAGATTTTGGTTACATTAAATAAACTTGTAGCAGTGTGAGCGTCCACAGCACTGAATGGATCATCCAAGAGATATATATCAGCATCCTGATAGAGAGCGCGAGCAAGTTGAATTCGTTGCTTCTGGCCACCACTAAGATTGACTCCTCTTTCACCAATTTCAGTTTGATCACCATACGGAAATAATTCAAGGTCCTTCACCAAGGAACACCTTTCAAGCGTTTCTTCATATCGTTGCTTATCCATGGCAGATCCAAATAATATGTTATCTTGTATCGTTCCTGTCAGGATCCAGGCTGTTTGAGAAACATAGGCAATCTTTCCAAATACTTGAATCTGTACGTTGGACAATGGAGCAAATTACAAGCAGAAAAACTATACACTCTTAAGCTACAATGAAAAGAAATGATATTCTACGAGAAAAGGCTAAAGTTTTATGACTTACAGATCCTTGGACGTTAGGAACTTCTCCAAGTATTGCGGCCAACAAGGTTGATTTACCGGAGCCAACTTCTCCACATACAGCCACTTTTTCCCCCATCCTAACCTCTAAAGTTATGTCCCTTAGAGTGGGTTTTGAAGCATTCTCTTCCCAGGAAAACCCTCCTGATTTAATAGAAATGGCTAAGTCGCCATTCTCCATATGGCGTTTTTTCCGGACATTTCCACTCTGCAGCTCTGGTGCCTCAAGGAACTTCAAAACACGAGCAAATGCCACCTTTGCTTGAATAACTATCCCAATAACATCAGGTATAGCTCTAATAGGATCCTGGACAAGACGAAGTGTGGCCACAAAAGTGAAGACATTACTAGCATGCAGAGGAATATTCAAGAAATAACATGCCCCAAAGGTAGCAGCAGAGACCAAAACAGGGGAAGACCAAAACAGAAAACTATTATATGCTTTTCGCAACTGCACTGCTTGTAACCACTTGTATTCCACAGCCCTTAATTTTTCTATAACTTTCTTAAAATGGCTCTCCCATGCATATAGCTTCAGCACCTTCATGTTTATAAGAGCCTCAGAACTAGCCTTAAGTCTCTCATCTTGTGAAACCATCAAATTTCTTTGAAACTTGTGCTGTAACTTGGCCAGTGGAGCATTGCATATGACAGTGAGGATGATAACAACTAGGGCTGCAAACGTGGCTAGTCCCACTGCACGGAAGAGAATCACTAGAGCGATGCACAGCTGAAGGCTTGTTGTCCATGTCTGATGGAACCAGAAAGGAAATTCACCGATCCTATAAGCATCCACAGTAACATAATTTGTTATCTCACCACTCGAGTGCATTGACCTTGCAGCATTGGATAATCTCAGTTGCTTCTTATATATAGCTGCTGTGAGTAAAGACCTTATTTTTAGACCAATTAGTCTGACTCGAAAATACCACTGTCTTTGTGACAGGGATTCTATACATTTTGCACAGAAGAGTGATATGGCCAATACATAGCCTTCATATTCAAAACTTTCATGTCCCTCAGCTACCAAAATGAAAGAGTTAAGGATCAGAGGACCTGCGGACAGCGTGAGTATCTTAAGAAAAGCAAAAAATCCAGACACAAGAATCTCTCTCCAGTGGCATATTATTATGGTCTTCAAAATGGATGGCTGTGATGATGGGTTGGCTTGCTTTTGCTTGTTCAATAGCTCCAAGAACAACAAGTAGCAGCTGTCAGCTCTCTCCGCCTCACTTAACTTGGGCATATCTTCTTCGGTCAAAGTCTTCTCCCTACCTTTCTTCATCAAAGGATTCAACCACCAAAAGGAGAATTTGCTAAAGCATCCAGCCGTAGCAAATGGGGTAACCTGCACGGTTTTATCATCTTCGGTACTACCATTGGCCTCAGCAACTAAATGGTCATAAAGGTCACTTTCATCTGTTTTCTGATCACCATCTCCATACTTATATCCCTTGTAAGCACAAAACAGCAACAATATGGCTCCAGGTAATGACAGAGCATCCAAAAATATTTTTGTCTTCACTATTCCGCTCAGAATAACAGCAAAAAGGGACAACACACAAACTATTACTGCATATATGATAGCGAGAATTGACAGTAATTGAATCGGTGTCCTACGAAACTGGTTACCCCTGAGGCTCACAGTTAAACCCACCAATAACCATGTGGAACCCTGAAACAGCGCCAGCACCCACCAATTCAAAGGCAAAACAGTTTGTGTTTTCCTCAACTTCTCTTCCAAAATCCAAATGCCAAAGCACAAGTACACCAATCCAATACCACCGTTAACAATAGCAGAAGCTATTTGCAAAGAAGAACGGTTTCGAAAGCGCGCAGGGATGCCAACTGTTTTCGGTGATGGTTTCTGAATCATGTTGAACAAGAGCATTAGTAATAGGAGGATATCGAAACAAATTATCATGGACTGATTAATGCAGGAAGAAGGATTAATGAAATGCCACAAAGCCGAATCACAGGGCTTTCCATATCTATCTGAACAATCAGATTCCCCACAAAACATAGTCCATAAATCCTCCATCTTGCTCTTGTATTCAAACCTGAATATTGCTCAAAAACTCCATATGTTATTATCAGAACTATAACAATACATAAGATCATCAAAACATCAATCATATAAAAGGGAAAAAAACTTTATTCCATATAAAAGGTTAATTACTTTGTCAAATAAAATTCTAAAAAGTTAAACAAGCAATTCAGTCCAACTGTCCCACTAAAGCAGAAAGTGAAGGTAAAAAAATAAAGGGTCTTTAAAGTTTCAAGAGAACATGGAGCAATCTTTAGCAGTGGAAAGAGGTTTGAAGGACATTCAAACCCCATAAAATATAATTTAATTTAAAGTAAAAACCTACACGACCCTTTAGAAAAAAAAACACCCAAGACATGAAAAGAATATAAACTGTTCGTTAAAATAAATGTAAGGCAAATACTCAACGTGGGATAAGTAAAAGATGCATTAGAAACAAATGATGAATGAAGTAAATGCACCCAAAAAAACACCCATTTTTGTCTTCCCAATGATATAAACATAAAACATTAAAAAAAAAACTAACCAGTGAACTGGTGAAGTGATCAGAAGAAACCCAGAATCTAGTCAGAAAAAATGCCTTGTCGAACTGCAAAACAAGTTTATTTAGGATTTGGTTTCTAAGCTTCGTTTTTCTCACTAGAAAAGTAAGAAGGAGAAGAAGAAGAAAAGAAAGATTAAAATTGTTGATTAGTTTATTTGCATATGACTTGCAGTTTGAAGGGTACGTGTTAGGAACGAACAAATAGCAAGCACAAAGAAGAAGAAGACATCATGTCAATATCTATTGACAGAGAAAAGTTGTTTCTGTGACTCCTGTTTATAAAAAGATTTATGAAATTATTTCAGATAATTTAAACGAATTTCAGATCGCAACAAGTAATATTTAATGATTGAGTAAAAAAAAAGTATAATTTAGATATCAGTTTGAAAAAATAATAAAATTTAAGTACCACATAAAAATAATACAATTTACCAAAAAGAGTTTATCACGTGAGCCATGAAAATTAATTTTCTTATTTCCTTATTTCCTCCGTTGATAATATTATAATTCCAAATCCCAATAGATTTTTACGTCACTTCATATGTAATTCGATTGACTTGTAAAAATTATTAAAATAAATATATTATACAACAACATAAATACTCAAAATGCAACGGCAAAGTTAAAAAAAATTTAAGGACCAAAATTAATTTATAATTTTTACAATAGTAAAAATATAATTTTTAAAAGATTAATTTTTTTTTTTTATTTTTATGAGCTAAACTTTAAAAAATTTAAAGGGTCAAAATGAATTTTGAGTGGGCCAGGGATCTTACTGGCCCCCTAGATTTACTCCTGACAAAATAAACACCATATGATAACCTGATGATTCGGGTGTTCACCACCTCAAATGTGACTTAAGTTTAAGTCAAATTAATCGTATTTATTAATCGAGATTTATCCTGTTATTATAATTTATCAAAATAAATAAATACATATAATTTAGTTTTCATATGATGTATTTTTCAAATTTCATTATCTCATTTAAAGTTCATATGATTTTTTATAAATATTTTAATATGTTTATTTCTTTTTTCACGCGCATGGTAAGCTTTATGATATGATGTTCGGTACGGGAGATAGATCGAATTTTGATGACGCCATGGCTCACGTCTCTTCGAAATTTGGGTGCGTGTGGCTTTGTCTTTCTATTACGTTCAGAAATTTGTACTATTTTATTGTTTACTTTTTTTTTTATAAACTATACAAATTCCAACTGTTAAAAATGTTTATTTTTGAAACTCAAAATAAAAAATTTGCATTTTAAGTAACCCCTTATCACTTTGGCAATTCCTATTAAAATCATAAATGAAAAGTTTATGTGAAAGTTAAAAAATTATATAATAATAAATTTGACTTTTAACTTTTACATATTATATCAATTTAGTCATAAATTTAAAATATTAATCCTCAAAATTTATAAATATTCTCAATCTAATCCTAATTTTAAAAAATTCTAAAAAATATATAAAATACATAAATATTTTTTAAAGTATATAAAATATATATTTTTTCAAGAAAATATAATAATAATTTTTAAAATACTAGACTTGAACATAAGATTTTAAAATTCTCAATACCTCAAACTTGATATTGAACCAAGTCCTCCGTGACTTCAAGATCTAAATCATGTTTATAAAAAACATTTAATCATTAAACTTATCAACTTTTCCCAACTTGATCTCTGTTTCTTTTTCATGTCCATGTTCTTTTTAAAAATTGACATTTTTTTCTAATTTGGTCATTAAACTTAGATTCCATTAAAGTATGACGATATGATATAATCTTAGAGTATCATGTCATCCTTTAAAAATACTCAAAAATGACAATATATCACAATTTTAAAGTATTACATTATTTTATCTTAACAAAATTAAAGTTCAAGAACTATCAAATTCTGAAATTAATGTGAGAAAAAAATTAAAAACAATATTTTTATTAATTTAATTTTAATTCGAAACATTGTTACTTACCTCTATATTTTGGTTACGTGTGTGGAACGTTTTTATAAGAAAAAACCCAGCAACTTTTTTATTTATTCTCTTGTCGAGTAGCTACGATTAGACAATTAGGTCTCTTAGACAAGTGAAACCCGCTTTTCGGCATATATTTTATTTTATTAAAATATTAATTAGGTAATTAACTATCATTACACCACATATGCTTTTCAACGTTATAAAATTTACACTTTTTCGGAGTTTTTTTATTTAATCATTATTTTTCTATATCTCGAATTTAGAGTTTAATTTCGAAATTCAAGCAGTGGTGGATTTCAGAGGCGGATACAGGTGCTGGGAGGTGCTCATTTTTAAAAAAAAATTTAAATTAATAAAGATAAAATTATATTTTGACCCCCTAAAATTATAAAATTTTAATTTAATCCTTTAAAAATTATAATATATAGATTATAAAAAATTAAAATTTCACTCGACTCCTCTAAAAATTTGTTTTGACTTCGCCCCTGGATCTAGAAATACAACATAGAGAAATAAGGTAAAGTCATAATTTTTTTGGAGGCAGAATTAATTTATATATTTTTATAATAATAAAAATATAATTACGTTATTTTAATAATCTATACTTTTATGATTTTTAAATAATTAAATTAATATTTTATTATTTTTAAGGAGATAAAAATATAATTTTATTATTATTAATTTAAAATTTTATAAATTATAAATAATCTACCTAAATTTATTTTAAGGCACGAGCCCTGGTAGCCACCTAAATTCAAGGACCTGGAATTGACCTTGTTCTTTTCTAAATACAGTCTGGTCATGTAAATTACAATTTATATTATTTAATTAGCATAATTTAATATTTAATAATTTTAAATTTTTAACATGAGTAATTGTCTTTATTATAGTGTTAATGTGGTAAGTTGGTTGAATCTAAGTTTTTTGATTGATTAAGTTCCTTATAAAAATATTATATTATCTCACATTATTTAAAATAATTAACTGTATTAATAAATTAAATTAACTAATAATATTATAAAAATATAATGATAAAGTTATAATAAAATAAAGTATAGAAGTTAATTTGTAAATTTTAACAAATCAGATAATTCACAATAAATTAAAAAAAATTAGACGCCCATAATATTTTAGCACTCGGTGTGTGTTTTTCTTATCTCGACATCTATAACTCTCAAAGGATTAAAAAATTTAATAATTTTTAATAAATAATATTGAAAATCCTTATTTTGAGAAATTATATATATGATATTCAAATAAACACAGGATCTCTCCTACCTTAACTAGTGGTCAAGGGTTCAATCCTCACCCTAGATATGAAGCAGCTTTAAAATTTGTGCCAGTATCTATCATTTAATGTCCCTACAAAATGTGGATGATTAGCTAATAGGCTCGCCCAAGTAAATACCTTAACAAAAATAATTTATATGTGATTTTTTGAAAAAATAATATATATTTTTAAATTTTTTAAATATGCAAGGTGCCCTTTTACTACGATAAAATAATACCAGCTCCAATCTATGATTTCTTTTATCCTTTGCCTGTTTCGATTCCCTTCTGCTTTCATCAGAATATTTACAAATTATTCTGCTCTCAATTGGCTACATAGACTGTATAATTCTAAAAAATATAATATATTTTTATAAAAATATTTAAAAAATGTAAATAAAAAAAACAATCTAATTAAATGCTAAAGTTAAATATTTTATGTAATTAATCTAGTTAATTTATGAGAATGCACAACTAGTTTTGCCATATTTATTGATAAAGTCAGATCAACACTAAGTCAAAAAAGACGTCGTTTGATTTAGTGAGGTTAGACGTACAGTTGGAATTCCGAAAGGAACGTTTCTAATCGGTTTTCTGTGAACACATTGGCGTGCCAAGTGGAGATTGCTATTTGGTTCCGTCAAGGGAAGTAGTAACTGGATTTAAATGTCCCACGCGGTTGAGGGCATTGGTTCGAGCTAGGCTCTTCTAGAACGCAAAGCTACCGGAGTTCTAAATCACGAACGTTTCGTGGTTGTTCGGTCGGTAAGAATTAGTTATTGGACGTTCCATAACTAATTTACACAAGGAATAGTTGGTGTCCGAGGCGTCCTTGGTAGCTATAACTAGCTTATTGGAAAAGAGGAGTTCATCCAATTTCGAGGATCGGTTCAAAGACGAGGAAAATTCGCGCCTAAAGCTGAGCTCATTCTAATTAATTATTCTTAATATTTATTTCACAGTTTTTATTATTTTGTTTTCAACTTTTACTTTTGACGTTATTTTTCTGTTAATTTCAGGTTTTCAAATTTTTATCCCCCCGAACGTCTTGGGCACGACAGCTGGGCCGACATAAATCTGGTCAAGCGAGCAACAATTTACAATAAACCAGTCTCTGAGGGATCGACCCTACTCCCTATACTGCATAATTTGCAAACTAAGGCGTAGGTTTATATTGGTGGATTCGACACCCATCACTATCCCATACTAATATTTTTATTTTATAAAATTAATCATCTTTGAATTGAGTTGATAATATTAATTCAATCATAAGTTTAAATATTAAAATACAAATTAAGGATGGAGTATTCACATTATTGAGAAAAAAAAACATGTTGTACATTCTCGTCCATATCACTTCACCATAACTTACTAAATACTGAATCATTTCTGATCACTAATCTAATTATTTTAATTTAATTATAATTTTTTAAAATAAAATTTTAACCTTTTCATTTGGAATTTGAGAGAGCATCCAAATTCCTTTTCAATAATATTTCTAGTATCAAACATTAATTTTTGCCCTAATTTTTTTGTGTATACTTCTATGGAGAAGAATATAAACTTTTAATTTTCGTAAAATCAGATAAGGTGGAGTTTGGTTAGATTGGTAGGTTTGGAGGGCAATTATGATTTGATTGTTAATTTTATTTTACGGTAAACTATACTTAAGGTCACTAAATTATAAATAAGTTTATGTTTTGGTTGGTCAATTTTAAAAAGTTACAGAATGATCGTTAAACTATTTAAAAGTTTTCATTCAAGTCATAAAACCATTTGAGAATTTTTACTTAAGTCATTGGGTTATTTTTATATGGCTCAACTAGCGAGCTTCAAGCGACGATTCGATGATTAATATAGTAGATAAGTCGATTTGACGGTCATATCAGAGATAGGAGAAGAAATTAAAATATGGTTGACGTGAAGTAAAAGTAAGTGTTATAAACTCAGGTAATTACTTCAATTAAATATTATATATTAACTTTGAAATAAATTGGCAAAAATAAATAAATATTTATACGTATATATTTTTTCTAATGCTTTCTTTCCTACGTTCTTAAATTGGCAAAAATAGATAAATTCATTTTTTATATGAATTATATTGAAAGAAATTAATCTGAAAGATTGCACAAGTAGGTCGACTCCATATATTTACTTACATATTTTACAACTCTTTTTATTTTAAATTTCATTTTTTTTAAATGTCCATATATATTAACATTTTTATAATATTTAAATAAGTTAATCAGTAGAGCCTAACACTAAAAACAGCAATGAAAGGTCAAATTGATTTTAATGTAGTATAAATATTCCTAAAATTTTAGTACATTTCGTTGTACTATTTCAACTTTGTTATGAATATAAAGAAACCACAAACTATCAACATCATTGTCCTTTTGTAAGCCGACAAAACGTAGGTATTAAAACTTAATTAAATTAGCAGGTAGATCTAACGACAATGGATACCTTATAATTATAAAATGCAATATATATAAATATATATATAATAAAAAGTACCAGAGGATAAAAAATTAAAAGGTAACTACACTTAATGTCATTAAATTGTTGATAAGTTTATGTTTTGATTACTTAATTTTAAAAAAGGTACAAAATAGTCACTAAATTATTTAAAAATTTTCATTTAAGTCACTAGATTGTTAAAATAGTTTATGTATTGTCTTTTCTGTTTGCATCTCCTACACCAACCGAAAGCTCTTCTTCCCATTCTCTTCTATAGTTTGGTTTTTTTTTTCGTTAAACAACTTTGAACGTCACGAGTCTGCGAACCAAAATTCAAACAGTTTTCTTCTCTAATCTCCAAACATTGATCGTTAGGTCAACTTGTTATTCTACTTGTCAATAGGTATTGATCCATTGTACCAATAGTCGAATTGTCTGCTTGAAGCTCACTAGTTGGACTTTGGGGGAAAAAAACTTAATAGCCTAGTGACTTAAATGAAAACTTTCGAATAGTTCAGTGATCACTTTGTAACTTTTTGAAGTTGAGTGAACAAAAGATTAACTTACTAATAATTTAGTGATATTGGGAGTAGTTCACCCGAAATTAAAATATACCATAAGTTCCTATATACTTCGTAAATTTAAAATTTAATCCTCGTACTTTTATGTCTAGGATTTTAGTCTCTCTACTTTGCAGATTTCAAAATTCATGTCCAATTGTTAATGTTATTAAGATTATTTTGTTAAACTCATGTTCATTATAATATCCTTTTTTTGTTAAAATGCTACAAAGTGAGTTTTCGTTTTCAAAACGTTGCACCAACTAATCTAAAAAAACATTAACAATGTTAATATTTGAACTTGAATTTTAAATTTTGAAAAGTAGAAAGACTAAATTATTAGAAACAATAAATATAGGGACTACAATTTTAATTTGTGAAGAGTAAAGGAACCTATGACATATTTAACCATAGAAAATAACACTACCAAAAATATTTAAACAAGTTAAATAGAAATTGTGATATGAATTTTTTTCTCACATATATAATATAAATAATTAATGTATAAAAATATTTAATATATTTTTTTGAATAAAAAAAATTAATATCTTAAACATATATAAAAGTTCAAACTCGGTTATTGGATTTAATAATATAACTATATTTTTATGCATATAAATTTTTATTTTTTATTTTATCAATAAAAAATATTATTCTATATATTTAATGATAAAAGTTTTTTATATCAATTAATAATTAAATATTTTTAATTTAATCAAAATTTGATATGGCAGATCTAGCTAAATTATAAAAATTATTAATTTTATAAAAATTTAAAAAATATCAACAAATAAAGATCACTGTCATTGCTACCAAACACAACAGATGTGATTTGTTTGCACTGCTTCGTCACTGTTTACGACATTCCAATTTTTTTTTTTAATTTCTAATTTTCTATTATCTTTCACCGGTATTAGGATTTAAATTTTTTTTTACTGTCTATAAAAATTTAATTCAAAACAATCTATCAAATACTAAAAAATATTAAATATAAATTTTTATAATATCATATAGACCAACTTAATTAAATGCTAGAATCATCAATACCAGTTGCTTATTAAAATATTATTTAAATCAAATCTATAACTAAAATAATAGAAAAAAGGGCACATACTCCTCTCTAAAATAATAAAAAAATGAAATACGTGACAATACTTAAAATTTAATTATGAGTTTAAAATTTTTTAAAAATCTGATAATTTATCGATTTTATTTGCAAAACTAAAAAAAAACTCAATAATTCATTAATGAAATAATTATTTCTAAAAAAATACATAATCATTCCTCTATCTTTCTAATGAAAAGAATTATTAAAAAGTTCATTGTTGAAAATAAATTAGTATTACAATATAACATAAATTCAATCCATAGTTGAATTTTAAATTCGATTTTAGAAATTAAAAATTACTAGTGGATCAACTAATTTATAAAGTAAACCAATTGATGTGACCAGTCATGCTCTATTGTGTTTTTTTCTTAGATCGTAATAATAATTTAGAAATTAATTAGATATGACATGACACGTGGTTTACGGTCTGGCCAGTAGTATGAGTAGCTACCGTCCTCAGAATCTGATTACTGATTAGTCCACTTAATTTGATTAAAATTATAATTAAGCTAATTGAATTTTAATTTTTTTGTTTATTAAATTAAATTACTTTAGGAAAAAACTTTAACTGGTCCAAAATATTTGGATTAATTTATTCTTACAATAAAATTATTCAATTTTTAATTGTTCTACCATGTTGTAAAACTTTAATTTCTAATTTTTTTCATTAAACATAAAAGATAAATAAAAATTGATTCTATAATAAAATAAAATTTAACCACACTAAAACTTAAAAAAGTTTTGTGAACTCTGAAAAAAAATGTTAAAAAAAAGATGTGACAAACAAATTTGTTGTAATTATTGTCCCGACCAAATCTAAAAGGGTTAAATTTTTTTTCACATTAGTATTTGAATTTTTTTTTCAAATTAAACTCTGAATTTGATAATTGTTCTCACATTAAGGTCTAAGTTTTTTTAATCCAAATTAAAATATAAACTTGGCGATTATTCTCACATTAGGGTTTAAACCTTCTCTTGTTCGAGTTAGTCCTTAAAAACTCTAAAATTCAAGTCTCGATATTAGAAAAATTGTCAAGTTCGTACCCCAATATGATAACAATTGTCAAGTTTGAAGACTAACTTCAACAAAAAAGATTAAGTCCTAATGTGAGAACAATGATTTAATTTAAGCTTCAATGTGAAAATATGGTTTAAAATTTACTTATATATCATATCTTATTTTGTAAATACATATACATATACATATATCATTTAAATTGAAGTAATGGTTTCATGTCATGCATTAACATTTTTTTAAGAAAACATATTGGTTTCGTCAAAGTGCCAAAATCATCATATTTTATAAATTTTCAAAATATTTGGCATTCTTGATTCTCGAGAAGGATAGTGTCCTAACTTACTGGATTGCGATTATTTTTCGATGAATTTAGAAAACTAAGTATTTATTTTGCAATAAATTCACACAAATTTCAAACAAAAGCTTATTCTCGGGAATCCAAAAATGTCAGGTCCTAACTTATTGGTCATGACATTTTACTATCTCGAAATAAGAATTTCTAAAACAAAAGGTCATATTCGGTAATTGGAATTTTGAGAAATTGTGCCTTAAATTACTGGACTTCGATTTTCTTCATTTGACCTAAATAACTGAATATTATTATATTTAACTGTGTGAGTTTTAAAATTAAAAGACAAGCTTAATTTTGAGGATTAAAAATGTTCGCCCTAACTTACTAGGTGTCGCGTTTTATTTCTTTGAAATTAGAGTGTCATATTTTTAAATTCATTCAAAGTAAAAGGTTATCTTTTAAAAAATTTTCAAAATTTTCAACACCAAGACATTAAACAATTAATTCGGTACCGATTTTGGGTGTTACGAGGGTGCTAACCCTTCCTCGTGCGTAACTAACTCCCGAACCTATTTTCTCAAATTTCGCAGACCAAAATCGTTTTTAAGGTGAGCCGATCACACCTCAATCAATGATCGGTGGCGACTCCAATTTTTGTTTTTAAAGTCGACAACTAAATTTTTGTTTTTCAAAAAATGGTTTCGACAACTACAGTATCTAATCTAACCACCACCACTATTTTTACACTAACCGCAGGTAAACGTACCACCTATCCAAACTTACCCTAAGTACATTAAACTTTTAAACAAAGTAACAAAGATTAAGATAACGATGTTTTCATTTTTTTTATTATTCTCATGTAAAATGTTTATTTAAAGCATTTAACAAATTAAATGTTTAAATATTCAACTTAAACTCAAAACAAATTACTTTAACTCAATTGTTGAATAATTTTTTATAGATATAATTTTAATATTAAAATTTTCTTTCACTCGTTATGTTGAAATTTTAGAAATCATGAGGTCTGAACAGTAAACAGTGTTTATTTGAGCCTAAAAGATTCCCTGGGATATCTATTGGTTTCGGCTGTTCGTAATAATTATTAGGGTAAATTTAGCAATCATCACTAAATTGTCAATAAGCTTATGTATTAATTATTTAACTTTAAAATTTTATAAATTAATCACTAAATTATTTAAAAGTTTTCATTTAAGTTATTAGACAGCTAAAATTTTTGCTATATGATTTTCTTTATTTACACTGCATGCACTTAAAAAAACTTAACAACATGACGATTTAAATAAAAATTTTCGAATAAATCAATAATTATTTTATAATTTTTTAAAATTAAAATAATTAAAACATAAACTTGTCCTTTAGTGAAATTTACCCACCTCGAGATGCCATTCAAAATTTTCTTTTTCCTTTCGGGAATAATTGTTGTGAGAAAACGACGTGGCACGATAACAAAGGGGAAAAAGAAAGATCCTGGTTAGCTATCGGGAGAGGCCTAAGCTATGCTCCCTCCGCCACTTTCTTTTCAGATAGTGGGCGCCGTGCGTGGGAGCAATGGATGTTGGTAACAACATACAATGCACTAAATTATAGCTTATATGAACAAGGAGGGGTAGAAGAAGGCTAGTTCAACGGTGGTTTACTCTTAAAAGGGCTGAAAATAATCGTATAATAGATGAGAGTTTATGGAAGGTGGTATCGATCTCGGTTAAAGAGAGAGTTTTTCCCCTGTTATTGAGAGTGGATTTTTTTCATGAAATCATGTAATGATAGCCTATTAATAGTGTAGGGTCATGTCATGTAGATGTGTGGGGACAGATATACATGTAACATAATTGTAAAAGAATCAAATTTAAATGGACCAACATGTTTATTTTTAAATTTGTTCGTATTTATTAAAAATTTTAAAATTACATATTTGTTTATTTAAGCTAAATCAATGTGTTCATAAATAATGTTAATGAAACAAACAAATAATAAATATGTATTTTTTTGTAAAATATAAATATTAATAATTGTATTATAAATAAACAAAACAAGCACACAAACAATGATAATTTTAATAATATATAATAATTGAACAATAAACAAGTTTTAAAAAAGCTTCTCACGAATATAAATGAATTGAATAAGTTCGGATTATATCCTATTTGTTTAATAAAAGGATCTCAAAATTTTTGTTTATATTTATTTTATTTTATTTAATAAACAAATATAAACTAAATTGATACAGATTGAGTCTTAACTCAATTGACATAAGTATTATTGCCAATGCAAGAGAACGTTACTTTGATTGCGCTAAAACATATTATTATAATACAGCCTGTATTATCATTACCTATCACACCCACCTCAACAACCAAAAACTAATTACTGAGAAATTTTTCTGGCATTTAATCTGTTTGGTAATAAAGAGAAACCAGCTGTCTTAATTTGTCTTAAAATACAACTAGTAATTTTATCATATACATATGTATATGAAAATTATATATTTATAATATAAAGATAAAAAAATTAATAAAATGTATAGTTTAAAATTAATTAATAAAAAAACACATGCAACATGTATGATATTAAAAAGAAAAGAAATAAATTAAATTGGAAGAGAAACAAAAATTAAATACGTAAATACATCATATTAATAATATATTAAATGAACTACAATAGTTTTTTATAGTATTGTCATTAATCTTAAGTTGATGTCGACTTAATTTGTGATACCAACTCAATTAATAATATTATTAATAATATATATATACAAATAATAGAGGTGACATAATTATTCACAAAAAAATAGAGGTGATATAATATGGATAATAAAATTAAAATGTATAAAATATATTACAATAATTATTTAGTTCGATGGTAAAATTAAATTTTTATTGACCAAAAAAACATGAGTTCAAATCTAATTATATGCAGGAATTATTTATTGTTTTTTAAAATGAAAAAGACAAATATTTTTGGATAATATAACTTATTTTAAATACGGAAGGATATTTTTTTGTAATTTTTTTAGTTGAATTGATGCCCTGCTGACTCGTGACACAAACTCGGTCAGGGGTTTAAATAATAGTATAGATGATATTTAGGGTGTGTTTGATAAATTGAAAAACTAAGTACTGAATTTTAAATGCTAAAATTTTGTAAGTGTTGAATTTATATTAGTAAAATATTTGGTAAATTAGTTAATATAAGTATTGAATATAATTATGTTGTTTGATAAAAGTAAATATCAATTTAAAAATATTTTAATTTTTAATTTTAATCTTATTAATATAATATTTTAGATTGGATGAAAGATAAATATGAAATTCAATAATATTTCTTTAAAAAATAATTTAATTCAATTTTTAATAAAATAAAATTAATTTAAAATTTTCTACATTAAATTATAAGCCTATCTATGTATCTTATTTAATATTTTTTGTTAAAAATTTTATATTAGGTAAACAATTAAAATAATTATCAAATACATTTAAAATATTAAATATTAAAAATTTTCAATGATTTATCAAACATACCTTTAATATTTTTTTTCTTTAAAAAATAATAATGAGTTATTCACATATAATATAATCACCAAGATCCAATAAAATTAGTTGTATTGAACCCATTACATGAGTCTACAATAGAGAGTTTGATGACCCAAATTCCTATATTTCTCAGATATTTAGCATGGGCTTTTAGGTCCAAGGTGGTCTAATTGCCCGGCCCGGCCCTTCAGCCATGCGAAACCAATTATTTAGGGTGATAATGATTCAATTCCCATCAATTTTGAAAGAAAAATATTATATTATATTATATTTTGATAAAAAAAAACAGAGTTAATTCACCGAACAATCCTAAATTATAATTCTTATTTAAAATTGATCCTTAAATTTTAAAAAGTTTTAATTATATCTCAAACAATCAATGTTATATTAATCAGGTCTTTCCATTACTGAAACCAATAATTTAACCGTTACATGTCATGTAAAATATTATGAAATATAATTTAAAATAAAAACTTTAAAGAAGAATAAAATGTTGCCACATAAATTTTAAAATTAAAGTAAAACTGAAAAAAAGAGTGAGAATGATAGTTTTTGTAAAAGCTTCAAGAACTTCATAGCCAAGACTTTCACTTTGAATCATGTCACATAAGATTTGGCATCTCAGTTAAATTAACGATTTTAATAACGAGAGGACTTTATTGATGTAACATCAATAATTTAAGGATATAATTAGAATATTTTAAATTTTGAGGACCAATTTAAAATAAAATCATAATTTGAAGTTATTTGGTGCAATTAACTCAATAAATTAAACCAAAGATCAAAGATTCCTTTCAATCAAAATTTTTTAAGTATATGAAATTCTAATTTGTTTTCATTAATTTAAATATATATTATATTTTTATATTTGTAGGAAATTTAAAATTAATTTTAAATTAAATTTTAAATTAAGTTCAATCCAAATACTTGCAATTTTTTAACTTATAAATTTAAAATAAAATGGAATAGAATAAATTTAAACAATAATCTAATCAAACTGAAATCAAATCAAAGATTATACTTTGAATCTATTTTTTATTTTCTCTGATTTTTTTTTATATCAGCCCTAACTCAAATAATTTCTATTAGTATGTTCATCGTCAAATCCAGTCCTATGTTATGGCCAAAAGAACCCAATTTAAACATTGATGGGACTTGGGAGGCAAATGAATGATTAATTGGGCTCTATTCCCCATACATTCTTTTTGTTAAAAGGTAAAGCCGTAGGTGATTGAGGTATCTATGGGCCAAATTGGGCCGAGTTCATATATGGTATTAATAACGATAAGTTATACTAGAGGTTATTTTACTATGATTTTTTTATTAAATTATAAAAGGTTATAAAATGATTATTAAATTATGATTTTTTTCTTTTTAGTCACCAACTTATATAAAGTTACAAAATAATTATTCAACTATTCAATTTTATTTTTTCTGTCATCCGTTGGCTAATGTGAAAATGTAAACATCTAAAGATTCAAGATACTTGAGTGGCTAAAAAAAATACAAAATTAAATAATTGAGTGATCATTTTGAAAATTTTTATAGTTGGATGACAAAAAAAAAAACATAGTTAGGTCTCTACTAATGTAGTTTACCCTATTATATATTGTTATTCATATTTGGTTTGGTAAAAGAAAATTTTAAAATTTCTATTCAAACTCATCATTGTATATAAATGATTAATCCAAGCGCGTTTAATTCCGTCCATATATCTTTAAAATTGTTATAAAAATATATTAGATTACGGCATGGTTGTGGGTAAAATTTTTTTATAGTTATTATAAAAATATGGTTAAATTTAAAATTTTAATGATTTTATTTAATTTTATATTTAGAACAACACAGTTTAATAGTTATGATTTTTCATAATAATTAATTATTAATATTATTAATTAATTATAAATTTTTATTAAATTAATTTTAAAATACTTAGAAATAAATTAAACTATATAACTTAGAAAGGCCAACAAAGCAAAATAATAAATATTTAAGAGCAGGCGTGTAGGTGGTGGTGCTGTCATCTCAGCTGTGTCACCGTCGGCAAACTCATTGGGCATTGCCCGCGCTTAAATGGTTCCCGCATTGTCCGTTTTTAATAATATAAATAGTAAATAACAGGCATAGCCCACAACACCGAATCTTTAAAGTCAACGTCTATAACCTAGAGCGTGCCGCTAACGTCCCTTTCTCTAATAATTTTATATTATGTTTATTGTTAGGTCACCGGCGCGTGTGTGTTTTCAATTCCCACCTTCTGTCTTTATTTTTTTTCTTTGGGTAAATACCCTAATTAGTCACTAAACTTTTACCATATTTTTGTTTTTGGCTATCTATCTATGAAATTTTTCAATTTAATCACTAAATTATCCGAATTTGGCTTTTTAAGTTACTATGCCATTAAGTTTGAGATGGTTCAATGATGTGGCTGTTTATTTATCGGATAAATTACGTGAATAGTCACTGAACTATAAGAGTATTTTTTTTGTTTGTTTTGGTCACTTGACTATACTTTTATGTCTTGAGACAAACCTTCCTTATTTTCCTATTTTAGTTTCGATATTTGGATGTCTTGAAATATAGGGTAGTTTATCTATGGAATAAATAGCCACATCATCAAACCGTTCCAAACATACTAGCATAGTGACTATAAAACCGAATTTAAATAATTTAATGATTAAATTAAAAATTTCATAATTATGTGACTAAAGCGGAATCATAATAAAAAATTATTAACTAGTTAGATTGTTTACTTATATTTTTAGGTCTAATTTATGCCCATGTTTTCTATTTTAACATGTTATTTTCTATTTTTATAATGTTATTATTATGAAATTAAAATTGTTACCACCGTTAGTTCAAAAATTAAAGTAATAATATAAATTTTTTATCATTATTCAATCACATGGTCAAACAATAAGAAAATTCAATTAATAATAAATTTATGTTTGCTAAATGCTTAAATTTATTGTTGTTTAAACTAGGTTGACCTGATTGGTCAAATTGGGAACCAATTGGCATATGACATTAAGAGAAGGATTAGATTAATTGAACCACGAACCATTTTGAATTGTAGATTGAAAACTAGTTGAATCGATAAAAAAACGGAAAATTTGATTTTTATTTTTTTATGTTGTTGGCCCAAGCTGAAAAGAAAAATCAACCCTAACATACTAACCAACTTAACCAAGCCCATCCCAAATAAAAAAAAATTGGTCAAAATCAATGTTTATGTCATTATTTTTATTTAAATGTGTTTATAAATTTTTAATGCTTTATTGCTTTTTTTCATTTTTTTCCTGAAATGTTTATTTTAATATATTTATTTTTAACAATGAATACTGAAAATCGATTATTTCATCCATTTGACCACCGATTCGATTGTGAAAACAATGCTTAAAACTATTTTACGGAATTTTATTCAACTCCTCACTTTAATGACAACAAAATAAAATTAGAGGGACTAAATTATATCAAATAAAAAATAAAAAATTAAATCCAAACTTTTAAAATAGTCAAGGGACTAAAACCGTAATTAAATGTTTTTTAATTTCCCTCATAAAAAAAGCTTTCGTAAGAATTTACTAATGTCAAGTTAAAAAGAGTTTCAAAGAATGGAATTAATTTGATTGATTTGCTCAAATTCACTAAGTTTATATCACATTCTTCACAATAAATTAAAAAAGAAGAAGTCATCATCATCATTTGTCAAGAAAATAAAAGTAAATGACAAATGTTTTCTGAATCTATAGCCGTAACAATGAAAGGGGCAAAGCATGTTTTTTGTTGAAATCTTTGGCCACAAATGTAATCATTAATTTTCATAAATTTTAACTCACAATGACAACCTTATCACCGTCCCTCCAATTAATTCTTCCCTGACTCTGTTCTTTAATTCATTTATTAATATTATTTTGTAATATTAATTCATTGATCATCCAAAAACCAGCTCCAGCTTCATAAAGCAATCATCAATGGCAGAAAAAAACAAGCAAAAAATCCCATGCATGGATTGGTATGTATTCTACCCCACACTCACAGCATTTCCTTTAATCTTTTTTTCTTCTTAGCTCAAATGAATACAAAAATTTAAAAATAAGCTTCTGTTTTGTATCAGATTTTCTTACCCTTTTTTTTGGCTTCACATGGTTTTTCCTGGTCCTGCGGTATTTATTTAAAAGAGTACTTAATATTTGCATGTGGGGACTGTGGTTTTTGTTTCTTTTTTCTTTTTTTCTTCTCGAATGATTATCTAATGGATGGTAGCTTATTTTATAATTATTATTATCATTTTTTTTTGCATGTGATGCTGTTTTCTCAAGCAAGAACAGCTCATAATTCATAAATATCTCTCAAATGATTATCTAATGGATTAGTTTCATTTGATTATTGTATAATGTGCTTTACTTCCTTTTAATTGTTTCACAGGGATTAATCTGCCAAATTCTTCAAATTTTCTGGGCTTTTCTCTGCAAGTAAGTTCTTGGTCTTTTTTTCTTCTTTGGTGTTTGCATATTAGCTGTTTGGTTGCCGAGAAAATTTTGAATGTTAGTATTGAACTTTCAGTCATGTTTGGGTTGCTAAGTGGACAACAGTTAATGGGTTTCAATTTCTTTTAAGTTTTAACTTTTAGATTGGCTAAATTAGATTCCTTATCTTGTTAGTTTTTTGTTTAAACATTTTTTTCTCAGTAACCAAACAGGGGAAAAAGTTAAAAAGAATGAAAAGTCAACAAATAAACAGACCTAACTCACCTAAAACTACTGCTTTTGAAGCAATTCCGCCTAAAATCAAGTGATTTAAGTCAATCTTCTTTTATACAAGTTTTGAAAACAAACGTCTCTATTGTTTAACTACTGATTATAGCCCACCAACAGATTCTTTAATGATTATACTTTTTGACTCTAGGTTAATTAATCAAGTTCATATAGATATATATACCCTTTTTTACAGAGAATCTTTTGGTTTGAATTATTGGGATTTTGAAGCAGCTGGGAAAAATGGGCAAGAAAATGAAAATGAACCCATTGTTCATATTCTTATTGGGGACAATTTTCACATCCATAGTTGCTGAACCAGTTAAAGACAAACAAGCATTGTTAGATTTCATTCAACATATTCATCATTCAAGGCCTCTCAAATGGAGCAAACAAGACTCTGTTTGCAACACTTGGGTTGGTGTGGCATGTAACAATGATCATTCCAGGGTTATAGGTCTGCATTTACCAGGAATGGGGTTTCATGGTCCTATCCCACGTAACACTTTGAGTAGGTTATCAGCTCTTGAGGTGTTGAGCCTTAGATCCAATGCTATTTCAGGTTCATTCCCTTCTGATTTTGCCCAACTCAAGAACTTAACCACACTTTACCTTCAATTCAACAATTTTTCTGGTCCATTACCTGATTTTTCCATTTGGAATAATCTTACAATTCTAAACCTTTCAAACAATGGCTTCAATGGAAGCATTAATCCTTCAGTGACAAAATCCAGTCACCTTACAGCTTTGGATCTTTCTTATAACTCACTTTCAGGTGATATTCCTGATATCAATATCCCTAGCTTACAACAGCTTGATTTATCCAATAATAATCTCACTGGGATCATCCCAAACTCCCTCGAAAGATTCCCAAGTTGGGCATTTTCTGGTAATACCAACCTTTCATCAGCAAATAGTACCCTTTCTCCTATTCCAAGCCAGCCACCTAATGGTCAACCATCAAAGAAAGGAAAAAACCTCAGTGAACCTGCATTGTTGGGGATAGTAATAGGAAGTTGTTGTGTGCTGTTCATATTAGTTGCCCTTTTGATCATTTGTTGTCAATCCAAGAAACAAAAGGAACAAGGAGTTCCTGAAAATACCCCAAAGAAAGAAATCCCTTTGAAGAGAAAGGCTTCTGCGAATCACGATAACAACAACAGGCTTATCTTTTTCGAGGGTTGTAATCTTGCATTTGATCTTGAGGATTTGTTGAGTGCATCAGCTGAGGTGCTTGGGAAAGGTACATTTGGTGTAACATACAAAGCAGCCTTGGAGGATGCTACCACTGTGGCAGTGAAGAGGTTGAAAGAAGTAACCTCAGCTAAACGGGAGTTTGAGCAGCACATGGAGGTGATCGGTCATATTAGACACGAGAATGTGTCCGCACTTAGAGCATATTATTATTCGAAAGACGAGAAGCTTGTGGTTCATGATTACTATGAACTTGGAAGTATCTCTGCTTTGCTACATGGTAATATGCTTACCTTGTATACAGTTGAGCTGCACAATGATGAATTTGGGTCCGTTTTGTTTACTGTAATTTGTTTTTTGATCCTCAATTTCAGGTAAAAGGGGCGAAGACCGGACACCGTTGGACTGGGAAACTAGGCTTAAAATTGCTATTGGTGCTGCTAGAGGCATTGCCTATATCCACAGACAAAACAATGGCAAGCTTGTTCATGGAAACATAAAAGCCTCCAACATTTTCCTTAACTCAGAACGGTACGGTTGTGTCTCAGATATCGGTTTAGCAGCAGTGATGAGCCCGATGCCTCTGCCTGTAATGCGTGCTGCAGGTTACCGTGCACCGGAGGTAACTGATACAAGGAAAGCAACTCAAGCATCCGATGTATACAGTTTCGGGGTCTTTTTACTCGAGCTATTAACCGGGAAATCTCCAATACATGCCACCGGTGGGGAGGAGATCGTTCATTTGGTGAGATGGGTGCATTCGGTAGTTCGAGAAGAGTGGACCGCTGAAGTGTTTGATGTAGAACTCCTACGGTATCCGAATATAGAGGAGGAAATGGTGGAGATGCTACAAATTGCAATGAGTTGTGTGGCGAGGGTAGCGGAGCAGAGACCGAAAATGGCCGGACTAGTGAAAATGGTGGAGGAAATTCGGCGAGTTAACAATGGAAACCAATTGTCTTTCGAAGCTAAATCGGAAACCTCTGCTTCAACATCAATCCCACATGCAGTAGCTGAAACAGCTTCCTCTTCTACTGTTCCACTGTGAGATTCTTTTGGCTTATGAAACAGGGAGAAGGGAAAAGGGGTTTTGATTATTTAAGTTAATGAATTAGTTTAGCTAGCCTCTGATATAGCTATGATCAAAGGCCAATACTTTGGCTACTGTATCATTTAAACAGTATGGTTTTGCTCACTGAATGTCTTATTAGATCTCTTTTATCTCTTGGTTTGTAGTTTCACACTGTTTTTACAGAACCCAAAATCAACCATTATGGGGTTTTGATGGTGCGGAACACCACACAAATCGAGTATTGTTCTCTTTGAATATCATTGCATTGAAAAACGATCATTGAGGAGTGGAGCACTCGCAGAGTTTTGTTCTCCGGCTCTAAAGAGAGCTTAAAGGCGCCTTTTGATGCCCGAATATAGAGCTTTGTGTATGGATATAGAGGTCATGTATTGTCCTACTTGCGCAAAGCACTTTTTAACGGTCATGGTTTAGTATGTTCATGTATCAAGAGGTGCCGTTTAGTGTCGAGAGACAACTTTGAGAGTGATGTTTTGCACTCAAATAGAATATTGTCCTCTTCCAAGTAGACTTGTTTAAGAGTTGGGCTACTTGTCCAAGCTTACCATCACTACAATGAATGCTATTTATACTATCTGGCTTTGTGAGGAACTCCCACTGGATCATCATGAACCCTACGTTCCGGCTTCCAAAGGCGATCCTAAGGGAAGAATATTTTGAAAAGGGATAAGGCTGCAGCAAGAAGAACAACGAGAGGAAGCTCAGCCTAAAAATAGGATGGTTTAGGCAAAAAAAAAAAGTTTGAAAACTGGGTTTCAGAAAAAGAAATTAGGCTTTAGTTTACCCTCAAGCATTCAATGCCCAATTCTGACCCAGTTTTACTTATTTTTTAATATATTATATTTTGTTATTAAATATATTATGTAATTTTAACATGTAAAAAAAATAAACATTTAGTAATATATAATGCTATATAAAATGACTGAATATTAAATATAAATAAAATAAAAATTAATATGGATAGGCTTAAAATCAACCTAAATTAACTATTTATAAATATCAGTGAATTTTGATAAAATTTTAAACTTATATTTTAAATAAAATCAAGCTTAAACTAATATTATATATATATATCATATTTAAACTTTGACTGAAACCTATAAACACCTGCACCCGAGAATTGCCATTACTTGGAAGATTTATTCCATGTCCAACCGATGTACAAGAAAACATAACCAAATATAGGTTTTAGAATCTTATGGCCCGGCAAGCAGGCCAGCACAGCACCATTTATTTTGCTTCTGAGTGTGTTTTCTCTCGCAAATGAACTTCAGCATCTAGTCGAATTGTCCTGCCGACTCTCTTAAAACTTGGACGCATTCCAATTTTTACAGGTATGTTCTCAACAAGAATAATCAAGTAATTGATGGGATTGTCAAATTAACTTTTAATATTAAGGAAGGTGTCCAGATTTTTTAGGAAATTTGTAAGGAGATCTTTTAAGATTTATATTCAAACAAAACACCTAATGTATTTTACTTCTACTAGTTTAATATAAGCACTTAAGAGTTTCTTATGAGCATTCCAGTTTTACCCCATTCAAATATTTTAGCCAACATTTTATATTTCTGAAAAACAATACATAATAATAAAAAATCATACCTTTAGTATGTTTGAATTTTTAAAAAAATATTTGAATCTAAGATTTGAATTTTTTAAAAAATCATACCCTAACTGGTTCAATTTGATATTTATAATTTTTTATTCACTTTGGCCCTTAAACTTGACAATTAAATTCATTTCGGTCTCTAAATTTTTAAAAATATATTAAAGTTGATTTTGTGACAATTTTTTAAATTTCAGGTGATGATGTGGTAAAATCTCAAAGTTACATTCAATGTTTTAATAACTAGATCAGAACATTAGAAATATAAAAAAAATAATAAAATATTTTTTTATTAAATGGGTTCAAATGTTAATTTTTATCTTCTTTTTTAAAAATTTTCTTTTGCTAGTTTTCAAGTAAATCAATTCCACCCCTTTATTTGAACTATTATATCGATCAATTTTCAGTCCATCTGATCCGATCTTGTTTTAGTAACACAGATTACATCATCAAATCTTAATAGAATCCAAATTTTGAGATAAAAAAATGAATCTAATTACTAAATTCAAGGACTGAGGCAGACCAAAAAATACAATTATAAAAATGACCCTAATTACCAAATTTAAGAGTTAAAAATTATATCATCCCTGCATTCGATATATTTGTTGAAAAATACAAAAAATTTGCAAGTAGAATAATGAAATATTCTTAAATAATAATGCGTCTCGGAATGTTTTCAAATACTTTTTCGCACAAAAATTAATTTTAAATACCTTCCGGAGAAATAGTGGCGGAAAATGGATGATGTTGTTGGACATTTTCAGCCATGTACTTTTGTCACAGACTTGGAGTTTTCCCACACATCCGTGCGGCCTTAGGCAGTTTCTTGGTTTAAAAACGCCTAAGTCAGCCTAACTTCCACCGATAAAGGATTCAACCGTAAAAACGCCTAAGTCAGCTCAACTCGCAACAATAAAGGATTCAACAGAATTCCCTTAAAGTTTCCACGAAGAACAGCGGAAGAACGAATTAAGAACGATCTTTGAAAGATGAACAAAAGCAAGAACGCTTGAGAGAAAAGTTTGAGTAAATGCTCTCAATTCTTATTCACAAAGAATAATGAAACAATTCAGGAGTGAGTACAAATGAGGGAGGCTCTCTATTTATAGTTGAGCTCCCCCAAAACCGACGGTCAAGATACAATTACATCGACGGATGAGATTTAACCATATCCCTTAATTTTAGGGATTTACAAGATAAGCCTTATCAAATCTAATCTAATCTTTACAAGATAAGATTCTCTCTATCTCCTAAGATTAGTTACCATATTTGCCTAAGTTGCCATCTCTTCATTATCGGGCCAACCGGGCTTCAATCTGATAGGCTTGTCCAATATCTCTTTGAATCGGGCTAGTTCTCGTAGTCCAAATGATCCCCATCTGAGCAACAGACCTCCATTGGATGCATTTGGTGCGCTGGTCACGGGCTTTGAACTGCGGCCCGTGACACTTTGACCAACAAAAAGAAAAAAGGCCGGCAATTTCATTTGTCTTTTATCAATTTTACTGCAAATTTAATATATTTATTTTGTTTTATACTAACAACCCTTTACTCTTCAAAGTTTTCTGCCTTTATTTTTTACGTTGACCAAGTCAAATATTAATATATTATTTGGTATTTAATTTTCTTTATTTAGTTTCAATATTTATGATACTAGAGTTTTTTCTATTTGACACTTAATTTTTTTTGTGTATCTAGGTTTGACTTTAATTTTCAATTTAGTAGTTCAATTTTTTTTTCCATCTAATTAAGTATCAATATTTTTCTCTGAGAGTATAGGTATCAAATATTCATTGGATCACATATTGCCATTTGGTCTGAATTTCAAATTGAACATTGAAACCAAACTCAGGTATCAAATTGAGAAAAAAAAACTTAAATATCAAATTGAATATTGAAACTAAACTTAGGTACCAAATAATATATTGATAGGTGAAAGCGCCATGAAGGCCCCTATACTAGGGGTAAAATTGCCTTTTGCCCTCTATACTAAAAAAATTGGCAAATTAGTCCTATACATTAAATTAAAGAGAAAATTGGTTTTTTTCGTTAAATTTTTTTCTATATGTACTGTTAAAAATTGACACGACTAATGAAATAGCCATATAGCGAGACATGACATGCCATGTGTACTTTAAGCTTATAGGACCAATTTTTAACGGGAAAAATAAATGAAATTTTAAACATAAGGATAGATCTGTTCTTTAATCTAACATTCATGAACTAATTTGTCTATCTTTTTAATAGAAAAGACAAAATATAATCTGAAATCTCTATAATACTTTTACTGTATTAACCCCATAAAGTTATATATAATGTGGGAGTCAATAACATCAAGTGCTCATCATACTTGACCGCACACTTTAATTTAATGCCAAGTTTTTTATTATTCTTTCTTTAAACGTGGACGGCCATTTTTGCCGGTCTCTATAACAGTGGGATATATATATATATAGGTATAGGTACATATAGAGAGATAAGGAGCTGAGACGGATAAGGCAAATGGGAAACAAGAGGGATTTGCTGTTGTGCTTGCTGGTACTAATGGTAGCCATGGATGGGGCAATAGCAAGTCATAAATGGAGGCCATTTAACCGAAGCTGTTTTCCACCTGGTTTTATTTTCGGTGCCGGATCAGCTGCTTACCAGGTAGCTTACCTACTCCTATTAATATATACACTATATTTAAGATTTAGAATCGTATAAGATAATTTAGTCGGATTGATTGAATCGATAATTAGACTAGAAATTATTTGGATATCGGTTCAAGATAAGTTAGGTCAGGGGTTAATATTGTAATTAAACTATATGATTATTATTAATTCCTTGCTTGCAGATTGAAGGAGCAGCTCTTGAAGATGGAAAAGGACCAAGTGTATGGGACATTCTCGTTAGACAACATCCAGGTTCACTATTTTTTCATATTACGACTTAAAAACTTAAAATAAATTATTAATTATTTGAAAATAATAAATTAATAAAATTCAATTGAAAAAATATATATGCGCAATGACATTGAAAACACTATCAAGATTTTCAATAATAATATCCCTTTCATTACCAAATAATTATGTATAAAATATGTCCTTTGTTTTTACGGGAATAATATATGCCAAATAAATGTCCACTATAATTAATTACAATTTATTTTATTGAAAATTCTAAATTTGGCTAATTATGACAGAAAGAATTGTTGATAGAAGTACAGGAGATGTTGCAGTTGATTTTTATCATCGTTACAAGGTTTGTTGCCCAATAAAATTTTATTTAATTATTTAGATTCATAATAACATTTTTGGTCATTATATAGTCTAACAAAAATCACTTAATTTAATGCTCCACAGGAAGATATCATGCTTATGAAAAAAATTGGTTTGGATTCCTTCAGGTTCTCCATTTCATGGACTAGAATTTTACCCAGTAAGATCATTCCTTTTAATCTACCCATTTTAATTTTAATTATTTTAATATTAAAATTGAAATTTATGGTCTTTATTTTGCAGAGGGGAAACTTAGTGGCGGGGTAAACCCATTGGGTGTCCAATTTTACAGCAATCTCATAGACGATCTTCTTGCCAATGGTTTAAAGCCCTTTGTCACTTTACTCCATTTTGATCATCCCCAAGCTCTTGAAGATGAATATGGTGGATTTTCAAAGTCCCAAAATTGTGTACGTAAAGTTGACTCTATCTGAAAAAGTTAAAGAAGTAGTTCACCGAGAATTGATAGATTTTTTAACAGATTGATATTATTCTCGATGGGAGTTTTGTCTCTTGTCTTTGATGAGGGCCTGAATGCTTCAAGAGGCGAGGCTTGAAGAGGTGATGGGTTTGTAGAATAAGAGTGTCTTGTCAAATGCTTGAATTGGTGGGTTATGCATGTTTTGACTCGAACTCATACCCTAAAACTTATAAAGCATGGTAGGGTGGGTATGCTACCACATGAATTTTGTTTCTCATCTTTGTTGCTAAAAGCCCGAGTGCTTGAAGAGGAGGTAGGTTCATAGAGTGTGAGCGTCTCGTCGGATACTTAATAAGGTGAATACGCATAGGTTTAAATCCTACCAAGCACTAATATTATAAGAATTTTTTGGTGGGGAATGATGGGCAACACACATGGATCACCTTATTAGGCACCCAACTAGGTGATCTCACTTTACAAACCCACCTCCTTTTCATGCTGCTTCTTCAAACACTCGAACTCTTAAGCTTTTGGCTGAGTTAGAAGACAAATTTCTCACTCTATGAACCCACCGTTTTTTCACACACTTGGGCTCTCAGGCTCTCTGTAAAGTCGAAAGACAAAACCCCTTACTGATAACAATATTGGGCGTGTTAAAGGGTTTACCAACTTCATATAGACCACACTTCACAAACGTCTGTTGAAAGAGTAAAAATAAACCTAAAAAAAGGTTTAATTTATATTTTTCCTTGACAGGGATGACTTTGTAGATTATGCTGATTTTTGCTTTAAAACATTTGGGGATCGAGTCAAGCATTGGGTGACCATGAATGAACCTAATGGGTGGAGCTTAGGCTTCGGCCAGGGCTTACCTCCCTCTTCAACCCGGCCTTATATCTTAGCCCATCATTTTCTTCTTTCCCATGCAGCTGCCGTCAATCTCTACAGGAAGAAATACCAGGTTCGCATCCGATTTTAAATAAATAAACATGAAGGACAAAAGTGAATCATCAACATATAATAGAACAACCCTAATAGTGATAGAAAGTGCAGGCATCTCAAAAGGGAAAAATTGGAATCACCTTAGTAACCACTTGGTTTGAACCAAAATTTGATACAACCGCGGACCGCAAGGCAGCTTCCAGGGCTCGGGATTTCCTTTTTGGATGGTGAGTCGAAAAGAATACCAGACCCGTTATTCATGTTACTTTTCGTGTTATAATCGTATTTAAGGTGTTGCATATGAAAAATTCGACTCGCTGATAACTCTTGGCAAATTTTGTGTAGGTTTATGGATCCAATAATATATGGTGAGTATCCAAAGAGCATGCAACCATTGGTAGGAAATAGACTGCCCAAATTCACTGAAGCAGAGTCCAAGCTGTTAAAAGGGTCAATTGATTTCCTTGGTGCAAATTACTACACCACTAACTACGCAGAAAATGGTCCATCGAATACTCCCTTCCTACCCACTGATGCCAGAGTAAATCTCACAAGTATGCTAATGACTTTCCAATCCACAGCTTATTATCTTATTATATTTGAACCCTAAAATAAAACACTTCCATCATCATTAACATACCTTTTGGTTCTTGCAGCCGAGAAGAACGGAGTTCCCATCGGCACAACCGTAAGTTCTTGCAGCCGAGAAAAAAAAACTTTCCCCCCTGTTTCTGCCTTCTTCGAACGGCCATTTTGATGACCAAAATATTGGTGTCAATAATTTTGCAGACTGATGTGAGCTGGCTTTTCAATTATCCAAAAGGTTTGAGAGACCTTCTACTATATTTAAAGAAGAAATATAACAATCCGACCATTTACATTACAGAAAATGGTTAGCCACATTGCCTGAGTCTTCAATCTTTCTATTTTATACATTCGAAATTTAATCTTTCTATTTTTTTTTTATTTTGAAAATGTAAGTCCAATTATTAAAATCATTAAAATTCTTATGTTAAATTCGTTGATATGATGTTTTGAAATAAAAAAAACATTATACTAAACATGAATTTAATAAAAAAATTTTAATGGTGGTAACAATTAAACCTAAATTTTGAAATTTGAAAAGAAAGAGAGACTAAATTCCAAATGTGAGTACAAGGACTTGGAGCATATTTTAATCTAATTTTTTTTTTACGCATTTTAACCAATAACCTATTTTATTTTATTGATTATTTGGTGCAGGGGTGGCTGAAGCAAATAATGCTTCATTGACAGTAAAAGAAGCACTCAAAGATAGCACCAGGATTCGATACCTTGGCGGACACTTGAAGTACCTTCTAAAAGCAATCCACTGAGTACTTGGAACAAAAGTTACTGAATTCATAGATCAACTTTAGCTTTTAGCTTCAACTTATTGCTGAAATCAAAGTTTTTTTAACTCTTTGGCAGGGAGGGTGTTAACATAAAGGGTTACTACATGTGGGCCTTTTTGGATGACTTCGAATGGAATTCTGGATATACACTTCGGTTCGGGTTCACATACATTGATTACAAGAACAACTTGAGAAGATACCTTAAGTATTCAGCTTATTGGTTCAAGAAATTCCTCCTTAATTAACAACAACAATGTCACAATGGATTACAACACAGTAGAATAATAGTATTACTTCATTAATGTTACACAAAGGAGACCATCTTCTATTGTGACAATTTCTACCTAGTACGGAGATGTCACACATGCAAAGAGTTTATACAAACCATTTTCTCACATAAAAATTACAAAACATACATTAAAGTTCTAGGTGCCTCTTAACTTCTAAGGCATATATTGTTAATAGTTTATAATGTTGGTAGCAGACTTGATTATGGGTCAGGCTGATACAAAATTTTAGGCCCGTTTTTTAGGTTTAGTCTTGGCTCAACCCAAAAAATGGGCTTAAAATTTTGTCTAAACTCGTCTCAGATAAAAAAAATGTTAAACCCGAGCTCAACCTAGCCAATCCGTATTATTTTTATATAAAAATAAATTTTAAAAAATATAATACATAAATTACATTAAAAACATTAAAATAAATGTTTCCCAACAAATCAAAAACGCATAAAAAAGAATCTTTATACTTAAATAGTTGCAACTTAGCAATTAAATAATAAAATGACATTAAAACAACAACAAAACAGTACTAGTAGAAAAACTTTTTAGCTAGATTCGAGCCGGGCGCAGACTAAAAAATCTTACTTGAGGTCTGACCCATTGAGAGATCAGGTCTTTTTTTTTTTTTTTATCTTTACTTGTTTTTTGGGCCTATATTTTTGCTTAAACTCTCTCACTTTTCAGACGAGCCTTCAGGCCTGGACGAGTGGCTCAGCCCATGATCAGGTCTCATTGGTAGGTAATAATATTTTATTATCTACAAAGGCCTAATAAATTATAATTATTAATGAATAGTTGTGCTGTAAAGATGTAACTTTTGTACGTAAAATTATTTTATAAAGACATAATTTTATGTAGAGTTATCTTGTAAAATAACAAAATATTATGAAAGAGTATCCCATCAAAAGATATGTCTCTATGAAAGGATATCTTATGGAAAGATGCAGTTATTGGATGCTTATGCAAAGAACTTTTCTATTAATTATTTTGATAGTTATGCTTAAAGTAATGTGAATTTTGTTTTTGCTGTATCTTGAAATTATTTTAAAACCCTACATACCTCAAAGCGATCATATTTTAGTAATTTCATTTTTTTTTCTTGTTTTAATTTTATTATTTTATTTTTCTAACAGGCTTTAAAACGTGTCTTTCATATGATGATTTTATATATGGTGGACAAAGGAAGGATAATAATTTATCACCATGATGCTTGCTTTAAGATAACAGTTGAACCAAGAATTATTCTATAGCTACAAAAAGTGTTGTTTGGTCTTTGATTACGACATAAGGAAGTAAACTAATTGTTTAATTTTGATTTTTTATATTATTTGGAGTAAAATTTATAAATTGATAATTCCACGAAATTAGTTAAATTAATGCATAATTTTTTTTATAATTTTTAAAATGTAAAATTTAGATTTTCTATCATAAATTTTAGGATAAAAAAGTACATCGGTCAATGATTGTCACGGTAAAGAAATCATCGGTAAAAGGTATTAAAATAATGAATAAAAATTGTCGGCAAAAGTTTTACTAACCAAAAGGCCGTTAGTATAAATCAGAAGATGTATACTGGTGCAAATTTACCGTTGCTAAAATTTTATATCGGCACACTACTATAGCATTGATGTATACTTCGTCACAATATCCCATTTGACAATATATGTTTTTTTTTGTTTTATATCGACGATTTTTATATTTACAGTGACAATATTTTACCCATTAATAAATATTTTTTTTTATTTTGTAAAGTAATTTTTTTATAAAATAAAATAAATTTGAAAATGCAAGTTATATGATAAAATAACTCTCAAACTAAAATTTTAAATTGTTCGTAAGTTATGTCTTTAAACATAAGAGATGTAATTACCATAAGATGTGATTATATTAGAGAATTCATCTCTAATAAGGTAATTACTATTACTTATGTCAAATCATTTAGTAATTTGACAAATCCTTTAATCATAAGGGTTATTGAGAGATTTGGTAATACAAAAGGAAAGAGATTAAAACCCTTATTAGGCACCAACAACAACAACCCGGCTTTAAATTATAAAGTTCAAAGGTAAATCCCATTCAAAATAAAGAATCATTTGAAGACTAATGCAACCCATTGTATATTGAAGCTGAGTTGATTCTTCATTAATTGGTATTTGTTGCTTTAAAGCAACGGAGGTAATAGAAGAACTCTACTTACGTAAACATAAAAAATGATGTCACTTCAATAAGAAGAACTAAAAGGTTCTCTTGTAAGTGTTTATTAAGAAAAGGATAAGCATATGACCATATTAGTAGTAAAAGTAAAAAAAGCTTTGGGCATAGTTATAAATAAAGATTATGTGTGGTGTATCTTCAATTTTAATACACGAAAGTAATTATGGTTTAATATGTGGGCACCAGTAACTTAATTAAAATTCTAAGTTAACATCAAATGGTTTTTCTATTAACCATTTTCACTTATTCTGTTTGAAATGTTGAGGGTTTTATTCTACACGCCTTAAAAGAAAAAGTATTCTACACGCTTCAAAAGTAACTGTGTTTTTAATTTTTTTTTAATTTTCTTAACTATTTTTCTAACAACTTCAACCAAGACAGTAACAATTTCAGTTTTGCGAGTACCAGCCATTCAACGTTTCAAAACCATTATATTTTAGTAAGTTCAACCAAGATGGTAACCATCATAATCGTGAAAAAATTATCACTTGATTCTCTCAAACATGTCTTATCTACCGTTGCTAAAGCTATCGAACGATTAGGTGTAATTTAAATATATTTATCATTCGTTTCTTATTTGACTAAAAAGGAAAATCCATTCGATATAAAAAATAGTTAAATATTTAAATTTGTTGAAAAATATTAAAATTTTGCAAGTAATAACACTTAATTCTTTTATACAACTATTCATAATTTCTTCCACCATCAAGATCCGTAAATCAAAGCATAACATGCACTTAAGCACATGAATTATTAACGTGTCAAAACGAGACTTGAACCTAAACATTTAACTTCACCATTTCAATTTTATTACAAAATTTTAATAAATATATTTATTACATAATGAGATTATACAAAAACAAAAAAAAAACTCACAAACAAATCTCTGATTCTGGCGTGCAAAGCAATAGCAAAGTGTGACTAGTAAAAAGTTTATTGAGCCAATACCATTACCTATTAAGAGAAGCTAATACCAGCGAAACAATATGCAGAGATCCGGTGACCACGAGAATACCTAGCTCGTTCCTCGTTCTTTCTCTAAGAATTTGATTAGCAAACCTCAAGGAATCCGATAGCGAGTTCTGGGCAGCAACTATGGTTTCATGTTTCGAGTCCCTTGTCGAGGAAATGAAGTTGTCCTCGAACAATTCTCTATACCGTGTCATTCTATCGTGAAGAACTTCAATGCCCAATTCTCTGGAAGCTTGTATCCAACAATCTCTTAAAGCGGTTGCCGAGGTCGTCCGTGATGTGCCACCAGCTATGTCGGCTTCTGTTAGGAAGACTGCCTCTAGTTGTTTACCTGAGAGAGTAATGGTAAAAATCAGAGTTAAATTTATCAAGTACTAATGATACCCCATTCTAGAGTTTATGGGGTGTCGGTTTATACCTGAAAGGAACTCTTTAGCAAATGCTAAATGGTCTTTGTCACTAGCCATAGCAACAACAATAGCCAATCGTGAATCCGGAAACGTCGTTTGTATTGTTTCCAGTAAAGCTTTTGCAGAGTCTTTCGTGTGAGCTGAAAAACAACATAAGTACACCATCAGAAGTACTTCCAGGAAAATGACGAGTTCATATAAAGCTGAATGATTACAAGAATAGGCAGTTAATCCTAATTTCTCTGCTCATCTAAATCTAGAAATAGAAAACAAAGGAAATCAAGAGGAATAAACCTCCATCGACTAATACTGTTGATCCTGATAATCCTAACTTCTCAGCTTCTTTGGACGTCAGAAATTGGCTTCTTCCTGGCAAGAATGTATTCTCCAAGCCAGCCCTAATAGATCCGTTCGAGATTCTCCATCCTGAAGCATGCACAAAATTATCCAAAGAAACAATAAGAAATAATAAAAGAGAACCCAAAAAAAAAAAAAAACTTAACTGGACTTAACAAGGCCTTGATGACTTATTCCCACGTAGTATTCATGCTTTATCATTACCTAAAGTTTGGTTTGCTGGGCTACTCACGAGTTTCTATGATGCTGGCATCAGTAGAAATCAAGCGATCAGAATAATGAAGATTAAGCACCTACCTTGGTTGCGCAGGCATAGTGCCGCGCATGTTGCAGTTACTGCATTTTGAAGTTGATGAGTTCCAAGCATCGACAGGTTTAGATCACGTAACTCAATGGACTGTGTAGATTAAACAATATAAGTTCATGAAAATGATTCAAAATACAAAGGGAATTAAGTTCAAAGCACTCAAGTTATTTGCAGTGTAAGGCTCGAAAGAACATACCGACTGTGAGCCATGGTCAAGTCCTATCACCAAGTCACAGCATTGAGAAGGTCTGCCCTTAAACGTGCCAATTCCTTTTATGGATGTTCTAACTCCAGCATCAGATGCTGATACAATAGGTGAAAACATTGAAGATGCTCTATCACGAAGAATGCGATCAATGTGGGGAAGAAATGGCCCGCCTAAAATCACCTGAAAATTAGAACCATTAAACAGGCATTATATCTCAAAACCAATACAAAATCGACCCATCAAGCAACAATCCATTGGTTTTGATGCATGCATATATATATGAAGAAAAAGAACATCATATACCAAAGTTTTTTATTTGAATCTATGGTCCTGATTAAGAAAGGTACTAAATGACGAGCTCAAAAAGCACACACTGACATCAAACAAAACCTTTTTTTCAGGTAAAATCACCTAACTGGACGACCATGTTTAATGATTCCAGCTTTTGCCATTGCAATGCTTTCCAAAGAACCCCCGAGCGCAGCCAAATGTTCCTCACCTATCGTCGTTATGATTGACGCATCAAGTTCCGAACTAGAAATAACATTCGTAGCGTCCCTAGCACCCCCTAAACCAGCCTGTCTCGTTACAATCAAACCAAACAAGAAAAAAAAGGAACAGTAAGTCCAACATGAAGGCAGACACAACTGCTTGCGCCCCGCACACGCATACACACTCAAAGGTGCTGTAACGAAAATTCATTAGGCAAATAAAAATCACCTCTATGATTGCAATATCCACATTCTCTTGAGCAAATAAAGCGAATGCCACCGCAGTAAGAACCTAAAAAAACATGTTAGCTTATATCCAACAAAACGATATTAATAGATACGAAAAATCTCAATATGTACGAACCTCGAAGTGACTAAGACATCCATTTTCGAGCACAATAGCTTCGTTGAGACTTCGTTTAATACTATGGAAGAGGCAATTCAATGCATTGGAAGACACTGGCTTCCCCATTTTTCCTACTGACATACGTTCTCTTATACTAAGCATATGTGGACTGCTTAAAAACAAAACATATATAAATTACAGTGCTGCAATATCATCCAAAACGACAACCAAATATGAAGACAGCAAACATAAAACGCACCTAGTATAACAACCAACAGAATAACCTTCAGAGCGTAAGATGTTCGATAAATAAGCTGCAGTGGATCCTTTTCCCTTTGTCCCAGCAATATGAACACTCTATACAATCATTTCATATATATATATATTGTGTCAGCACTGATTTGAAAATGGAAGAAAATGAACATAATTTATTGAAAAGGAAGAGGATGGACCTTGAAGTTGGATAGCGGGTTGCCAAGTCCGGTCATAAGGCGTTTCATTCTGCCCAAATCGAACCCATCATCGGAATCGGTACCGGCGTCTTTAGGGACGCCGGATTTCTCGTAGTTTTTGAGGGAATCGATGAACTGGCTAAAACCTTCGAGCTCCGGCTCCTCCGTGTACGACGAGAGGCATTGTTTCGATTCCAATTGGAAGTTTGATAACGGTTTTCTGTGAGTGAGAGTAGAGCGTTGGCTGACGATAAGCTTACGGATTTTCATTCCTTTTTTTGGGGGGGATTTTCCGTTTGTTTCCCAGGAAAAGATGCTGCACTCACTTTAACTCAATTGGCTTCTTTAATACGTAGTTATTATTTATTAAGGGTTAACATAACTTTTAATCCCTGAACTTATCAATTAGGTCCAATTTGGTACTCCAACTTTTTTTTTTCACTTTGGTTCTTAAACTTGGTGGCTATGCCCATTTAGTGCTTCAACTTGACAAAAATAAAAATTTGATGACATTATCATCCTAAGATCGTGTCAGAACTTAAAAAGATCATTTTAAAATTTCAGGTAACAATATGAAACAATCTAGAGTTTCACCTCAAATTTTGATAACACCCAAGTTTACTAACTAAAACAGTCGAGTTCATTTATCAAAATAGGTACCAAAATGCACATAACTGATATGTTTAGAGACTAAAAGTTATATTTACCCTTATTAATAATTAATAGTAATTTGAAACGTGTTAACATCATACGTTGCTGATCTTGGTCTCTTACAAATTACAATTCTTCCCTGTAATTATTCCCCACTAAACATTTTTACTTTAAGTTTCCATCTTTGCTTGTAAATTTTTAGTTTTGCTTTGTTTTCACTCACTTTCTATTTGGTTCCCGAGAAATTTGATCATAGAAAGTTAGAAGTAAGAAAGGGAAAATTCAGGTTTTTAAAAGGAGGAGAATTTTTATTTTGTTCTGAAATATACTTGTTATACTGTTTCCCTTGTTTAGCATTCTAAAAAACCTAGCAAAAGTAGAAGATTTGTGGCTTCTTTCTTATTCTTTTTGCATTGTTATTAATTATTGTTTTTCTGAGGAAATTTTCTTGAATATAACTAGGGTTTTTGCTCTAGTAATAGCTATTTGTTGAAGAAACTATAAAAAGAAATTTGTTTTGGTGTTATAGGTGGTTGAAGTTGATGATGGAGATCAATTTGGAGGAAGCTGATGAAAACGTTCCGAAAACCGATTTTGTTTATGATGGAGGGGTGGGAAATTGTAGGTGTAGTGAATTGGAATCAAGGAGCAAGAAAGCCGAAACGAGGTGTTTGGAGTTGGAATCGGAGGGTCGAATGAGGAAAAGCGACTACGAAGTACTCGAGACTCGATTCAGGTCATTAGAAGCCGCGCATCTTGCTCTTCAGGATGAAATTAAGGTCTTGAGGGGTCGGAATAGTGAAGTAGGCGACCGGATGGTAGGTGGTTATGGAGGGAAAGGGTTGATTAAGGGAGCTGTTGATTTGACCGAAGAGAGCGATGAGGAAGATATGGTTTCTAAGCTGATGGTGGAGAATAGGGTTTTGGAATGTGAGAAGAGTAAGGCTCAAAACGAGGCCGAGTTTTGGAAGTTGAAGTTCACGGAATTGGAATCATTGATGTCACGGCTGCAAGAAAGCTCGGTTTTGAAAAGCACGGAGCGGCCAGTTGATATGATGAATGAAGGAGTTAAATCAAAAGATGGAATAACTTCAAACGACTTGCCAGCCGTAGACAAAGCAGTGAGTTTCATGGATTCTGCACCTACTCTGGTTTCCCCCGGTAAAGGCATCGGAAATCTACAACCAGCCGGTAATGATGATTCTTTTCTCGGTATTCTGTGGTTTTTATAGTTTCATGTATTATGATGATTTACAATCGTCATCTTCAATTTTGGTGTTTGTTTTTGTTTCAGTGACACCTTGTAATGACACACCGTATAAGCTTTTCACTTTTGAGAAGGGAGATCACGGAATTGAGAGTAGTAAACGAGTTAAAAGATTGTTGCCATTTCGAGAGGAAAGAAGCCCCGGTAAACAGATGGCTCCTTCCACCCCGGCTGGTGTTAAACCTGCTTCAGTCATTATAATTGATATTCATGGTAGTGATGATGAACTTAATTTGGTCCACGATGAAATACCTTTGACAAGTAACTTGGAAGATGTGGATGGTAAACACGAAATAGAAGGAATTGTGGATAGTGAAATCGAAACCAGGACGATTACTGATCAGAACCAGGAAGGAAAAGAGAATACTGTTTCATTTATTGCAGTCTCCAAAAGAAAACGAGCCTCTAATGTTTTTACTAGTGACACGGAGAGTGATGATGATAATGTTCCAATTGCGACACTCAGGAAGATGCATCACAAGGAAGCAGTTCCTGCTGCTACTACCCGAGGTAGTTTTACACCTCGAAAACGGAGACTAGTATCACTTAGACAGTCTGAAGGAGTAAAAAGGTGCTCATCTAGGAAGGAAGGTGAATGTGAACTCTGCAAACTAATAACCCCTACAACTGAGGATGTTGAAGATGAAGGTTCAGACAAGATTGGGTCAGATAGTGAGAGTGACAGCGATAGCCTTAATGGATTTATTGTTGAGGACACCGACACTACCAATTGTGACGATAGTTGTAGTGACTCGCTGCAAGATGGTTCCGATTGCAACGATGCTTGTAGCAGACAAGAAGATGTCTCTAGTGACTCGAATGATGAAGTAGATTTTGACATGATTATTTCTCAACTTAAAAGGAAAAAGGATCATAAATCGGATTGGAAATTCGAGGGGGAAATGCTCGCAGCCTTTGGTAAGGATCCCGAACTTTGCATGAAAGCTGTGTGTGCTCTCTACCGGCAACAAACATCAGGGGAGAAACTTTCCAAGGCAGCCTTGTGCCAAAATCAGAGAGGTTTTAATAAAATCGACGCCTACAGGTATATGAACTCGTAAGTTTATGATTTAGATGAACATCATTGTCATATTTTGCACAGCGGCTGATATCTATATGCTGGAATTTGTACTGTGTCTTAAGGGGCTGTACGTTGGCAGAGTTTCTGACTGATGGTGATCCGCAAGGTGATTTAATGAAATCCGTGAAGGAATTGGAAGCATATGATCGGAATGCAGTCGAGTTGTGTAGAAATTTGGCAACAAAATATTCTAAGCAATTGTTTGAGATCTACAAAAGCAAAGAGGATCCGAATTTTCTTCCTCCTTAAGGTTCTCTGCAAGTAATTGATTTAAAAGATATCTGAACTCGAGAGCTGGGGAATGTTGTTTTTGGTTATTTATCGTTCTCGTTCTCTGTTAGGTACTAATATGTTAATCTTCGAGGACATAGGTAAAACTTTCGAATATCAGGTATATAGCTTAGGTAAAACTTAGGACAGACTGTATGTAAACTTTATCTCGTATCTAATAAGGTTTATAGCTTTTGCTTTCTGTTGCTTTTTGCTTATGACTATGGGCTATATGTTCGATAAACTTATTGGAGAACTCTGCAGTCAGTTATATGTATCATTGCCCCGCAGAAAATGAAGGGAGGCACTGAAAAGATAGAAGCTTGCTGATTGTTTATAGAAACATAGATGAAGTAGTGGGTTTGGATATCAATCAATTGCCACTGATTATTAGTATATGAAAAAGAACAACATAAAATATATATTGGCTCTATATATCTTTTGGTATTATTTGGGTTTCACAATTTCTTTTTTAAATACACATTATTGAAAAAAAGAACTTAAAATTTAGAATTTGAATTTCCATCATTTATTTATTTTGGTACAAAAAAATTCATAATTTATTGATTTTATAAATTGCATTATTAATAAATTTGTTTAATTTCAAGTTTAATATACTAAATGCTCTTCAATGGCCGTTAATTTTCTTTCAATTTTTAGGAACGACTTAATAATCATTAATTAATTATGAATTGTTATCATATAAACCTTAAAAGCTTGAACAAATTAGACAAAATTAACATAACTAATTTTAAATACTAAAATGATATATTTTTGTTGAATAAAAATATCATATTAGACAAAAAAAAAAAAACCCAGGTACCTTGTTAAGCCATTTCCATTTTATATATGAATGCTTCAAAAAACTTTTATGTGAATTATTAACTAGTCCGTATTTTATATAAATACATGATACGATATATTTCAAGCATAAGAATGTGAACCCAAAAGATAATGAGAGATCAAAACTAATCACAATATCTGTATGAACTAAAATAAAAAATAAAATTAGTCTCCTTATTTCTTCAAGGGGAAACTGTATTGAACTGAGACCACCTCAGCAAAAAATAAAATAAACTCTAAGAATCAAAATTTCCCCTCGACTTTGAGCCTTGAGAAACAAAAGTAACACGACAAAACAAAATTGTGTCAGAAATGAAAAAAATAAAGTGCTAACTTTGTGAGCTTTGGAGACCTAGATTAAGGATTTACAGCGATGAACCCGCTTTGTTATTACCGACAATCTATGGTGTATGCTTGTATATTCCACATTTAGAAAGTTAAAAACGTCCAAAGACCTACACAAAGGAATCTACACCACCAAAATTGCATATTATCAGAGCATATATTCCTGCTGCTACTTGTATCCTTTATCCAATCAAAATTTTCAAGTCCTTAATGAAGCAAAATTCTTAGTAGACCAGAAAACTGGGATCAGCTGGCTCTTGTGGGTCATGAACTTGCGTAATGGTTATGTAGAACATACTTCACTACTTCATAAAATGAAACCACGATCCCAACTGAAGGGCCGGCACGGCCTACTCGAGGACCCACTCCCGTAAAAAGCCCCTTCATCCCTCCATCCCTGTTCCAAACAAATGTATAGTCCATAAGTAACAACTCTTCCCGAATTATACAAGTTATAGCTTGAATCTATCAACTAATTGGTTCTTAGCACAACCAAGCAATAGACAAACATAAAACAATTTAAATTCCATGAACATACGCAATTCAATGTTTAATGCTATCCGAGTTTTTTCATTTCTATCAACACAAAATCGTTTCTCAAGCATATTGCTGCCACAGAAAGCTTTATTCACAACTTATTCGTAAAGGTCATAGGGCAAGTTTGAGGCTTGGAAAATGGAACCCTGTTATGCATGCGTAATATCTCCATCAAAGATGCATAATTCAATTAACAGTGGGTTGGAAAGATACCTCCAAACTTCCATCAGTGTCTGTCGCGTTGTCATTCGCAATGCCCTCACAGGGTCCTTCTGAAAATTACAACAAAGATGGCATATTTTAGAAGATATAAAACAGCATAATCTAGTTCATTAACTTTGTACTTACAGGGGTAAAACAAAAATGCTCAATATGTACCAAAAGTAACTACTAACTGGGTAATGCATATGGCATAAAGTCAACAGGTAGCAATATTCAAGAACCATCCATTAGCTTTTGAAGGAGACAAACCTCTATCTGCCTTCGAGTTTTAGCAACATCTAGAGGACAGGTAGCAGCAGCAGCAAGGCTTCCAGCAAAAAACCCAGCAGAAAAATTTGCCCCAAGGACAGTAGCGACATTGGATTCTTCACCCACCAAACCCAGAAGTTTTCTCCTGATCTGCAGTAATAGGTACATAAACCAAGAAATTCAGTTGTTGGCATGTATTCACTCGAAAACGCCAATGGGTTTCCTTGAAACTTTACTGCTGGTGGTGGCGGAGGGGGGGTAAACTATAGGAGTTCTAAGAAGTGGGAACTCACAGGCTCAAGGGTTGACCAACAAATTCCTGAGAAAGGAACATCGCGAGCAAGCTGTGCTCCCATGCCTGTCCATAAGACACGATACCCTTGCACTGTCAAGGGAAACATAAAAAACCATTATTAGAATTGTGGAGGAAAAAAAATTTGTTGTCTTATTAAGACAGCAAAATGCCCATTCAGTAACAATCAGACTGCCATTCTTATGGAAATGAGCCAGGAGTATACAAAAATTGCCATATTTGTTTTCTCAGAAGCAACTGCGGTCGCTTATTTATACAGTGATCATTTAGGATGAAACTCAATTCTAATAAAATGAAAGGAAAAAACACTCGTTTATTAAGTATGACTCCACGCTCCAACAAAGTAATAATAAAAGACACAAGTCATCATGTTGGCATGTTAAACCATCTATATAAGAACATATTAGCCTGCAATTACCATATCCATTAAGCTTAAACCTTATACATCAGTTTCTCAATTTGCTATAAACTTTCACATCTGGAACTGCTGAAGAGTTGCAGAAATACAAGTTAAAGGCACAAGGCACACTCTAATTTTATATTGCTTGAGGTGTAAGGCGCAAACAGAAAACCCGCGTGGGTGAAGGTACAATATGCATGTGCAGTAAAGCTTAAGGTATAAATTATGATAATGAACTTTAAAGAGTAGTCTAGTTTATTAACAAAATATCCAAAATTTTAATTTTCTTTTGTTAACAATGTGCACGACTTCCTTACTGACACATGTCTATTGTTTACCATATCCATTAAGCTTAAACCTTATACATCAGTTTCTCAATTTGCTATAAACTTTCACATCTGGAACTGCTGAAGAGTTGCAGAAATACAAGTTAAAGGCACAAGGCACACTCTAATTTTATATTGCTTGAGGTGTAAGGCACAAACAGAAAACCCGCGTGGGTGAAGGTACAATATGCATGTGCAGTAAAGCTTAAGGTATAAATTATGATAATGAACTTTAAAGAGTAGTCTAGTTTATTAACAAAATATCCAAAATTTTAATTTTCTTTTGTTAACAATGTGCACGACTTCCTTACTGACACATGTCTATTGTTTAATACTCAAATATTGAGAGGCAGAGAGAGTTTAATATCTTATTTCTTGCTAGTAAAGGTATAGCTAATGAAAAGAAGTTAGAAACAAAAGAAATTAACTAGAACTTCAATCAGGCAAGCTTCTTTTCACACCTACTGCCATAATAAAAAGTGTGTCTAAATGCATTAGCTATGTAGCTGATCAAATGTGCCTCACTTGAAAGGTTTAGAGGCACTTTAGTTGTCAGGCACTAGGGCGCAACACCACAACAACAATGAATTATGAAATTTTTTATGTTTAGGACATAGAAAGTAAAAAGACAAAGGGAAAAAGTATATTCCCAAAAGGCTAATCTTAAAATGCTGAAAAAGTAACAATAACCAGAAACAGGTATTCCATAGAGTAACTTACAACTGCTCGGAGGGTTTCTGCCCTTGACATCAGAGACAACTCCTAGAAGGGTATTAAAAACTCCAGGAGGCTTCTTTCCGATCTGAGTGTCTTTAAATGCCTGTGATTAAAACAGAACACAAAAATGAATTAGATGAAACAATACAAAAGGTATCTATGAACTGACAGATATTCAATTTTTAAAGCAAAGCAATAACAAACCTATTTTTGTCAAAAAGGAAAAACATAATAGCATTAAATACCAGCAATAGTAATAGAATCACTTTTACCATGAAAATACAAATTAAATAGCTCAGTAAACAAATTAATATCAAAATTACCTGCATGCGAGTTCTAGCAAGTTCAATAGGGTAACATGTCGCACAAGCTAATGACCTTGCCAAAGAGCCAGCAAACAAAGGGGCATATGGTGTTGCACTAGGCATATATTGTGCTGCAAGCCCCTCCATCCAGTTGCGGAATATGTCGTAGCAAGGTAAATAGATTCCCACCTGTACAGAAATGTAAGCAACTGTCAAAAAGCTCTATTGATATCAGTACATGATATTTGCATGCAAAAATACTTTCTTCAGCTGCTGTAAGGTTTATTAATGGAAATGGGAACTCACTGTTGGTACAGCCAAAGCAAGACCTGCATTAGTTCCTCTCCACAACCTAGAAAACCCCTCCTGCAGAAAATATTATCCTGTTATGCGTTTGAAAATAGTAGTAAACACAAACAAATGCCTAAAGGAAAACATACTCAGTCACATGTATAGTTAAGATAAAGAATTAACCACTTTAGGTTATTACAGCAATCTTATCAACAAGTTATATAAGATGACTGCATTGCAGCACCGACCTGGCGTATAATCTTGTTGAAGACATCTAATGTTCCTTTGTACTGAAAACAATCAGGAGGACAAATTGATACAGTTCCATGGACTCCAGCACGGGTACAAGATGGTGAACATCTTAAATCAGCAAACATCTAATCCAACATATTCATATATGACAAAATTAAACACAATCTAACATTGCATCAAAAGATTATAACAGACAACATAAAGAATTCTTTTCTCTGAATATCAAAAGTGAGGGAATAGATTGCACTGGTACCGTATTTGGTCCGAAATACGCCATTCGACCAATTAGATTACTTAACGGATGTGAGTAAGGTACTCCGGCAGCCTGAGCTTGCAACCTTGTCTGTTAATTACAAGAAAGAAACAAGGCAATATTTTCAAACCACAATTAAACAGCAAGGAAACTGTACTGATTACGTGGTTTATCATACCTTGACAACATCGAGCGGATTAACGATGATGGCGGACAAAACGGCAGCACCAGCAGCAGAGAAAGCTCGTTCTCCAATCCCTAGATTCGAATTGGTAGTACTGTTATCATGCTGATCCTGAGGCTCACCGAGTTCAGTCTCAAGTATGTCCGTTATCGTCGGTTCCATGATCGACAATTCGTGACCGTTGATTTCAACTCTCGAGGATTGCTCTGAACTCATCCATGGATTATGGGTTCGCCGCTGTGTTTCCGCCATCTCTATTGCTTGCATCTTCTCTCCAAAAAAACAATTAAAAGTGTGAAAATAGAATCAAAACGATGGAATTGATTCTCATATAACCTAATGTCAGGACATTTTTATTGACTTAAAAAAAAAAAAGAAGAAGAGAAAATTGAAAGGCTTTTCCGAATTCCTTGGGGAAGAGGAAATTAATATTATTAAAAAATTGAGCGGAAAATGCTTACCAGAAAAAAAAAAAAGCGAGAGACGCACAAAACCCTCTTAGCTTTGGGCCGCGTTTGGGCGAATTTACGAAAGCGACAGTGGTTTTTTTATATGGTTAAAAGTGAAAAATAATAGTTTAAAACTTTAATTTGATTTTTTATTAAAAATGAAGGGAAAATTTATTCCCTTTTTTCCTTTTTTTCTTATATTTATTACTGGTGAAAGTTTTGCCGCTTGAGTATGTTTCCAGGGCTTTCTATTCAGCGCTTGAAACGAGGCGCCCAAAACGGCGAGTCGATAAAACCCTAACGTAACATGGATAAGAAATTTCGGACTGGTGAAACCCTAATGTAACGTCAATTTTTCTCCTAATGGCACGCAACCATATGGCAGTCCATACTCTAGCCACGCAATTACTATATATTTGTTTTGTTTTTTTCAATATTACGTTTGAAAAAGACACAGGGGAATAGCATAATCACGAATTTATTTAAAGAAAAAGTAAATTTATAAATTTAGTCATTTATATATGATTTAAATTACATTTTAATTATCAAAATTTAGAAAATTAAGATATAATCATTAATGTTATCAATTTTATTACATTTAAGTCACTGAATCATTAACTAGTAAACAACAAATTAACTTGGCATGTTATATTATTATTTCAAATAAAAAGTTTAGAGAAAATTCAAATAACTAATCCTTATACTTTTTCTTTTCCAACCATTTAATCTTTTTTCCTTTTTAGTTTCTTTGTCTCATATTTTGGGTCTCTGACATCATCTCCTATATTTGTATTTATAATTTAGAAATTTTTAAAATATACTATTTATAATTTTTTTATGGGCTAAATTCGACTTTTACCGTGATATCGCTCAAAAGCTTTTAAGTTAATTTATATTTAGAAAATTATTCTGTATATTATGTGTGAAAAATTGTAGACTCCACAAGTAAGTTTAAGGTATGGCAAGTATCTTGTATAATGTAGTTAAAAAATAAATATATATATAAATAATGGTTAATATTTGGTACACTGATAGTGTACATTTTTTCTTTTGCAAGTAGCCTTGAAAATTTGACAAGTGTCTCTTGTTTTTAAATATATTTTTTAATATTTTACTATGGGAAAGTATTTGATACCCTAGTGGAGTTTTTAAACTCCACAAGTAAAATGAGGAGGTTACAAGTGTCCTATATGAGTATAGTAAAATATTTAAAAAAAACACATCAATTTTTTAAAATTGCTTATGGAATAAAAATGGAATACAAAAAGTATATTGTTTGTGTACCAAATACTCACTCTTTTACTATATTCCTATAGGATAGTTATTAACCCTAGCTCTGCTTGTAGAATCTAAAAACTTCAATAATAATGTACTAAATAATTTCCCTATAAATAAATGTGAAACTTGTTACACCCTAAACTCATTTATAGATTTTTAAAAGCTCCACAAATTATATTTCAAATATTTATAAATATTTATTTGTCTCTTTATTTTATGAAATTCACATGAAATTGAAAAAATAAAAATAAAAGATTGGTGTTAGCAAGCAAGTCATTGTTTCTTCAAGATATTTCTATTTGTGAGAGATAACTATTGGCCTAACAAAAAAAAATATAAACATTCAAGGCATAAAATATATATATAACAAATGTGGTTTTAATTGAAATGATAAAGTTGAGGTGTTGAAAAAAATTGTATTTTAAGTTTAAGTTTAAATTTCAATTTGTGTGTGTAATTATTCAGAGTTAATTGTATTAGACATCCCTTGTAATATCCCTTAACCCTAAATCATCGCTGGAATAGGGTTACGGAGTATTATCGATCATTTCCGATCAGTCACGAATTCTAAACAAATAATTATCAAAATATAATATAAATTATTCATACTGTCCCTTTTACGGGCTACCGAAGCCCAAATTATGCATTAGAAACAAATCAGGACTTGTTCAAGTGTTCCGAGAATTTTTCGTGAAAACCTAAAATTTTTCCTAGGTGCAGGGCTCACACGCCCATGTGAGTTAGGGACACGCCCATGTCATCAAGCCGTGTATCTCACACCATTTGACCACTCGCCCGTGTGCTAGCCCGTGTGGACTTAAAATGAACCTTAAACCTTAATCTATCCAACCCTACAATTCTTGTACAATAAATAACTCAATGCTAGTCTTTCAACCAATTTACAATATGTTCAAACATGCTCAAGTCATGTCAATTACCTCAATCTAATAACCATTTAATGCTTATTCATACTTATTTCACATATAATATCCAATTCAAGTCAAATCTAGCATATTCAATCCAATTCAAGTTTTGTACCAATTATACCTTCTCGTATATATATCTCAATTTTACACCCAATCCAATGACCAAAATGCATATCCTAAGTACATGCCATTACTAAAAAAATGTACTTCACCACAATGAGTTCGGGATTAGATTTTGAATGCTGGACCAGAAACTTGTCTTTACCAAACCTGCGCACGGAAACAAACCGTACGCTGAATATGTTTACTCAGTGGTATTACTGTAATTCAAATACTTAAAGTAAAATATTAAACTTGTATTTTCAATCATAAGGCATTCTCTCTCAATGAATCACTTATTTGTTCATCTTTTAATTTCATACTACCAACTAGCTTAATTAGCTTTATTCATTTCAACTTGTACTTCAAACTACTGTATCATTATCCATTTTACATAGAATCTTTTGTTCATATATCTCATTCCAATAATTCATTCCATTTCATATATAAATCATTCAATTCAACAATTCATACAATGTCAATTCTGATAATCAAATTGTTCATTACCCCTATTAACAACTTATAATCTTTAATAACCATTTCATGCATAAAACAATTTGCCTCATTAATAGTATTAACTATCTCAAATTCATTTCAATTTCCCATTCCATTTTAATAACTCATCCATTATCAATTCCATTGTCAATTTGTTTTTTTTAATAATGAATTTACAGTTATAGTATTTTAATACTCAATTCATACATTAAATCCATAAATAAATTTCAATAACTTGTATTCAATTAAATTCAAGTATTATTTCACTATTTCAAATCATTTTATTTTCACTTCTCATTTTTTTTGTCTCATTACAATTCAATTCAATTCAATTCACTTTTAATTTCCAATCAATATACCTTCAAATATTCACATAATTCATAATGCAATATCATTTCTTATCTCAATTATTTTATTTTCCCCCTATTAACATGACTTGGACTCTGGCGGATACACGGATCCAACCCAAACACACTAGTACGGCACCCAGTGCCTCATCGGATAGTTCGAAGCAATAGTTGACACCCAGTGTCTCATCGGCAAAGCCGAAGTAAGTTGGTACCCAGTAACTCATCGAATCTATCCGAAGTAACAGTATGACACCCAGTGTCTCATCGACTCAAGGTCGAAGTATCCCTGAACACTTCCAATCCTATAACATGCCAACTATATCCGACTTAACCCGACTAGTTAATAGGGTATTCAATATATATATTTCTCAATTCAATTTCAATTAATGCCATTTCAATCATGATATCTCATATTTTCCATTTGATTCAATTTCACATTTCAATCGATATTTCATTCAATTTCGATAAGCAAATTCACTTCCAATATCAATATCACATATCAATTTCCATTTTCTCAATTCAATTCCAATAAAATCCATATCAATCACCAATTTCAATATTTCAGTTCAATACCATAATAATTCAATAATTCAATTCAAACCATTTCAATTTCTATTCAATAATCACATTTCAATTTCACTTTCTTAATTAAATATTCATCTCAATTACTCACATATAATCACAATTCAATCTAATTTCATTCAATTCAATATCAATACTCAATTTCAATAATCATATTCTCTTGAAATCAACTCCATTCAAAACAATATTTTCATACCAAATTTCTTACCTTATTTATTTACCATGCATTTCAATTAAAACACAATAATTAATAATAAATAATAAATAGATTTGAATTATAGTAATACAAATCGAAATTTTCTCAAATCACTCCTCGTCCATTTTTTTCTTTTCCTCTCTTGGCCGATGTCTCCGGCACGATATTAGCTACGAAAAATTAAAATAATTTACAATCACCAATACAATATTAATTCACATCAAATATTTTAATTTCTATTCAACTTTTGCATAAATTCCAATCTAATCCTTAACATAAATTCATCAATACTCTATTTATTCTTTTATTTTTACTCAAATCTACTTAAAAGTAAATTTTATCTCCATAATTTTCACCATAAAACCCTAATTTTAAAATTCTCTTAGTTTAGTCCCTACTATTTAAAACTTATGTTTTATTTTACAAACCAATCCTTTACTAACTCCTAACTTGAAATTCAATCAATTTAACCCCTAATTCATCAATTAATTCAACATAACTCATGTCTAAAAATCTACTATCTTTCAATTTTTCAACATAAATCATGACATATTTCGTTCTAGAACTCCAAAAACACAAAAATTACAAGAATAAGGACTAAATTATCTTACCAATTGAGCTTGGAACTTCAAAACCCCAATTTTCCCTTTTTTTTCTTTCTTTTCTTTCTTTCCTTCTTTCCTTCTCTGATTCGTTTTAAGCTTTCTGTTTATTTTTGTTCTTTTAATTTCATTTCTTTATTTTGTTTTGATTAATTAATGTAATATAATAATATTTTAATCTAAAATATCTTATACTTAAATAATAAGTAAATTATACATATTATTACAAACGTATGTATATATTTTATTACACATATTATTACCACACAAGTCACATTTTTGGTTTATTTACTAATTTAGTTCCTTAATTTTTTTCTATTTCATAATTAAACTTTCACAATCAATTCAATTTAGTCCTTTTATCTAATTAACCTTAATTAAGTCAAACTCAAATAATCAAAACCTAATTAACTGCACAACTAGCTTTGTAAATATTTATTAAAAATATTTACGAATCCGATTTACCGGAATAGAGTCCCGGGAATGAATTTTTGTTTCAATTAACCATCGAAACGTTAAAATTTCTTAACGAAACTTTAATACCATCTCAATAACACTCTGTAAATATTTATAAAAATATTTACGGCTCAATTTATAAAAATAAGGTTCCAATACTTTATTTTCTAAAACCACTTGAACTTAATAAACCACTTATATGAATTATCAAAACAAAAACCTTTTTAAAAAAAATAACATTTGACTCGTAAATATTAAATAATAATATTTATGAACTTACTCATCGGATTTAGTGGCCTCGAACCACTATTTTTGACACCACTGAAAATCGGGCTGTTACAACTAAACTATGACCTTTATTATAAATTAATCCTTAAACTTTAAAATATTCTAATAACATTCTTCAACTATCGAAGTTATATTTTATGTACCGTGACTTAAAATGAAAATTTTAAAGGAAATTAATATTGTAAAAACGGATGCTATAAAAATATATTGATTTTAAGGTTTCAGAATTTTTTATAGAAGCTTTATCGAACATTGAAACTCTTCTCTCTTTTTTTTCATGTGTTACTTTATTATTAATTTTTACTTTTAAAAATTATGTGACAATATTTTAACTTTCTCTTAAAATTTCATTTCAAATTACGTCGCATAAGATTTGACGTGTCGATTAATGGTTAAATAACAAATCTAATAAGGAAAGGACTTGATGGATATAACATCGGTAGTTTAGGAATGTTGTTAGAATTTTTTGAAGTTTGAGGACCAATTTAAAATATATAAAATAACAAGCACACCCTCAAAATTAAATAATTTACTTTGTATCGAAGTGATATTTTAAACATTACACAATTGAATTGATGCACAGTTAATTTGTGATACTAATTTAAACAAGTGGTTAATATTTACAGCAACAAGCTTAATAGAGTGTGTATTTTGTGAACAGACATAATTGACTTGTAACGACCCGATAGTCAAGGGTGTCGGAAAGTGCATTTCTGGGACTCCATTTTCGTAAATCGAACAATATTTACAAAGTTAGTTATGTAGTTAATTAGGCTTTAGTTAAGTGAATTTGCATAAATTAAGAATAATTAGGTATAAAGACTAAATTGCATATAAGATGAAAGTTGAATTATAAATTAAAGAATAATTAAAGGGACTAAAGAAGTAATTATATCATTGTTCTTTAATGATGCGATATAAGATGTAAAATTATTATATATATTATTAATAAATTAAAGTTAAAATATATATATTATAATATGATTTACTTAATATTTAAGTAAATATATGTATTACAGTAATAAAAGAAAAAAAAAAGAAAGACAAAAGCAAAACCAAACGGAAAGAAAGAGAAAGAAAAAGAGAAAGAAACAAGAACCCATGGCTTAGGGGTTTCAAAGTTTTAAGTTCAATTGGTTAGTTAATTTAGTCCCCTTTTCTTGTAATCTTTATGTTTTTGGAATCCAGGTGTTAAGTACTACCCGACCCATGTCAAAATTTTAGCAATTATTGAGTTTTTAAATGTTGTTAATGTTGAATAATTTTAGTATTAGGGATTAAATTGATAGATTTTTAAGTTAGAAATGAAAAATGATTAAATTGTAGAATGAATTGTAAATTTTGAGTAATATGGACTAAATTGTGAAAAAAATTCAAAATTTAGGGATTTAAGTGAAAATAGGGTGTTAAATTGAGTTTAAAGTGGAAATTGTATGAAAATATAGAATTAATTATGAAGAATAAAAATTAGTCTCGATTTAGGGACTAAATTAGAATTTAGGAAAATATTGAATAAAAATTTAAATATTCAATATGAAATTGAATTGTGTTGTATTGATGAATTTTAATTGTTTTAATTCTGTAGCTAACGTCATACCGGAATCCTCAACTAGAAAAGGGAAAGATAAAGTTGACATAGAATGACTCGGAATTTCTAATTTGTACTTCTATAATCCGAAACTAGTTATTAATTGAAGTATTTTTTATTTAATGCATGGTAAGTATTGAGGTGAATTTTTGACACTTTGACATTGAATTAAACTAAAAGTTGATTGAATTGTTTGAATTGATATATATATATGTGCAAATATGATAATTGAATATTGGTTGTATTTGGAAAGTGAAATTAAACCTTATTAACTATATCGGGCTGAGTCGGATATAAATGGCATGCCATAGGATTGGAAGAGTTCAAGGATTTATTCTACTTCGAGTCGATGAGGCACTAGGTGCCAATTTACTTCGGTTTAACCGACGAGACATTGGGTGTCAAAATTATATAGCATTGGGCACAGTTATTACATTGAATTTATCTAATGAGGCACTGGGTGCCAAACTGGTGTGTTGGTTGGATCCGTGTATCCATCCGAGTCCGAGTCGAGTTAATAGGGGTAATTAAATAAAATAGCATGATGATTGAAATTGGATGATATTGTATGTGAATGAAAATGGGATAGTGAATTGAAACATGAAAATGAGACACATGAATTATGTATTCATGAATTGGATATGGTTTGAATAATATAATTGTTTAAATGATATATATTAAATTGTGAAAAGCTATTTATATAGAAAGTGATGAGATTTGAGACTGGTATGAAATGATGTATTTAAGAATTGAATATTGAATGGCTAATGCTGTAACACCCTTAACCCATATCTGACGCCGGAACAGGGTTACGGAGCATTACTGGACTTATAACTCAATCAATCAAACATTTCATGTACATTTCTCATTCAATTCAAAAACCATTTGTAAACATTCATATGGTCCCAAATACGAGCCATCGATGCCCAAAATATACATTAAAAATAGTTCGGGACTAAATCGAGTACTCAATAAATTTTTAGAAAAACTTTGAAATTTTTCAATGTGTAGGGGACACACGCCCGTGTGGTCAGGTTGTGTGTCTCACACGGTCAAGAGGCACGCTCGTGTCTCAAGCCGTGTGGGCATTCGAAATAGGAATACACGATCGTGCCCTCGCCCGTGTTTGACCCCGTGTAGCTTACTGACTTAGGTCACACGGCCAACCCTCACGCCCGTATGCTAGGCCGTATGCTAGGCCGTGCGAAAACTGGAGGGTATACTGACTTGTGCCACATGACCAAGCCACACGCCCGTGTGCTAGGCCGTGTGAAGCTACTGACTTGATTTCTATAGAATTATCGGGGGACACACGACCATGTCACTTGACCGTGTGGACAAAAATAGGCCATTTTCCAAGCCACATTTCTCACCCAAATAAGTACCAACCTTGACACCACAATGTGCATACAACATTGGCATAAATAGGCATTCAAAGCCAACCAATATCAAGTTTATAACATGTAATATCCACACATACAGCATGATATTTATAAGCACATCAATTGACCACTTTAAAACATGTCAAATATACTTCCAAAATATACCTAAATGGTCAAACTTATATATGAGACATTGTGCCTAACTTAGCATGCATACCACATTTCAATTTCAACCATTTGGTATCCTAAATACCAATTCACAAACAAGGCATTCACATAGCAATTATACCCTGCATATCGTAAGGTCATTTACACCTATTTACATATCAAAACATAAACCATTTTCAAGCCAACTCAAAATGGCTAAATACACAACAAAACATATAGGCTATAATTAGCCAAAATGACCTATACACGCTGTTGACACCATTTTTTGGACGGAAAACGGGGTCGACTTAGATTTTGAAAAAAGAATGAAAACGGGAGTCGCCACCAATCCTTTTTTTGATGAGGTGTATCGGGTCACCTCAAAAAGTGGTTGTTTTTAATAAATGATTTAATTTTATTAAAACAACGATTTTGGTCTACGAAATTCAGAAAAATGAGTTCGGGAGTCGGTTACGCACGAGGAAGGATTAGCACCCTCGATACGCCCAAAATTGGTACCTAGTTGATTAATTAGTGTCTTAGTGTCGAAAATTAAAAATTTGAAGAGTTTTTAAAAGTACGATCCTTAAAAGAAACTCTGATAACGTGAATTGAAATGTAAGATTCTCTTGTTCCGAAGGAATATCACATCCAGCACGTTAGGACACGATACTCTAAACCATCGAAACCAAGATCACCTTATAGTTTAATGAAACCATACTTTGAAGCTTTAAGAGGATATTTGGCTATTTAGTCGAACGAGAAATCGAAACCCAGCACGTTAGGGCACGTTTTCTCGATTTTCCAAACGCGAAATATTGCCTTATTTAGAAAAATACAAGTGAAATTCCGGAGAGATATTCGATTATTTTGGACAAACGGGAGATTGCAGCCCAGCACGATAGGGCACTATTCCGCGAATTGCCAAATATTGAGTCTCGTCTTCATGATAAATAAAATATAATAAGTATAATAAACTATATTTAAAATTATTATAAAATATGTATATAAAAAGAAATAGTACAAAAAAAATGATTATTAGTAAAACAAAAATAATATAACAAGTAATGTGATACATATAATGACGATTTATACATAAAATAATTCGTTTTATTTTAAATATATATATATATATGAAGCATATAACAAATATATAAATAAATAAATAATATAATAATGTGAAACTTAACTCCAATTGATCAAATTAGATGAAAAGAAATAAGAAATAATGAAAATGATATAATAAGTATAATAAATAATAGTGTAAAAAAATAGTATAATAAATAATAGGAAAATAATTTAAAAATGATAATAAAAAATAGTAATATTAGATTAATAATAATACCAAAAAAAAATTTGTGATAAAAGTGTCTAAAATAAACAAAATAGGGCTTAATTGAATTAAAAAATAAAATTCTGGAGTGAAAACAGAATAAAAGGATACAAGGGGACCAAAATGGACACGTGGGTAATGAAGGAGGGGTCTAGGCGCAAATTTCCGGGGTAATTTGAAAGCATTTAAAGAAAACAAAAAAAAGGACTTGATTGAACGTAGGCACCCAGGACAGGGACTAATCGCGAAAATTTCCCATTTAAGAAATGTGCACATTTCCATCCCTTAATGCACGGTCAGCTTTTTCCCTTCCCTAGGCTCTACTTTTGAGGGGGAAAAAAACAAATGAAGCTTACTTTTTTATTTTTTTTTTATTTTTAAAACATTGAACACCCCTTTTGAAAACTAAAAAAAAAAATTTACCCATCATCTCTCTTATTTTCCTTAAAGAAAAACAGAGAGAAAGCTCTCAAATTTTCTCTTAGGCCTGTGCCACCCTCATCGGAGATCCGGCTAGCCGAGGTCGTGAGTTCGTCGGTAAGTCCCCTCTCTCCCTCTCTTGTTTTTTAAAAAAAAACCGTTTAAAAAAATTTGAAAAGGAAACAGAACAAACGAAATCCAAATCAAGAGAAAATTCGAAAAGAAAAAAAACTGAAAAATCACCTTTCAAAACTTAGTTCCGATTCTTGATTTACTCTTGAACTTTGTATTATCTCCGAAAAAATATATATATCCCCCAAAATACAATCGATTCCTCTCTAAAAATCCCCCCTAAAATACAATCCATTCTTCCATCGAAATATCAAAAAATCCCCCTCAAATACTATCGATCCCCTTTGAAATCTCCAAAAAAAAACATCAAAATCCCCCCTTTTTGTGATCGATTTTGGCTTTTTAAAGCCGATCTATAAAACATTCATTTCCTATTTTTTGTTTTCGTTCTTTTGTTTATTCTTTCCCCCATCCCTCGCATGCTTCCTTTTGCTGTTGTTTTTGTCTCTGTTGCAGGTGTGTCAGGTGTGGGTGGTGCACGTGATGGCCAAGGGCAGAGGTAGCATGGGGCAACTGAATCTTGGGGACAGAGGGAGGAGCGGCTAGTTTTTTTTTTGTTTGCTGAAAATTAGTTAAGGTTGTGGGCTGATTGGGCTTTTAGGGTTTTAATTTGTTTGGGTTTAAATTTTGGGTCAGAGTTTGGGTTTGTAAATGGGCTGTTACTTTTGGTTTATTATTTGGGTTATTTTGTTGGTATGGGCCCGGGCAAAAATGGGCTTTTACAGCTGCCCCTCTTTGCTCATTTTCATGTAACGAGAATAGAGCAAAGACATCAAAAGGGCCAATTTTGCCCGGTCTTGCCGAGTCTTGACTTTTTGGTGCTTATCTTCTTTAAGTAGCCTTATTCTGTTCTGCTGTGTCTCGTTGCTTCAATCCACTTCACTGCGCTCCAGAGAAACATGACTTAAATCTATTCTGCTGCAACTCCATGGGAATGAGATTTGTTGTTTTCTTCGTCTGCTCCACTACTGCTTAGGGAGATAAGACTGAATGTTGTTTTCTTCGATCTATTCCACTGTTGTCCAGGGAGATAGAACTACCAGCTTCAATGTACTCCACTGTAATCAGGGAGGTAAAATCCGCCGTCTTCGACCTGCTCCACTATTGCTTAGAGAGATAAGATCTGTAATCTTCGATCTATTCCACTGTTGCCCAGGGAGATAGAACTACCAGCTTCAATGTACTCCATTGTAATCAGGGAGGTAAAATCCGCCGTCTTCGACCTGCTCCACTATTGCTTAGGGAGATAAGATCTGTAATCTTCAATCTATTCCACTGCCAAATACAGGGAGATAGAGTTATCGGCTTCAATATACTCCACTGTAGTCAGGGAGGTAAACTCTGCCATCTTCGATCTTCAATCTATTCCACTGCCAAATACAGGGAGATAGAGTTATCGGCTTTAATGTACTCCACTGTAGTCAGGGAGGTAAAATCTGCCATCTTTGATCTGCTTCGCTGCCAAATACAGGAAGGCAAGATCTGCAATCTTCAATCTATTCCACTGCCAAATACAGGGAGATAGAGTTATCGGCTTCAATGTACTCCACTGTAGTCACATGGAGGTAAAATCTGTCATCTTCGATCTTCAATCTATTCCACTACCAAATACAGGGAGATAGAGTTATCGGCTTCAATGTACTCCACTGTAGTCACATGGAGGTAAAATCTGCCATCTTTGATCTGCTTCGCTGCCAAATACAGGAAGGCAAGATCTGCAATCTTCAATCTATTCCACTGCCAAATACAGGGAGATAGAGTTATCGGCTTCAATGTACTCCATTGTAGTCACATGGAGGTAAAATCTGCCATCTTCGATCTTCAATCTATTCCACTGCCAAATACAAGGAGATAGAGTTATCGGCTTCAATGTACTCCACTGTAGTCAGGGAGGTAAAATCTGCCATCTTTGATCTTCAATCTATTCCACTGCCAAATGCAGGGAGATAGAGTTATCGGCTTCAATGTACTCCACTGTAGTCAGGGAGGTAAAATCTGCCATCTTTGATCTTCAATCTATTCCACTGCCAAATGCAGGGAGATAGAGTTATCGGCTTCAATGTGCTCCACTGTAGTCAGGGAGGTAAAATCTGCCATCTTTGATCTTCAATCTATTCCACTGCCAAATGCAGGGAGATAGAGTTATCGGCTTCAATGTACTCCACTGTAGTCAGGGAGGTAAAATCTGCCATCTTTGATCTGCTTCGCTGCCAAATACAGGAAGGCAAGATCTGCAATCTTCAATCTATTCCACTGCCAAATACAGGGAGATAGAATTATCGGCTTCAATGTACTCCACTGTAGTCAGGGAGGTAAAATCTGGCATCTTTGATCTGCTTCGCTGCCAAATACAAGAAGGCAAGATCTGCAATCTTCAATCTATTCCACTGCCAAATACAGGGAGATAGAATTATCGGCTTCAAGGTACTCCACTGTAGTCAGGGAGGTAAAATCTGCCATCTTTGATCTGCTTCACTGCCAAATACAGGAAGGCAAGATCTGCAATCTTCATCTATTCCACTGCCAAATACAGGGAGATAGAATTATCGGCTTCAATGTACTCCACTGTAGTCAGGGAGGTAAAATCTGCCATCTTTGATCTTCAATCTATTCCACTGCCAAATGCAGGGAGATAGAGTTATCGGCTTCAATGTACTCCACTGTAGTCAGGGAGGTAAAATCTGCCATCTTTGATCTTCAATCTATTCCACTGCCAAATGCAGGGAGATAGAGTTATCGGCTTCAATGTACTCCACTGTAGTCAGGGAGGTAAAATCTGCCATCTTTGATCTTCAATCTATTCCACTGCCAAATGCAGGGAGATAGAGTTATCGGCTTCAATGTACTCCACTGTAGTCAAGGAGGTAAAATCTGCTATCTTTGATCTGCTTCGCTGCCAAATACAGGAAGGCAAGATCTGCAATCTTTAATCTATTCCACTGCCAAATACAGGGAGATAGAATTATCGGCTTCAATGTACTCCACTGTAGTCAGGGAGGTAAAATCTGCCATCTTTGATCTGTTTCGCTGCCAAATACAGGAAGGCAAGATCTGCAATCTTCAATCTATTCCACTGCCAAATACAGGGAGATAGAATTATCGGCTTCAATGTACTCCACTGTAGTCAGGGAGGTAAAATCTGCCATCTTTGATCTGCTTCGCTGCCAAATACAGGAAGGCAAGATCTGCAATCTTCAATCTATTCCACTGCCAAATACAGGGAGATAGAATTATCGGCTTCAATGTACTCCACTGTAGTCAGGGAGGTAAAATCTGCCATCTTTGATCTGCTTCGCTGCCAAATACAGGAAGGCAAGATCTGCAATCTTCAATCTATTCCACTGCCAAATACAGGGAGATAGAGTTATCGGCTTCAATGTACTCCACTGTGGTCAGGGAGGTAAAATCTGCCATCTTTTGATCTGCTTCGCTGCCAAATACAGGAAGGCAAGATCTGCAATCTTCAATCTATTCCACTGCCAAATACAGGGAGATAGAGTTATCGGCTTCAATGTACTCCATTGTAGTCACATGGAGGTAAAATCTGCCATCTTTTGATCTGCTTCGCTGCCAAATACAGGAAGGCAAGATCTGCAATCTTCAATCTATTCCACTGCCAAATACAGGGAGATAGAGTTATCGGCTTCAATGTACTCCACTGTGATCAGGGAGGTAAAATCTATCATCTTTTGATCTGCTTCGCTGCCAAATACAGGAAGGCAAGATCTGCAATCTTCGATCCACTTCCTACCAATATAGGAAGATAGGATCTGCTACCTTCGATCTACTTCACGCCAATACATGAAGACAAGATCTGCTTTCTTCGATCTACTTCGCCACCAATATTGGAAGACAAGATCTGCATCTTTGATCCACTTCCTACCAATATAGGAAGATAGGATCTGCTACCTTCGATCTACTTCACGCCAATACATGAAGACAAGATCTGCTTTCTTCGATCTACTTCGCCACCAATATGGGAAGACAAGATCTGCATCTTCGATCCACTTCCTACCAATATAGGAAGATAGGATCTGCTATCCTCGATCTACTTCATGCCAATACATGAAGAGAAGATCTGCTTTCGTGACTTCAATCCATCCCATTGCAACTTCAAGGGCATAGGATCTGTTCCTTTGACCTATAAAATCAATTTTATGGACCTATTTACGCCTAGTGTTTAGGATGACATGATCAGAGTGGATCAAATGCTCCTAACTAGATGTGTATGAATGATATTTGCAAAATGTCATGAGAATGATCCCCTTTTAAATGCTTAGGTTGTCATTACTCAAAATTTATTAAAGGTTCTATCACCGCCCCTTCTCGTTCAGCTGGTATCTTTGACAGAAAAACCCAAGGAAATAGTTGCAATTTAGACTATTCTTTTCTCAAATGTTTCCAACCCTTAGGTTTGGTTAGTTCTAAACAATAGTCCTGTTTCAGGTTCTCGTATTATTTAGAAACTTTCAGAGTAATATGCAGAACTCCTTCTGCATGTGTATTGTCAGTCCATTAATCGTTATTTCAATGAAAAATGCTTGAAAAAGATTATCAAAATGGACAAAATGAAATTTTGTTGAGAGCAAAGCTCTAAACAAACAAATCAAGATAGCAAATTTTGCTGAGATACGAGATGAATAAGATGAAAAAAATATTATCACAACGGATAAGATGAAAATTTGCTGAGAGCAAAGCTCTAAATGAACAAATTAATCAAGATAGCAAATGTTGCTAGAATACAAAACGAGAATAAATTAATCAAGATGATGTATTTTGTCAAAAATACAAAAAATGAATAAAATGGAAATAGGTGCCCCAGATATTGTAGCATGAGCTTCTCTGTCCCAAACTTCTTAAGGACCCTTTTGAACTTGATATGTGTTTAGAAGTCCTAGAAGGCTTTGCTGATAACCCAAGATGTAGCATCCCTCCTTCTTATTAATTCAGAAAGGGCAAGACTACCGCATGCCCCACCTTTGATCAAAATTTGAACTGCCCATTTCTGGGTTTTCAATTCAAAACCCTTTGGTCTCAAGGCACCATTTGCGGGTTTTCACCTTGGCCTCTCCTTTTTTCTTTTGTTCCTTTTTTGTTTCTTTTTCTAGTGAAGTATTTATTGCTTGAATCAGAATTCTTAAGATTAGGCAGGTTTTTGCCATCCATCTTGGTTAATATCGACGCTTTTTCAGATAAGGCCTTCCACATAAGGTCCTTTCCAGTTTGACATAGACTTTCCTATGAAGTCCTTCTGCATGGGAAGGATCTTCCTCGATATTAGATCCCCTCATGGAATTCTCTAGGGTGAACCTTTTTTGGTGAGCTAGCATCATTTGCTTTTGGTACATTTGACCATGACGGATAGCTGTTAACCTTTTCTCTTCAATTGTATCGGACCTGGATCCATTCTACTTCATCCAACTTCAACTTTGACAAGGCTCGAAGGGAAGGAATATCAACTTCGATGGGTAAAACTATCCCTATTCCATATGCCAATAAGAAATGAGTTGTCCTGGTAGAGTTTTTTTTTTGTTTTTGCTTTTGTTTTTTATTTGGTTTTTATTTGTTCTTTTTTTTTGGCCTCCACTAAACTGTTCATTTTGAGGGCAACATGGTGTTAATCTTGAACAAACTGCAAACTTCTGATGTCGTGCCGTTGTTCAAATTCAATGCATTGTCTAATATGATCCTTTTTGGCATTCCATATTGACATATGATTCTTCAAGAAATTTGCCGAGTGTCGACTTTATGATATTGGCATATGAAACAACCTCTACCCAGTTGATGAAGTAATCGACGAACATAAAGATAGATCGATGATCGCCAGAAGCTTTTGGCGAGGTCGGCCCAAATAACATCCATGCCCCTCATAGAGAAAGTCCATGGAAAATTCATAACATGAAGAGATAAAGGAATCACATAAATCTTGTCTCCGTAAATTTGGCACTTGTGGCGTTTCTTGGTATAACTGGTGCAATCCCCTTCCATGGTGGGCCAGCAGTACCCAAATCTCATGATTTGCTTGGCCATTGCAAAACCATTAGCACGTGTTCCTCGTCCAAGATCTTCTTAACCTCAAGAGCATCCACTTGTCTAAAAACATCTTTGAATTCTTAGAGTAACTCAATGACGTCTCGCTTTGTCTCTGCAGTGATACAGGCTCTAATCTTCACCTTTTTCTCTTCTCCTAAGCTCACAATTCCCCACTGAATTTTTTTTTAAGGTTGGATCTATTTTTCAACTTGCCTTACCATCCTTAACAAATCAGGAGATAAACTACAGTCTTGATCATCCTCGAAGTCTTGAGGATCCTCTAGACACATATCTTGCTTGAAAGAAAGTTCTGAGTCAATAGCAGTGTCGCTCATATCATTGATATCTGGAGACCTATTCTAGGGACGAAGGAAGTCTCAAAGAGCTAACGAATCAAAGGGTAATTACCTGGTGGTATGAGTATGAATGAATTGGAAGGAACAAAAGAATATTTGCCAAAACAAGACACAAAGATGCATTTCGTTGAAATAAAGAATAGTGGACATGTGCCTTTTCACAAAAGGATTTTCTATTGCTCCCAGGCTTAGAACAATAAGAGCGTTCCAAATATTACTCTGAAATGGTCCTAAAAATTACAAGAATCTCCTCCACGGTCCAGTTGTTTAAAACGCCTCTAGGGATGTAGAAACAAATTCAAGATAGGTTTTTTTATTTTTTAGTTCTTTTTCAAAGGCATACACATCTTCACCTTTCGAACCATCGATATATTCAAAGAATTCCAATCCATCTGGTTTTGTACTAGAGTTCTAAACTCGACGTACTTTTGGATTTTAGGAAATTTATTGTATGCAATGAAATGTAATGTTGATGCATGAACGCGTATTTTTGAATTTTAGGAAATTTATTGTATGTAATAAAATGTAATGTTAATGCATGAACGCGTATTTTTGGATTTTAGGAAATTTATTGTATGTAATGAAATGTAATGTTAATGAATGAAGAGATACGTGCAATGAAATGTAATGCAGATGTATGAATGCAAAAAGAGACATTGATTCTTGATTCAATTCTATTAGAACAACTTTACTAGAAAACAAATCTCTTTACATAAAGCGGATACATATACGGCTTTGCCCTCATATGCGGAGACATTCGATCATTTTCTTCGTTCGAGCGTTAAGATAAGTCTCACGAACTCTTCAAAAGGGACGTATCTTATATCTCCTTTTTACTCAATCCGGGCCGTGACTTGTTGCTCACTAAACCTCATGGTGCTCGTTGGCTTCTCTTTTAAGAAAGTTCAGCGGCTCTCGAATAATCCTTGTCACATTAAATTCTCGGGCCACGGAGCAATGGTTGTGTGGTCCTCCATTAAACTATCATCCTTCTCTTATCACGTTTTCTTGGACCACATTCGGACAACCGTATTATTATCCACTTTATCAAGAAACCCATTTCCTTATGACAATCTCTCTATTTAACAACTGAACATGAATCAACACCTCTTTTTATGATGAAAATGCAATGCAATCATAACAAAAAGAAAACAGGTTAGTACCAAGCAAAAGCAAGCAAGAATAAATAGAACACCTATTTGGGTGAATACTAGGGGTTCGAAGTGGTTCTACCTAGGGTGGGCTCCTAAGGTTCACTACATGAGGTTTGGTTCTAAAGTAAGGGTACCCGAACCAGCAGATTCCTCGATCCTCACCCATTATAGGCTCATGCGGACCGAGTTCGGTTCAGGGGGATACATTTCCCTATGGCCATGCGGAGATGAAAATCTCACGAAGACATAGGTACGGATGTATCCCGGAAGCGATTCACTATCCCATGCGGAGGTGAAAACCTCACGAAGGCGTAGTTTCTCACTCCCACTTAAAAGGGTATGACCAGCGGTCATGCAATGCAATGTGCAGAGGTATAAAATAAAATACAGAAAAAAATATAACTCAAAACAAAAGAGATGCAATTAGGATCGTAAATTTAAATCGAATTTTCCACTTTCAACAAAAAGACAAGAAATAATCAACACGTGGCTTGACTCTCTTATCGTCCCCAGCGGAGTCGCCAAGCTGTTGACACCATTTTTTGGACGGAAAACGGGGTCGACTTAGATTTTGAAAAAAGAATGAAAACGGGAGTCGCCACCAATCCTTTTTTTGATGAGGTGTATCGGGTCACCTCAAAAAGTGGTTGTTTTTAATAAATGATTTAATTTTATTAAAACAACGATTTTGGTCTACGAAATTCAGAAAAATGAGTTCGGGAGTCGGTTACGCACGAGGAAGGATTAGCACCCTCGATACGCCCAAAATTGGTACCTAGTTGATTAATTAGTGTCTTAGTGTCGAAAATTAAAAATTTGAAGAGTTTTTAAAAGTACGATCCTTAAAAGAAACTCTGATAACGTGAATTGAAATGTAAGATTCTCTTGTTCCGAAGGAATATCACATCCAGCACGTTAGGACACGATACTCTAAACCATCGAAACCAAGATCACCTTATAGTTTAATGAAACCATACTTTGAAGCTTTAAGAGGATATTTGGCTATTTAGTCGAACGAGAAATCGAAACCCAGCACGTTAGGGCACGTTTTCTCGATTTTCCAAACGCGAAATATTGCCTTATTTAGAAAAATACAAGTGAAATTCCGGAGAGATATTCGATTATTTTGGACAAACGGGAGATTGCAGCCCAGCACGATAGGGCACTATTCCGCGAATTGCCAAATATTGAGTCTCGTCTTCATGATAAATAAAATATAATAAGTATAATAAACTATATTTAAAATTATTATAAAATATGTATATAAAAAGAAATAGTACAAAAAAAATGATTATTAGTAAAACAAAAATAATATAACAAGTAATGTGATACATATAATGACGATTTATACATAAAATAATTCGTTTTATTTTAAATATATATATATATATATGAAGCATATAACAAATATATAAATAAATAAATAATATAATAATGTGAAACTTAACTCCAATTGATCAAATTAGATGAAAAGAAATAAGAAATAATGAAAATGATATAATAAGTATAATAAATAATAGTGTAAAAAAATAGTATAATAAATAATAGGAAAATAATTTAAAAATGATAATAAAAAATAGTAATATTAGATTAATAATAATACCAAAAAAAAATTTGTGATAAAAGTGTCTAAAATAAACAAAATAGGGCTTAATTGAATTAAAAAATAAAATTCTGGAGTGAAAACAGAATAAAAGGATACAAGGGGACCAAAATGGACACGTGGGTAATGAAGGAGGGGTCTAGGCGCAAATTTCCGGGGTAATTTGAAAGCATTTAAAGAAAACAAAAAAAAGGACTTGATTGAACGTAGGCACCCAGGACAGGGACTAATCGCGAAAATTTCCCATTTAAGAAATGTGCACATTTCCATCCCTTAATGCACGGTCAGCTTTTTCCCTTCCCTAGGCTCTACTTTTGAGGGGAAAAAAACAAATGAAGCTTACTTTTTTATTTTTTTTTATTTTTAAAACATTGAACACCCCTTTTTGAAAACTAAAAAAAAAAATTTACCCATCATCTCTCTTATTTTCCTTAAAGAAAAACAGAGAGAAAGCTCTCAAATTTTCTCTTAGGCCTGTGCCACCCTCATCGGAGATCCGGCTAGCCGAGGTCGTGAGTTCGTCGGTAAGTCCCCTCTCTCCCTCTCTTGTTTTTTAAAAAAAAACCGTTTAAAAAAATTTGAAAAGGAAACAGAACAAACGAAATCCAAATCAAGAGAAAATTCGAAAAGAAAAAAAACTGAAAAATCACCTTTCAAAACTTAGTTCCGATTCTTGATTTACTCTTGAACTTTGTATTATCTCCGAAAAAATATATATATCCCCCAAAATACAATCGATTCCTCTCTAAAAATCCCCCCTAAAATACAATCCATTCTTCCATCGAAATATCAAAAAATCCCCCCTCAAATACTATCGATCCCCTTTGAAATCTCCAAAAAAAAACATCAAAATCCCCCCCTTTTTGTGATCGATTTTGGCTTTTTAAAGCCGATCTATAAAACATTCATTTCCTATTTTTTGTTTTCGTTCTTTTGTTTATTCTTTCCCCCATCCCTCGCATGCTTCCTTTTGCTGTTGTTTTTGTCTCTGTTGCAGGTGTGTCAGGTGTGGGTGGTGCACGTGATGGCCAAGGGCAGAGGTAGCATGGGGCAACTGAATCTTGGGGACAGAGGGAGGAGCGGCTAGTTTTTTTTTTGTTTGCTGAAAATTAGTTAAGGTTGTGGGCTGATTGGGCTTTTAGGGTTTTAATTTGTTTGGGTTTAAATTTTGGGTCAGAGTTTGGGTTTGTAAATGGGCTGTTACTTTTGGTTTATTATTTGGGTTATTTTGTTGGTATGGGCCCGGGCAAAAATGGGCTTTTACACACGCCATTTAAACAAAATATATAAGTCCAAAGTACAAAAATAAGCGTTTGATAGTGTGATGCGGTCTCCGACAACTTCCAATCCGGATGAGCTTTCAAATCACTATAAAACACGAAAAAATAAACAGAGTAAGCAATTAAGCTTAGTAAGTTCGTATAATAAATAATTAAACTTACCATTTAACCACAAATTTAGGTAAGTAACTCAAAGCATAACATAATTTAATTTGGCCAAAGCCTATCACACAACCATTAACCAAGTTAGCCATGTATTCATATAAAACCGAGAATCATGTATGAATTCAACAATTATTAAATTCCATGTACATGTGCCATATATACTGTGTATCCGTATATCATAAATCATTTCCATGTAAATACATGTACTAGTTCGTAATGAACTTGTGTAATCTCATAATAACACTACGCCCATTGAACCACTTAGAATATCGTTAGATACGTGGGTAGTACACACGAGGTGTATTGAACTGTAATCCATCAATTCTTATACATGTATGCTTATATGAGCGATAAACGGTAAGCTCCTCTGAGCTGAATAATGGTAAGCTCATATGAGCCGTGGTGTGTCCCCAACACATGCAAAACCTCAACCAAATCGGTAACCCTAATGACATGTCATTTGTATCCTACGAATTCCTAAGGTTTAAACGGGACTCGATATTCTTCGTACATCGTTGGTTATGTGCTCAATAATTATACATAATAATTAAACCATTCACATACATATAATTCAATTAAAGCATATCAATACGCAATTTAATTACACAAACTTACCTCGAACTCGTACGATAAAAATACGATTGTTTAGTCCACGACTTTATCCTTTCCCCGATTTAATTCCGAATGTTGCTTTTCTTGATCTATATAATCAAAATTAACTCATTTAATCTTTAATATATTCAATTCAATCCAAAATTTATATTTTTGCAAAATTACTATTTTGCCCCTATACTTTTGACTTATTTACAATTTAGTCCCTAAGCTAGTAAAAATGAAATTTATGCCATTTCTCCACATCCAAGCCTAGCCGAATATCCTATGTGCTCATAGAACCCCATAAATTTTACAATTTCACATTATTTAACACATACTTTTCATATTTTGCAATTTAATCCCTATTTGACAATTTCATTAAAAATCACTTAAACAAAAGTTGTTTAACTAACAACAAATATTCATTTTCATCAATTAAACTTCAAAACCCTATTATGTTAATCAATGGATAAACTCAAACTATTCAATAGTTTTGCAAATTAGCCCCCTAGTTAGCTAGGTTAAGTTACAACGATCCTGAAAACATAAAAATCATTAAAAACATGATTGGTTTTCACTTACATGCAAGATATTTCTTAGCCAAAAGTTTCAAACTCTCCAAGCTCCCCTCTTTGCTGTAAAAATCGGTTCATGCATGAATGGAGAAGATGACCTTTTGTTTTATTTTATTTTTTATCATTAATTTACCTAATTACCATTTTACCCTTACCTAACTTTAAAAAGTACTCAATTACCAAACCATGCACATCAACTACCACATTTAATGGTCTAATTACCATATAAGGACCTCCACTTTAAATTTCTATAGTTATTTAACACCTTTAGCTAATAGAACACAACTTTCGCATTATACGCGATTTAGTCCTTTTCACCAAATTGAACATGTAAACGTTAAAATTTCTTAACGAAATTCTTATACTATAATTATATCATGATTTAGATACTAAAATAATATTAAAATAAAATTTTTAACTTTGGGTTTGTGGTCCCAAAACTGCTGTTCTGATTTCACGAAAAACGGATTGTTACAAGTGCCATTGTATGAATGAATGTGGTCTTAAATATTCAAATGTGCTTATAATTAAAATATGAATATTATATTATATTGTATTTAAATATTTAGATTATAGAAATACCACTGAGTTTTACTCAGCGTACGGTTTTGTTTTTCGTGCGCAGATTAGGTACTTCAATTTTGATCGCCGATTCAAAATCCAACAATGCTCCGGAACTCAAATGTGGTGATGTCTATCTTTTGTATCGGCATGTACCTAGGGTGTCTAAATAATAGTTATTTTGGTGGATTGAATGTAAATGAAATTATAAGTTTAATATTTGTTGGTTATATATATATAAATATGTGTTTGTTTTTGAAGTCATATTATGGCATGGCAAATTGAACTAAATCTAGATAGGTGAATGTGAATTTAATTCTATGTTTAAGTGCTCATGAACTAGGAAAATTGATTTGGATTTGGTATGTTTATAATTTGGATTAAAATGATGCTTTGATAACTTGTTTTGATCATATGAAATGTTTGAGAATTCTACCTGTTTGATCGATAAACTTTGGTAATGTTTCGAAACCCTATTCCGACTACGAATATAGGTTAGGGGTGTTACATAACTTATTTGGAAAAAAAATATAGGAATTTTTTAACTCGTAAGCCTCATTATAAGTGGCGAACCCATGAATTTATTTGGGGTTGGATTAAGTTATATAATTTTATAAGAATTAAAATGCAATTTCATTCTTATATTGACATATATTTATAGTTTTTAATCTTTTGGAGGATTAAATCGAGAGTTTATTAATTTCGGAGGACAAACTATAATATTATTATTTTCTAACTTAAAATTTTATAAAATTTGAAGGATATAAAGCATAATTTTCAAACTTTTTGGGGTTGGGTTCCTACTTGCACTCCTTCCTTCACCTTCATCGTTGTTAGGTTAAATTTTGTCAATTAAGTTTTATAATAGGCGTAAGTAGTACTTTAAATTAATTATTTTTAGCTCCTTTAACTTTTTGTATATTGAAATTACAATCCTGACTAAACGGTAATGGTTAAATTCATTAAATTCTATTAATTTTAAAATACTATGCATCAAACCTATAATAATATGTAAAATGGCATGTCAACATGCAGTTTTTACATAATACTCACAAAAAAAATATAATTAATGATTAATATTTGAGTTAAGATTAAATTTTCAAACTCGAAAAGTATGGAGAATAAAAAAGATCAAATTGAAAAATATTGACTAAATCTAGGTTGAATTACCTAGTTGATCATCCAACTTTTCAGCCACTTTTATTTTGGTGACCAAATGATAAAATTTTCTAACAGTAGTGACTAAATTGAAAGGATTTTTTTTAGTGACCAAAATGAAAGGGTCCGAAAAAATTGAGTAACCAACTAAGTAGTTTATTCTAGAATTTAACCAAATGAGTTTAATCACTACCATTTGGCTTAGAATTGAAAATTCAAAATTTGAAAGGTACAAAATTAAAATTGATTGAATTAGACTACATGGACTAATAGTAGAATTTTACTTTATCATTTACCGCGTGTGGAGTAGTGGTGTCCATGTGCTAGGCCCAATCAAAATTTTAGGCCCGTTTACTATGCCCGGGCCCATTTCAAAAAGTAGACCTAAAATTTTGCCCAAGCCCAGCCCGACCCGCTTATATTAATTTTTTGATATAATTTTTTTAAATATAATACATCAAAAATATTAAAATAAATGTTTCCCAACAAATTGAAAATAAATTAAAAGAATATGTATACTCAAATAACACTAAGATATGTGCAACTTAACAAGTAAATGCCTCTAAAATAGTAACAAAATTAACAATAAAACAAGAGTCATACAATATCCAAATAATAACAATAAAATAATAAAATTATAGTAAAATAATGAAAAAAAAGAAAATAACAAAAAATAGTAAAAAATACCAAGAAAATAGCAAAAAAAAAGCAATTTTTTTGTATATTCGGGTCGGGTTGAGTTTGGAGCCAAAAAAACCTTACTTGAGGCTCAACCCATTTTATAAACGAGTCTTTTTTTTTTGTCCAAATCTATTTTTCGAATTTATATTTTTATTAAAATTCTCCTAATTTTTGAGCAGGTTTTCGGGCTGTTCGGGCCGGGTTGAATTGCCCGGCGCATGGACAGGCTAGTGTGGAGGGACCGGAACCGATCAAGTCAAAATTGTGAACGTCTAGAGTAACAGAAATTACGGTCAACCAAACCCTAGCAAAAGAAAAAAAAAATCATAATTCACATTTCGTTCTTCCCGAAATGGTCGAAATGAAATGGGATATGGAGATCGAGGAAATCGAAGCAGTTCTCGAGAAAATCTGGGACTTACACGACAAGCTCAGCGACGCCATTCACTCCATTTCGCGAGCTCACTTCCTTAACTCCATCAAAGCCCTAAAAGAATCCGACAAGAAGAAGCTCTACAACGATGTCGTCGTCGGCGCGGACGATAACAGGACTGGCTTCGTGTACGTCAAGGAATTTAGAATCGACGATGGTGACTCCGCAATTCAAGAGGCCAAGAGTCTTAATGCTATAAGAACTGCTCTCGAGAATCTCGAGGACCAGCTCGAATTTTTCCACGTGAGTTTAAATCCTTTCGTTTTCGATTGCGTTTTTTTTTTAAATTTACTGGATTTGGTTGCTTAGCGTTAAATTAATTTCTGAAAATGTCAATGTACGGGTTATTGTGACAATGGCTCGATAGAACGAACTGAAAGGAGCTGTAATTCTTTTGTTGGAACCGAATTTCTAAATGTTTCCTTCTAGTTCTGCAAAATTTACTTAAAGTTCTGTTTGGTTGTTGAGGACTTGAAGTGAAATATGGAAAAAGGAAAGAAAATTTGATTTGCAGTTTCTTTTTGTGTGTGTCTGTGTGTTGATTTCGTTACCATTGCATCGATGTGTTTGTCGATTTGAAAATCTTATTAACCAAGCCCTATTGCACCGAACGGGCTGTTGAAAAGCAAGCACTGAAAAATGTTATATAGGGACCTGAGAGCCTACTGATTGTATTTGATAAGATGATATGCATGTAATTCTGGGCGGAAATGCAGTCAGTTAGGCAATTATTCAATAGTTTCAAGGTCAAGTTCTGCTACATGTACGTTGCTTTTACATTACTTTTTACATGAATTGTCTGCCATGTTTGACACCCATCTCAGATTCATAGCTGAACACTGATATGGTGTGACCCTCTTAATGCATGAAGAAAAAAATTAACATAGCCGTGTCTAGCACTTAAAACCCTAGTCTTAGTAACTTAGTGCTACATTGAGATTCTCTTGAGGGAGCGTACGGTATGTTTTATATAGCTTGCACAGAAACGTACTTCATCTGAAACAAATTTACTTTGGTTTTGTGGATGAATCTTAAAAGAATGTTGTGAGGAGATATGTTACTATTTTTGCGATATGTGTAATATAGCTTGAACAGAAATGAGCTTTATCTGAAACAAAATTGCTTTGGTTTCATGGAATCTGGAGAGAATGTTGTAAGGAGATATATGAGGACGTTTTATGATATGTGTAACATAGCTTGTATAGAAATGGGCTTTATCTGAAATGAAGTTGCTTTAGTTTCGTGGATTCTGTAGCCTGTAGAAAATTGGGAGATGGTTTTATAACTGCAAAACGTAATAGAAGGAATTTTATATGAGTTAATGCTAGGAACTGTACAAAATTTCACCCCAACTGAAAAAGACCAGGCTTGGATTTGTTGGTTGTTTGAGGTGCTGTGGTGTTCATTCTTTTCCCAAACTTCTCTGTTTCTGATCTTACATGTTTGCTTTTGCATTTTATGTTTGTGACTCCAGGAACAAATAATTGGCCTAGCAAATGGATCTCTTATGTATATATTTTTGTTCCTTTTACAGACAGTACAAATACAGCAGCGTGTTGAGAGAGATGCTGCCATTGCACGATTAGAACAAAGCCGGATAATTCTTGCATTGAGATTGGCTGATCATCATGGTAAGAAATACAAAGTAATTGATGAAGCTCTAGCTTTCGTGGGAGATGTACACGATGCCAGCCGTTACATCTCACCTAAAAACCTTTACTGTTCACCGATTAGTCCATCTGGAGAGAATCTTGCATCGCATGAAGGGAAGCACACTAATATGCTAATCAAACTTATTGTTTCTAGCTTCAACTATGCAAAGAAATCCCTGAAATTTGACCATATGGGTGGGATACTAAGCAATGCAGCTATATTCGCAGTTAGCATGATAGCAATGATGCATCTGCATCAGATTGTTTTCACTGATGGGAGACCAGAAGAAAACATCAACAACCGAAGGAACCCGAGAAAGAATTCTCAACTTGAAGGGCCTTCATCGTATGATCATTCGAGCCACTTGGATGTGTATTTGGCCCGCGGTTAAGGTAAAGACATTAAAAAAACGGTGGTTAGAAGTTTATTTAAGGATAGGAGGCCATGCTGTTTTTTCAAATTCGAAGAAGCTTTGCTATCTCTCATATTCTCCCAATAGGAGTTTCAAGATTTTGGCTGAGCAGGTTAGCAAAGAATACTATCCTTTTTCTTTTTAATTTTTTTGCTTCTAATCTATTGTCCTATAGTTTGAGCTGTTGTGAAAATGGTGATTGCTGTTGCTGGTATTGGTTGTTGAGGTAGTAGATTCATTGTTAAATTTGATAGTGAATGTGAAGCTGAAGAAGATGATCTCGGTTTGCAAAGTATGTTCTTTTCCTTAGCTCACACAATGGCAGAGCCATATGGGAGCTGGATGTGGCTATGGCTATGGCTCTGTCTCATCTCAAGTGTCTTGAAAATTCTATAATATATAATGTTGAGTGGATTTTCTTAAATCTATCCTTTAAAATAAATAGTTGGGAAAAGTAAGGCACTTGTACTAGTAGTTCAATTGCATTTTGCCCCTTCCACTAAAAAAATGGACAAATTAGTCCATGTATGTTAAATTAAAAAGCAAACTTGTCCTTCTATTCGTTTTTACTATTAAAAATTGGTCTTTCTACATGGGGTGTCATATGTATCTGTTTGGTGATTTGGTCAACTACGACAGTTTTTAAGAATAGAAATGGATAAAATTTTTAACAAAATGAGTTTGCTCTTTGATATAACGTACAAAGATTAATTTATTCATTTTTTTAGTAAAGAAAGCGAAATGAAAATTGACTCCTAGTATTGGAACTTCCGTTCCATGGTACTTTTATAAACAATAGCGCCCAAAACAGTGTTAAAAATTTGAGACTGGTAGTAGAACTGTTGAAATTTGAAGTTTGATCCAACTGATTCAGGTTAATTTGATGATATTGTTTTTAATATAAAATTAAAAAGATTAAAGTTTCAAATCTTATTAATTAAAAAAATTGTTTAAAAAAACAAATACTAAAAAAAAAAAGGTTTTTATCAATCCAATATGGTTTTTTTTTTGAAAAAATCTTAAAATTCAAAGCAATCATCAAATGCCTGTTTTGGAGTTTTAAGATGCAAAAACATCGAGTCTTTAATGCCTGTTGTTTTGGGGGTTTGGAAAAATATAAATATTTTCTTAGGCCAAGCTACGTGAGATCTTCCCAATTTCGAGAAGAACTCCTAGCCTGAGATATTTTGAGTTCATGTTGGGCCCAACAGTCTCACGACTTTAAGCTCAAGTGGACTTCACCTTTTCTATATAAAAAGTTGGATTAAGATTGTGAGTTGAGTACTAATAAATAGTATAATGCTTGTATATGGAATGGAAGTTGAAACATTTAGGGGCACCAATATCTCATTGATTATCATGTAATTTCCAGTGTCAGCTTGTGTTGCGTCACTCTTATAACTCATTCCTGGGTGATGGAGTAAATTTGTCAGGTCAACCACTTGCAATCACTTACACTAATTCCTGGCCCAAGTTCCAATACCATCTTCTACTTTTTCTTTTATATCCTCAATAACAATCCACATTATTATATAGAAAAAATAAAATTAATTAACACATTTGATAACACCAAAACCACACTATGTATTTAAATTTATACGACATCATTTTTAATTGTGTATGAATAACTTGGATTTGATTTTTTTCTTTTTAGAAAAGATCTTTCTAAATGTTTTTGATATTATTCCATTTACATTTTCAACATGTTTATGTAATAAGTACACATGTATTTATAATTTGTTCCACGTATTTTATATATGCTTCATGTTGGATTCAAACTAGCCTTCAATGTCCAAATTAATAGCTAAGCAAATATAATGGCATGATTGATACAACAATAATACTTTGAGGATTCAAATAAAATATTTTTGAAATTTAGGAACCAATTTAAAATTTAAAAAATAATTTAGGAACAATTACTTCAATAAACCCAAAGACGAATCATACTCTATGATTCCAAGCCACCTTTCCTAAATAAATTCTTAAGACATTGTTGTATTGTCATAAAATTAGCTCATCAGAGAAAATTTCGATTTAATATATGATATGACTTTGATTTAATTATAGATGTAAAAAATTGAACCTGATTTGAGTTTACATGATATAACAATAAATCCAACTGTTTTCATATTAAGTAGATATAATCATTCGTTTTCAATAAGAAATAAGTTATTAAACACATGAAAGTAACCGTATAATATTAATGATACGTGAAAATCGACTAAAAACTAAAGTTTAATATTTATAAAAACAACACAATAAAACATATTATTTTATAATCAATTTTAAAAATAATGTAGATATTATCAATTTCCTTCTTTAAAAAAAGAATATTATAAATTTAAAATAATTAAATCTATAATTATGTTTCTATTTATTATGCATATGGTATATATATAATTTTTTTAAAAATTTAATCTTATCATATACGTTTTTTTTGATATAGTGTCTAGAACTATTCATAACTCCTCCCCTACCTTTAAATAATAGGATAATGCGCAGATATACACTCGAACCTACGTCCTTTTACACTGACAACAAAACCGATATTAATCGAGCTAAAATATATGATTTTCTTATTTATTTTTCATGTTTTAGCAACATGATTTTCTTCCCTTTTGACTTTAATAAGATGGAACCAAATATATGTATTACGAAAGGTCACACATCTTTCATTAAAAATTGCGAAAATTGAAGATTGTGTTTTTACGTGCATCCGACAGCCAAGAAACAGGCCTCTAAATAAAATAAAGTCTTCGGCAATAGAAATCACAAATTCAGACTTTGCTTTTTATTTTCCTTCCTTGCCATGTGCTCCGCTACAGGTAAATATTACCTACCAATGAATATGTCTAATCCACGTGTCTCATGATTAAACCTGTTGGGATCTTGATCATGATAGCCACGTGGATTTATAAAAACACAAGACGAGTTTGACTGGGACTCTAATTGGGTACAGGAGTCTCCATACAAATTTCACGTGTCTATCACCTGATTGTCTACTGGGCCCCCTCTTTTTTGAAAATTTCTTATAGTGTCTGGACCTACTGTTAGGTCATACATATACATGTGAATGGGCTCAGTCCATCAATTTGATTTTGTGGACCCATAGGGTTAGATTGGACGGCTGTCAACCACTTTACTTGTGGTTCATCCATGCTCGGATTTTCAGCATTTTGATTTTTATCGCTCTTATGTCAAAAAGAGCAAATATGATTAGAACTTATACTAACATTATTACAACAAAAAAAATATCTCGATATCAAAACATACAAGTTCATGAATCAAAATATAATTTGATATTGCATTAAAAAAATATAAAAAATAGTAAAATAACCATTTTTTATTAGTTGAGAAAAATTGTTAATTTATGAACTTAATTAAATGATTTGTGATTACTTTAAAATATGATACGATATTTTTAAATAATATAATAAGTCCACTTAACCCGTTATAATTTAACTCATATTGTGTATTTAATTCGACTTGATTACATACCCTATTCACCGATTAAATTACAAAATTTGAATTATATTACAATGAGTTAAGTAAATATGATACATCACTTAAAAATATCATATCATATTTAAATTAATGTCACATTATTTCATCAAGAGTAGTTCATTAAATTAAAGGTAAACTATTAAAATAGTCACTTTTATTTATCTCAGGCTATATTTTAGTCACTTACATTAACATGTTGTAATATTTTAGTCACTGAGCCGTTAATTGTCATTAACAGTATAACGGTAAACTAACGTGACACGTTAAATTATCATTTCAAACAAAAATTTTAGGTTAAATTATACAAATGGTTTCTATATTTTTTTGCGTTTTGAGCAATTTTTTTTCTTTTATGTTTTTTTAACTTCCTTTTTTTCTCTTTCTTTTCTATTCTTTTCTGCTTCTCCCTCTGTTTTCCTCCATTCTCCATCTCTTTTAGCGTAGTTTTCTTATGTTTTCTATTTGTTAAAACTTTTTTATGCTTATAGAATATGGGGAGATATATTAACTGATTCCAGGAGAAGAAGAGGAAGCACCACCCTCAATGGCGGTGGCACCACCGAAGAGAGTAAGCCTAGGACCCTGGGTCTTGGTGGCAGTGATGGCGGTAAGGGTGTGACCGCATCTAGGACCATGCACATCTTCATCGGTGTCCCAAACAGTCTCCAAAGTTCGATAAATAGGAGCTACGGATTTCCACGGTTTCGAGCTCATCCCTACCCCATCCCACCTCACTCCTCACTTGCAATGCAAACAATATCACAACTTCAATCCTCAAATCTAGTACCATAAACACTCACAAAAGAATTGATAATCCAAACATTGAAGCCCCATGATGGGCCTAGATTTCTTGTTCGGGACCCTCATTCTAGTCCTTTTTTCCTTTTTTAAGAAATTAATCAATCAATTGTTCCTGTAGAAGAGAACCTAAAAAATCGAAATTTCGTCCTTGGATACCATATTTTCTTTCTTTAATTTTAATTTTTGAGAACTTAAAATTAAGATACAATTTGAGTGTGGAAGATAATTGTATATATATTTTCTAATAAGTGGACGGTGGGGTTGGCTTCGTACAAAAATGGTATTGTGTTCTGAAATTAAAATCTCCTTGCCTGCGCCACATAAAAGAAAAATGGAAAATAAAAGACAAAGATTTAAAATATTTAAAATTTTATAAAATATGAGGACCAATTGTATAATTTAATCTAAGTTTTTTGTGTGAAATGATGATTTAATGTGCCACGTCAACTTACCTTACATCGTTAACGGCAATTAATAGCTCAGTGACTAAAATATTAAAACATGTTAACATAAGTGACTAAAACGCAACATTCAAATATAAGTGACTAAAATATAACTTGAAGTAAACAAAAGTGACTATTTTGACAATTTAGCCTTAAATTAATAATTTCCTTTTCCGGTTGTTATAAAATTCACCAATTTGTTTTTTTTTTTCTAAAATACATAAACTTTTTTATTCTTAATTTTAAACGAAAAATCAAGATACAATTCACGCTATAGTATTAACATTAATTCCTTTCAATTACAACATATTCAAATTAGATACTTCTAAAACATTTTTTTTTTTACCTTTCATCTTCAAACTTTTAAAATTTTATTTTGGCCCTCTAATATTAAATCCAGACTTTAACTCAATCAAGTCCCAAAGTTTTCAGAAGTAGACCGGTAGTTGAACCGACCAAGTCATTAATTCATTAATCTGTTCGATTCAATTAAATAAATCATTAAAAATTTGTAAAAAAATCCGATTCAACTACTGTTTCATGTTGATTCTCAAATCAACGATCTAATGTCTTTCTCTAAATCGATACTCCAATGGGTTTTCGATTCAACCGGTCCATTTCGATTCAACCAACCATATGGAGGCCTGATGATACTGATAGTGATGTTATAATGTAAAGGTGAGGAAGGGGGACCAAAGATGGCTTAAAAAGAGGGCAGATTTATGAATAGGCAAAAACAAAGATGCCCGTACGGACGCAACTTGCACAAGCACAGGCAGTGTTGTCGCTGTTCGTTAACTCATAAATATTTATTACTGCAGCCCTACAATATATTATCACAACTACATTCATATATATATATACAATATAGCTGTTTTTGGTGTGATACGATAGGCAGGCACTGCATGCAAGTGAGCTCTGCTCAACGTTAGCCCCCTATCTCATGCATCACCACAAGTGGCTCTATTTCTAGTTACTCTTGCTTATTTAATCTAATGTTATAGCTTTCATTAATTTTGCTGCCAATGGACCACCAGCATTATGTAACATGATATTTACATACATAAATCTTTATAGAGAGAGTAGCTTCAATAATGGATATTAAAAGGGTGGTGGGTCTTGGCCAATGAAGCTTATTAGCAACTTCAATATAATTTTTATGATGGTTAGTACGTTGGCCTCCCTCATCTAATAGGTTTACTATAATAAGCAATGGTAGTGTCAAGTTTTGCCTTTAGTTTTCTTCCTCCTGTTTTTTTTTTCTCTTATAATATCAAATTTAGCTCTTAATGTTTACATATTTTTTGTTAATTTGATTTTTTTTCTTTTAGTTAAATTTGGCTCTCGACCTTTTAAAATAATCAAATTTTACCATTAACCTTTTGAAAAAGAGTCGAATTGATCTTTTTAAACTAAAATATTGACTAAAATGTTAAATTTTTTAACATGTCCCGAATGGCAATCCACGTGTATTTCATGATAATTCTTTTGATTTTTCATGAACTTTTTATAATTTGATTTATTTTTATTTTTTTGAATCTTTTTTATAGCTTTTAAATTGTTTGTTGATGTGACGTGTAAGATAAATAGCGTCAAGTTAGCATGAAGTGAACATGGACTACCACATGTGACATGAGTTGCCACACTAACATGGTTAAAAAAATTAATATTTTAATCAAAATTTTTATTAAGAAAAAGTAAAATTAACATTTTTTAAAGGTATATATATGCTAAAAATTAACAAATGTAAACGTCGAGGACTAAACGGTATATATGCTAAAGGTGATACGCCCATACTCAAAAATTTACCATGCATAAATGATATTGGAGACGTTTACACGTTTATGGAATTGAGAGTGAGACTAATTAATATTTTCATTATTTTGTTAATATAGGGGTAGCCTATAGATTCTCTTAAATTTTGAGCGATATTATATGCCATCTATGAACAGCTATCATTAGAAAATAATCTAAAATATTGGTGGAAGGGCATATATGTCATTTAATTATTACACTATTCTTCTTGTTTAAATTAAAATAAAATAGAAAATAGAAAGAAGATAACTCATAGTTTTTATATATATATATATTAATTAAAATATACTCATTATTCACATTTATTAGATTTGAAAGACTCTTTTTTATTTCACAAATTATATTAAAAAACATGATCACCGTATGAATAGAAAACCTAATCTCGTGTTCAAAGGCTATTATTAGACCAACCAGTGGCGAAAAAATATGACATTAAAGTAAATTAACATCTCACGTGAACGATGACATTTGACCAATTGATTCTTATTGAATTAAAAAATACCTTAATTAATCATAAATATCATCTTAATTAATATAGTGGAAATTAAAGAGAAAAAAGAAGCCCATGATTTGGGCAATCATTTTGTGATGATTTCTTTCACAGCTGTGTCTCTAACCTTGCCCTTTAAGACATTGTGAAATTGTAAAAAAGTTTGGAATAGACAAAATGATGGAAAAGCATGATTAATCTACTTGCTCTGTCCCAAAGAGTAAATAAATTTCAATCCCCAATGTCTGTGTATTATGCAGTTACTGAACTCCATGTGGGGTGAAACACCCACTGCCTAGCTTTTCTTTTTTCTTTTCTATCATGTGCTTTTCGTATGGGTTCTTCAATTTCTCAATAAAACAAATCGTTTGCATCAATTAGAAAAGTAGGCTAATCTTTAAATTTTTCAAAAGTTGAAGAGAAAAATTGTTATGTCAAATGATCTTAGTGGGTTGGAACGTGTCACTCTTTCCAGAAAAAATAATTGTTTTAGAGATAAAAATGAACAATATTGGTTTAGGGTTAAAGTGCAAATCGTTATACCAATATTTTTGAAGGGATTATATAAATAAATTTCTATTTTTCAAGATCAAGGGCATTGCCAACTCCTGTCCTGTATTCTCTCGTGAAACCATGGTTTCTATCTTTGTATAAGAATGGCATATACTTTCTTTTATTGAAAAATGGAAGTATGTTAGCACTACATTGAACCCGCCACCTAGCATGCCAATTTATTTCTCTTCCAAACCTAGTTTGATTTCTTAGTTTTTTTCAGTTTAGTACATTTTTTACAAAATGAACAAAGTTTCCCATTATTTTAAAATGATCCATTTATCGATTGAATCATTGATAGAGCAATCCAAAAGAATTACATTTAAATCTTCGACTAAAAACAGAAACCCATCTTTTTTTTTATACATTTCTTACACTATTGTCAAATCCTAAAACATTTAATTGATTAAAATTAATAAAAAATAGAATTTGAACCCGAAACTATAATAACAATAGTGCCAATTGAATCGATATCTAATCAATAAGATGAGATATTTGTATCAATTGAAATGAGATTTTATGAACTACAATTTACTCGTAATGAAATAGACGTAAATCTATACTATTATTTAAGTTAATTGAGTTGACGTCACGAGTTTATAGGCATCAACTTAATTGAAAATGACTAAAAATTCCTCTCTTTTTTACAAAATAATAAATGTTAGTATAAGCATATTTTTATATAAAATTTTATTTCTTTTATAAAATATTACTATAATACAAATTGAAAAACATTAATTAAAAAAAAAGGTTCAATTGATCATACTAACTCTTGATCCACTCGGCTTGATATATACCATTCCTGAATCGATATCCAACCTGATTTTCGATCTAATTGTCTAATCTAATTCAAACATCATAAATTCCTATATAAATTTTAACAGTATATTTAACACAATTTTTTCAGTCACTGTTAAATATAAATTAATTATGTACAAAAGGTAGTCGATTAGGTGGAAATCCCAGTATTAATTATAAGAAAAAATTGGAGCAGCTACAAGTTTCCTCTTAAAACCATTGACTTGGACTCACTCTACTACACCTAAAATATATATTCTATATTAAGGGGGGGGGGGAAACAAACAATTAAATTGTCTGTTTGCTACCACTTTTTCTTGAAATGTAGACCTACATGTTGTTTCTTAGGCTCCCTAAATCTCAAACAGTACCTACGTCTTAGTATCCAATGCCAAAACCCTAATTTTAGTTAGGGAGGAGATCCAAAAATGTGGGTTTTTTTGAACGTACAGTGAATATCTCAAATTATATTAAGAAATAAAATTATCTCAAATTATGTAAAAAGCATGTCTCTGCAGGTTTTAGATAATTATAAAGTTATGTCCATCTCCATTTACAGGTACACCAGCCTTTTTCATATTTTCATGCCCTATGTTTTTTATGTTTATCCTAATTATATATTGCCCTTTAGTTGCATTTAATGGGTTTGTCAGATTTGTTAAATTAAAAATGGACGAGTATATTGGTTTAAATTGGGTAATCAAATTGGATTTTGAATTATTTTATTAAATTCCTTATTAAACTTGAAATCGAAACAAGACGAAGGGGTCAAATAACATCCAAGTAACATATCCTTTTACTAAATTTATAAATAAAACCTAAAAAAAATATGAAATCTAATTAGTTAACTTTGGACCTAAGTGTTTCATTAGTTGTGGACTCTGGCGTTAAGACAATTTCTAAGCCGTGCCTTAACCTGTGCCAACTGGTAATGGCCTTGTCTATTTAGAAAATTTGCCATGTTTAAGTTGGCAAATTTTGGCAATAAAAATTCTTAAACTGTGATTCCTGTTGTTACTTTGAACTACTACTAGCAAATATTTGATATCTAAATTACACATGGCAACATATCCTTGAGATTGGTTTGGATTTGGGTCGAAGAAATAAAATTCCCAAGATTGATAGATCGAATAGAATTGGGCAAAACATGAAAGCATATCCTGAAAAATTCAAAGACTTATATTGTGTTCTTTGAAGATATTCTCTATACATTTTATCCTGCCTAGAAGTTTGATTATAAAAGATATAGTATGTTAGTAAGTCTCAAATACTTATATATTGGTTTTGTGCAAAATTGAGAGCAGTTTATCTTATTCGTTTTGGAACGTTTATTCGAGTGCGGTGAGTGTTATAATCAAGTGAGTGACTTGGTTAATGTCCTAAGTTTTCAAGGGGAAAACTTAGTGGGGAGGTATTAGATCTTAGGTACAGAGATGAGAAGTCTAAACTTGTGATTGTTAGAACTTCAAAACACTTGTTATACGAGGTGCTAAGATAGTGAAAATTCTATATGGGCAAGACCCTATAGATACAGGGAAGCCAAACTGCGTAAACACATTGTGTGTTCTTTGTTTTTTTGCACTTTTCATCATCGATGCCTAAAAGCTATTGGAATTGATAACACCCAAAATATATCAATGCCACTAATAGTAGTATTTCAAAAGTTAAATAGCAAATTTTCCCCAAAAGTAAGAGATTATAAATTGAATAATGATAGTAAAGTTTGAAACTATAGGAGCTAAATTGTAAAAATTTCAAAACGTGAGTTTTAGGACTAGTTTATATGATTTGAGAATTTACAATTCTGAAAAACATAATATGAAAGTTTAATGGTTTGAAAATTAGGGACTAGTTTATGGAAATTTTGACAATTTTAGTTGTAGGGATTGAATTGTAAAATTTAGAATTTTTTGTAAAGGAACTGTTTTGCAAAACTATAAAAACAGGATTTAGGACTAAACTGTAGAATAAGAAAAATCTTATTTATGGAATTAAATTGTAGAACAGTGAAAATTTAGATTTTAGGAATTAAATCACGAATATTATAAAACCAAAATTTCACAGACTATTTTGTAAAACTGTAAAATTTGAGGAATAGGGATTGTTTTGTCAATTTTGAAATATTTAGTCATAAAATTGGGCTTAATAATTAGATACTTGATTTGATAAAATATTTGTTAAATAATTATGTACAAAATTGAATAATAGAAATTTGAAATTCATAAGTTAGATTGGTATGATTTGTTTGTGATTTGGAATCTTTTTTAAAGTTATGTATACGAATTTATGATGAATTAATGAGAATGATTAATTATGTATAAATTTGAAAGGTTGAAATTGAGTCCAAAAATAGTAAATTAAGTCTCTGAATGTTGTTATTGGACCGGTAGGGGCCCTCTAAAAAGAAAAATTTTCTATTTAGGTCCTTAAAATTTTTTAAAATTTAAAATTAGTAAAGGTAAAATTATTCTTTAACTCTTTAAAAATGATAAAATTTTAATTTAATTCTTTAAAAATTAATAATTTAATCGATTCGATAACTTCAGACACTAAAATCAAAACTCCACAGTGTATATTTTGTTTTTTTATATTTTATTTATGTAAATTAAAAGGTGGATCTAAAAATGGAAACTTTCCAGTTGAGGAAATTTACTTTAATTACAATTAATTATTTGACTATCAATCCCAAATTCACTACCATTCATTGATCTCTTTCACGTTGTGTCATTTTCCCATCAAATTTCTCAACATGTTTTTCATTGTTCACCATTTTTCAAAAGGTCTATTTATTTTCCCCTTTTATAATTTGTCTCACCACATTTTCTTTGTTTTTTGCATTTAGGTCCCCTAAATTATAGCTTATAGCTATAAATCAAACAAACATGTTTTATTTTTAATTAAATTGAAACGATTTTTTTTAACTATTTATATTGAATAATGATAGGACCGAGGTGAAATATTCCTTGTCCAATCCCTAGTCGAACCATGAATATTAAATTTTTAAATTTTCATATATCTAACTAAGCATATATTTACACTCATACTCGAATATATATTAGATATAAATGTTGAATATAAAAAATTTAATGTATATATAATTTTATTGTAAAAACAGACTTTTTTATGGTTTGAACTACTCGCACAAGCTTCAAGGCATGCCCAGAACATGGAAGGGTTCAAACAAAAGTTCGTGGCTAGAAAAACAAACTTGGAAAAATTAGTCTATTCAAAACATGGACGAAGCTTGGATTCAACATTCAAGAACTAGCCTCGGTCTTGCACGACTCGTTTTATATTTTTGTAGCTTATTTTAAGGTATTATATCATTTATATCACATAAGTAAATATATAACTATATAATACTATTTAAAAACATTAAAAATGTTGTTTGAACTAAATTTTTTAATAAAAGAAAGGATAAATATCAAATTTATAAACGAAATTTTCATTTTCATTCAATTGTACACATTTAAAGAAATAGAAACATATATTTATGTTCATACTGGATTAATATAATTGTTTGTACATGTAATATCCAACAAAAATTGTGCTAATTCGACATTATTGTCATTAATTTTGAAAACTGAATCAACTAAAAATTTCATATATAAAATTATACAAAATCAAAGTTTATATATAGATTCGGACACAAATCCAATCCGAAACATAATTATTGTAAAATTTAGGTTAGCGGTCGACCTCTGGAATGTTAAAGGCGCGTGGTGGGTATTGTTAAAATTTTCATTGGTCCACGGCTCTTTATTGTCACTTGCAAAATAAAGAAATAAATATTGCTATCATAATGTTTTATTAGGGATATATAGACATAATTATTAGAACTTTATGCATTTTCCATTGCCATCCCTCTTTGAGTAATAGTGAAGCAAAACTAGTTAGCCACCACTCTACAATTATTTCATCTCCTTCTTTCTCAAGATTATTCCTGCCCTCACTCTCATGCTATGTCTTGTAATTTCCATTTTCTAAATTACTTTAGAATTGTCATATGAGATTATAGTCAATTGCATAATTATTTTTCTAAATATTTTTTTCGGGATCAAATTGGAAAATATAAAGTTATTTCATTAAAGCAAGATATAAATTCTTTTTTAAAAAATATTAATGCGATGAGAAAATTAATAGTTGATCACAATTTTTTAAATAAACATCAAAATATGAAATACATCATGAAGGGTACTAATATACCCAACAAAATTAGTTGAAAATAAATAGGATTTTACCATCATTAACTCATGATGAATTCATGAAGGATTGGCAGCAGCAATTTACCATATTCGGAAAATAAAAAAAAATAGAGGGTTTTAGTAGAAATTTCAACTTAATTCCTATTAATTATAAACAATAATAATAATAACACAGGTATTATCCACTAAAGCATAGATTAAGTGGCATTAAAATATAAATGTAAAACAACTATAACTAATGGAAATCAAAAGAGTTCAAGATAATTGTAATTAAACAGTTGCTTGAAGCTGCCAATAAAGATGATTTTTTTATATATATAAAAAATCCATAGTTTGTGGACGAAAAAAGGAAATAATTTATTTTGTCGAAAAAGGGTATATGTAAGAAAATTCAATATATTTTAGAAGAGGTCAATAACAATAATTCCGACATTGATACATAGTCAAACATCCTATGTTAATGTTTTAAGCATCCAATTTACGTTAAATACTCACAAAATTTCTACGACATTAATTCTCACAAATTAGAAAAAAAAAAATCTTTCTGCATTATTGTCTATAATTTCCTACAGTTCAAGCAACCTTTGAATAATTGATAAGATTATTTTATGATTCTTTTATTATTGGACAACATGGAATTGACTTCCATGGCAAAATTTAATAAAAACGACAAAATATTATTTTCTACAATATAATAAATAATAAATAATAAATAACTACCAAATTGAGGTTTATTTTTTTAACAGTCTAATTGAGAATTCATAGTGTATCATAACTCATAAGATGTTGCAAATCATTTTACATTATTTAGTACCTTATTTAGCATTTTATTTATGGGAGTTTAATTCCTCTTTTCATGAATTGTAATGTACCAAATAAAAATATCGAAAATCGTCAATGTAATTTTCGTATTGTGTTTATTAGTTAAAGCTAAGGTTTTGGGTTTTTCAATATCTAGGTTCGAGTCTCTTTGTATGCAATTATTATATAGGTTTTCAATTCCATCATTTGCATATTTTATGTGTGAGTTTTGTTCGGTTTAATTCTTTTTTTCGATTCTTTGTTCATTGTGCTTTTCACTAGTTTTATTATATATCGTAGTTGGTCAAACATATATTTATACTTGTATGAAACTTTAAAAAAATACTAAAAATTTAATTAGTCAATTTCTCAATTCTCAAAATGATTTAAAAACAAATTCTATTTATATTATTTTATGTTGACTTCCTAAATATACCTAAAAGATTCATGTTATTTAAGCCTTTTAAGTTTAAAACATTTTAAATTTTGGTCTATAATAATACTTTTCTTTATATCTTTCATATTTATTTCACCATTTATGTTTGCAATTCATGATTTCTCCAACATGTAATCTCTCTGATATATACATTACTATTCGACGTGACACTTATTTGTATAATAAATACATTTTAGATACATGTAGATTACAATATATTTTTTTTGATTAAATGTACATTACAAGATTAATTTGGTTTTTATCCAGATTTAGCACATGCTTATCTTATCCTATGATACATGCACATCAGTCATTTGCATATTTATGAATATGTTAGCAATTCGCAGTAAGTCTAGTTTTGGATTGATTTTGAGAAACCAATATAGTTAATTTATTTGAATTTGATTCCCGTACATTATAAAAATTAATTTTATTTAATTATCAACAAACACAACAATTTAAATTGCTAATTTTTAAAATATTATATATATAAATTGTTATTTTTTTAAAAAGATTTATTGATTTCTTGCATATTAAGTATTTTTTTAAAAAAATTTACTATAAATTTTGATTATACTTGCTCTTTTTGACAAAATACCTGAAATTACTAATAATCTCTCCCCAACTAATAAATAAAAAGATAATGCGCTTCAACGCATTCAAACTCATGTCCTCCTATGTTAACAACAATATCTATTAAATACTAATAAATTTTTGGTAAATCAAAATTAAAGAGTCTAATTTTCCAAATAACTATTTTATCAATATGTATATCTATCAAGTATGGGTTGAACAAGAAATGGGGATGATTACATTATTGGAAAAAGATTAAAAATAAGAAAAAATAATAGGGAAGTTAATATATATAGGTGCTAAATTTGGCATGATGTATTATTGCTGTTGTGGCAAAAGATACAATCTCAACAACTCAAAAATCAGGCAATTAATTTAACAATAAAGTTTTTGCAACTTTAGACCATATCTAATTAATACTATATAGTAAATGAAATTTGCCCCCAAAATTCAAATAACAACTTTTATTTTATTTATTTTGCTTTGTAGGCTGTACTTTGCGGGAACCTAACCGTCTAAAAAATCGTAAAAAAGAATTTTATGTGCTGGTTCGATAATTAGGATGTTCATTGTTTCAGATATGACATGAGTTTAAATCACATTAGTCGCGTTGTTGTTAAAGTTTCATCTTTCTCTTTTAATTTATTAAAAAGATATAAAAAATATGTTTAAGATTAATTGAAATATAAAGGGAAAGTTTAAAGAAAACATATATTTCAATAAAAAAAACATATGAAAAGTCGACGGTGGTGGTTTTCAGAAATGAGCGGCCCGACTCGGAGTCACATTGGACCGGCCATAACCGTAAATTGCGGCAGAGCGTATGGGGGAGGCAAAAAGAATGCCAGCGTGGCACTTTCAAAATTGCACACGTGACGCACTGCAAGATTTGCCACGTCATAATCAATTGCATTAAGTTAAAAAAATACAAAATCTTTTAAACATTTTTTTTATTTTCTCCTGAAATTTATAAGTACACTCTTTCACAACGGTCTATCTAATTATTTAAAATTAAAAAGAAGAAAAAATCTCAGCAAAACTCCACTCAAATCTCCGTTTATTTCAACGGAGATATTAATTAAACAAATACTAAGTACTTAACGTTAAAACAAAAAAAACTATGGTCGTCGCCGATCCAAAATCTGCCGGAAAATCAGCAAGCAAACGGCGACGACATTAGCCTCTTTTCATTATGCAACTAAAGGATCTGAAAAGAACAAATCGTCGATATCTTCGAAATAATCGTCGACTTGACAAATAGTGGACGATGAGGAGCAGCCAAAATCTGGAGGACTATGAACTAATAAATCACCAAAACCATCACTGAAAACACTACTGTCTGGTAAAACCATATCGGTATCATCGAAAACCGATAATCCCGACACCGAGGTGTTGAAAAACTCGTCGACCGAAGGAAAATCGAGCGGCAAATCGTACATTGAAATGTCGGGCAAATTCGTTTCGGTTTCGCCTTGACATTCGGTTGGAACCAGAAGCTCCTCCTCCTTAAGCGGCAGCGGTTTACTCTCTTCTTCTTGGGATTCGTGGGGCTGTTTTTTGGGTTCCACCGCCGTTTCTTCACTTGATTGAGTTCGGAAGTTGAGAACTGAAGTTGGGGAAGAAAGATTGTGAGCAGACTCATCGCCGGACTCGTACCCGGAAACCGAACTGACGTTAAGGTTTTCGGGTTTCTCGTTGTTTTCTTTGGCCGGAGGGGTAACGAAGTTGGTCAAAGCATCGGGACCTCGGAGTTTGATCGCTGCATTATCATAAACCATAGCCGCTTCTTCCGCAGTATCATAAGTCCCCAACCAAAGCCGTACACGTCGAGCAGGATCACGAATCTCCGCCGCCCATTTCCCCCACGGTCTCTGCCGTACACCCCTAAACTTCCTCCCACTCCCGTTAGTCGAAGAGAGCTTAACCGGTCTCCGACACCCCGTCGCAGCTTCAGCAGCCGTCCTTTTCCGGTTACAGTTAACAGCACCGCTCGTAGTAGTAGCCGCCGCGGCGACGACTTCGATATTAATCTCATTGACATAACGCTTCACTCTCTGTCGACCAAAGAAATCAGCATCCTCATCACTAGAAGAATCTGTCGCGTCAGGATCAGTAACGGAAACCCGAACTATCCTCCGTACATCACCACCTTCCCCACCATATGTACGGTCGTAATCGGAACTCACCTTCTTCGATTTCACCGACGGTTTTCGAAATTTCCGAGTAAAGTTTTTGTGCTCTGTATATTTGATCGGACATAGGATACTATGCTCCATTCTTTTTTTTCTCTTTCTGTGGACTCAGATTCTACCAATAAGCATTGACCCAGAATAAAGTTGAACAAAAAAAAAGCCAAAAAAAAAAACGTAAAAAAGAAGCTTGAATCAACTCGAAAAGGGTATCAAAGGTCTTAAAAAGAATAACACTATTGAAATCTTGAACTTGGCATAGGATGGAAAAGGACGACACTGCTATTGCCTTGTCTGAAAAACACAAGTTCAGTAAATTTTTTTGGAGAACAACTAAGTACCACGAAGTTTCTATACTGGTCACTGGGGAAATTAAGCGAGGAAAATCTGGGTCTTTCACACTTGAGAAAAATGGAAAAAGCAAAAAAAAAAAACCCAAAAAGGCTGAATTTTTTTTTTCTTTTGAACGAACTGTACGGAGAGGGAAAATATTTCAACAAGAGTAGGCAAGGGAAAAAGAACCGAGTGTGTAGTAACGTTAGTGAAAAAATGTTACGAGTTCTTTTTTTTGGTCGCGGTGGAGTCCCGTACACTGATTTTGCTGTTTTATAGGATCCCAATAGCCGGAATTGGAAAAAAATCTTCAATATATACTATACTATACAATGTTTTTTTGTTTATTTATTGGTTTAATTTTCGATTTCATCCTTTTGCTTTATGAAAATTTAAAAGTTACTTTTTTTACTTGAACTTTGATTTAATATGCAATGTCATGTATGAATTTTATTTTCGTGCGACTTTATATATGAATAATCGCTTTTATTTAATTTTTATAAATAACTAACAATATTATTGAATTACCATCATTTAACACTTATATTAATCTAATACGAAAATAAATATATGTTTTTATTTCTTTAAATGTATACAATTGAATTGAAATAGAAGTTTCATGTATACGTGTGAATCACAGTTCAAGTTTCATATGTATAATTACACCAAATCAAAGTTCATATATCAAATTACACGTTGGATCAAATTTGATAATTATCCGTTTTTTTATTTATCAAAATTTAATACCAAAATGAATGAGTTACTTAAGTTTTCCAAAAATGAAAAAAAATCCTGAAAAGTGTTGAGTAGAATAGAAATATACGTTGTACTCCTAATGAGATTATATGAGGAGATAACATTGTTGAAACAACCATGAACCCGAACAAAAATAAACATTATACTCCTAATGGGAGAGAATACATGCTCAAATATTAAAATATATATTATTAAAAAAAATAATCATCAACCTCAAATAAATTATTTTTTATAAAACATGGAGACTACTTTCATTCTGAAAAATGTATGATTTGTACTCTTCCATTTAATTGGAAATTTTTTTAATACAATTTTTTTAACAATGCCCCTCAATAAATTTTATAACTTTGTTCCCGACCCCTAAATGTAAATTTTGTAACTCCCTCTTTTTGTTTTTTTATTTATTTATTTTAAGCATGTATCTCTTTTATTTTTATTATCACATGCAAATTAAGACGGTAGGTGTAACGAAAATGCAGTTCGATACGGACACGTGGAGAAGTGGGTTCCAGATGTGGAGTTCCAGCCAATGGGATAACAGGGAATGCTGCTGACTCAGCGTGAGACTTTAGACTCTCGATCAGCGTGATGCCGGTCACGTGAGGCCCAAGATACCCGGCCGAGTTAAATCATTTTTAGTCGGTCAAATTGTTTTTTGATTAGGGCCAAAAAACACCTATTCCTCCTATTCTGACCATTTAAAAGCCTCCCAACACGCTGTTAATTGCCCTTTCTAACCCTGATCTGTCACCTTAATTACTAATTAATCTTAGTTTAGCAGGTCAATGAAGTGAGGGTAGCCTGGTCATTTTCACTTATGTAACAACACTTCAGTTCTCGCTGGCTTAGAGTTAATTTTTTAACTATGTACAAAAAGTTTCAACTTGAGGGTATTTTTTTTTTTATTTTTGAAATTATAGTAAAAAATTGACTATTTAACAGCTAGAATGAACGTGGCGGGCAACCTAGAATTCGCCGCCATTTTATAAAAATCGGTGTTGTACGTCTCTGGGTTCTTTTTCCTGTTCTCTTTGTTTCTACTATAAAGACATGGGATTCTCACACGTTTCTACGGCAGGTGTGTCTCACGCGCTAAAATTACTTACCAAAAGGTAGAACGGTAATTTTTTGAGTTTGAATTCTCAAAAAAAAATTAACGGACAACCACAAAAAAAAAAGGTTAATTTTTTATAGAAGATATTTTTTTCTCTTTTTCCTAAAATTTCCCTAAGTCTCTATTCTTTTTCATTTGCTATAAATTTTTTTAAGTTTACAAGTAAAAAATTTAATAATAAATACATTTCCAAGCAATTTAAAAATTAGAATCAAACTAATACAAATTAAAATTAATTTATCATACTAAAAAACACACCAATATTATTTGAATCATACCAAAAACTATTACAAACTGCTTGAATCAAACAAAAGAATTCAATTAAATCAATTTTTTAATGATTTATTTAATTTAATCAGATGAAATGATCAGACTTAGGGCTAGTTTGACAATGCTTTTAAAATTTAAAAAGTACTTTTGAAAAGTGTTTTTCAAAAGTTTAGTTTAAAATTTGATTGTTTAGCATTGCTGTCAAAAAGTACTTTTGAGAAATAAAATGTTCATTTTAGACATGTTATTATCAAGTAATAAATATACATTTAAATAATATTTAAATTAGTTAATATTATTATATTTTAGTAACAATATAAAAAATTATTATAACTTGTTGTTAATATTTTAATATATGAAATATAAATTTTAAATATTTTAAAGCAATAAATATTAATTATTTATAAAATTTAATTAGAATATATAATTATATTTTAAATATTTAAATATAACCATTAAATATTTATAATTAGTATTTTAATTTTTTTATTTTTAATTAATGATTTTAACACATTGTAATTAAGCACCAAGAAAAAAAAGTACTATATTATTGGGTACAGTAAAAAAAGTAATTAAGCACCAAAAACATTTTTGGGAGAGGAAAAACTAAAAATTTTAGCTTTCTTATTTTCAAAAGCACTTATGAAAAGTAAAAAATTTCAGTAAAAAGCAGCTTGTTTAGTACAATTTTTCTTCCAAAAGTGCTTTTGGAGTTTAGAGTCAGAAGTTTTTTTTTAAGTACTACTAAACAGGCCCTTATTGGACTAATGAACTAGTAACTTGATCGGTTCAACCACAAATTCAATTTTAAAAACATTGAAATTTAAATTAAAGAGTCTAACCTGAATATTTAACAACCCAAAATGTAAGGGCTAACTCATTTAAATTAATTTTCTTTTTATATTCAATCCGAATGCAATTCTTTCCTTCACGTAAAATTAAACCGGCACGAGGATTTGATTGAACACAATTCTTGAAAGAAGACTACCTATAGACAAAATATCAAAGTTTATTTTCATTTTTTTAGCTTTCCCCTTTTAAACATTTTCATTTTCATTTTTTTGTTTTCTTCTGTTATTACTGGATATAATTATAACGTGAAAAATGAAACTGAAACACAAAGAATCGTATATATTCTCTTTGGAATATTAGGAGCAGCAATGTAAGTCTTTTTTTTTTTTTTGCAGCATTCTACTTCTTTAACATAAAAATATTTCGAAAAATAATTCAAAATATTCAAATATATATTTTTTAAATCGATTAAATATCATTCTTACAATGTTTTCTGTGTTTTTTTTTGTCTACATAAGACGGTTGACAATATTTTTTGTGAGGAAAAAATGTTCGTTATAATAATTAAAAAAGCGAACATAAACTAATAAATGTTGGTTTCACATTTTTAGTCTTATTTTTATGACTAAATAAAAATACAGCTTCCAAGTTACCTCTACTTCTCACCGAATGCCCCTCTCTACATCAACTCAACATTTACCATGGATATCTGACCACCAATGGATCGGTTAGGTTAAATCGGGTTCAGAAAAAGTTTGATACTAGTTTTGTCGCGAATTGGTATGGGACAATGAATGGATTTTTAATGATTTATTTGATTAAATCATTAGATTAATAAACTAATAATCTGATCGGTTTGACTATTAATTTAACAAGGAAAAGTGCTTAGTTTAATCAGTCGTTTTATTTTCAAACTAATTTTAACATGAGAAAACTCACTTGGTTGACTTTAGTTGAGAAAACTGACCACACCAAATTGACTTTGATTCGGTTGTTTCGATTGTTTTTTCTGTTTAACTGATATTGAGTTATTGGGTTGGGTTTATATGACTTTATATTTAATATGTATTATAAAATATAAATATAAATATAAATATATTTCAAATAATTTAAAAATAATATACAATTAGTCGGTTTTCGGTTGGATCGATTCTGAATTCAAAAATAAATTATTGATCAAATTAACCAATTAAACTAAGATGAAAATCAACCCATTTAAGCTAAACTTGAAAATTTTAAATAGTTTAATTTATTTTTGTTAAAATTAAAAATTATTCTCCCTTATGATCTAATTCTAAAAACCTTTTAAAAAAGAAAAGATGTTTTAATTAGTGTTTTACAAAAAGAAGTTTTAACCACGGTTCAAATAACAAATAATATATCTAATATTAATATAAAATACAATGGATTAAATCGTTAAAAAATATAACGGATTAAAAATTTAAATAATTTTGGATAAAAATTATGCACTTAAAAAGCAGAATTTACAGATGATTGAAACCTAAAATAAATTTGGTTTGGTAAAACTATTTTCCTAGTTGCTGCTAAAAAAAGTCAACAAAGTAGGATGTTGCAAGGGATAAAAAGTCAAAATTTGTTTCCAGTCCATGTACAATTGTAAAGTTTGAGATCTAGTCTAGGTTAAAAAAAATTAATCTGTCTTACATTTTGCCATTAAAGAAAAAGTAGTCAATTTGTTGACCACGTTAATATTTTCTTTCTAAATTTGTTTACTATCATTTATATCTACTGGATTCAAGATGATTTAATTTTGGAAAGGGTATAATTGCATGGAAGCATTGCAATTAGTCAACAATAAACTAACCATAGAGGATGGTGGCTCCTCAAACCGCTGTAGAAGCACGAGCCCACTTACAGTACCTTTTGCCATATGATCAACCACTTCACTCAAAGATCTCGGAATGTGACGAATCCTTACTTTTCAATAAGCGTAACTCCACCAACCTATTATCGGGATGCCATCTAGCTAAAAGCAACTTGACCAGAAGTGCATTATCACATTCCAATTCAATATGCGTGGACCCTTGTTCCATGCAATGCACAGACCAAGTAATGTTGATTGTGATAAAATCAACCCTAGGTTTGAATATATGAGCTTCTAAAGTTTTATCATTAACATATAAGCTTACTAAAGAAATCAAAAAAGTTAGAGGGACTTATTTAGTAATTTAACAAGGACAAAAATATTCTAACAAATTAACTTCTTACTTAATCAAATTCGATCCTTACATGCACTAAACTGAAAGCCGAAACTCGAATTTAAACACTTAAAGTCCCAAGACTAAGGCTTCATTCGCAAAATATCGATTTTTTAAGAGCTTATAAATACAATATTGTACAATAATAATAGATATAGAATTAAACTACTGTAAAGTACAAACAAAATAAAAACCAGAATAATCTAATTTCATAATTTTAGACAACAATAAATTAAAAAACTTGCAATCTGCGAGTGCTAGAAAAAATAAAACAGCTAAATTTAAAGACAGAAAAATGCAGAATAATTATTCATCACATTTAAAATAAAAATAAAAATAAAAACATAAAATTGCGATTGAAGGAACATGTTCTTGAATTTGATTGAATGCTTGTTACTGTTACATTACATCAAAATGGATCGATTGTTCCCATAATTCCAGCAATTTGTCACCATCAATTTAACATTTAATTAAAATCCAAAAAAAAAAAACAAAGACCCTCCAAATATTGAGGAAGTACGTAACTAAAATTAAATACCAAATGCAAAAAAACATAAGTTTCGATATTATTCTTATCTTAGTATTAAATATAAAGAAGACTAAGATGTTTTACTATTGAAAACTGCTCTAAAATTTGACCTTCAAATAAATATGATAAAGTGATGGACCGTCTAAGCCTTCAAATTGAAGCAAAATACTATTATTGTAAAATTTAAAAATCAATCCCACACCGACCGTTATATATTACATGCAACAAAAAAGCCGACTGTGTTTTGTTTTTTGTTTTATGTTTTATCCAAAACTTTTCTCGCATGGCTTTTCTTCTGTCTTTCTTTTTCTAATATAAATATTCTAACCATTTTAATTCATGAAATTCAAAGAAAATCATATGTAAATTATTATTTTAGATTAATTATGGGAATTTGCCGCTTTGCTTAAATAGATATATATATACGTGTGTATTTTTTTTTTTGGATTATATATTATCTGTTTGTGGTTAGATATATATAATTTGTAATATTGTAAGAGATTAGCTATGATTTTATTTTTTATTTTTTGGGGGGTTGTCAGTCAATGTAGTAAAAATCTATGGATATTTTCACGCGTATGGAAGAAAGGGAAAAGAAAAGAAAAAAAACCTGAGAAAATTAATGGAGGTCATGATATAGGAAGGTGGGTGATAATGTTTGTTTCAAAGTACACAATTAATGTTACCATTGCTTGTCACATGAAACTTTTGTAACATCCTATATATTCATACTTATTGCTAATGTGATGGGTGAAATGAAAATTTAAGTAATAAAATGAATGAAAAAGTAGAAAAAAGAGAGGAGGAACGCAATAATTTGTTAAAATTATAAATAATAATTAAGTTGTTTTTAATCATGTTTCAATACGGTAACTTAAAAAATATCGACTCAACGTAGGTTTGGAATGGGAAGGAGTTTGATATGTCTTGTACTTGCTATTTAATAAATATATAGTAGCATTTTGTATATATTTAAATGGTCTATTTGTTGAAACTAATAAAATGAAACGAATCTTAAGCAACCATTTTTGTTATTTAAGCTTGACTCCCTCTTTTCATTTGCTCTAAATGAAAAAAAAATATGAAATTGATGTCTTTATTTCGTTATTTTACGTATTTACAGTACCAAAAACGGGTAAGTACGTTGGTTTTTCATTTAAAAGCCGTCTCCCTATAAATGAACATTTTTTTATTCACGTCAAAGTTATACATATAAACTTTGATTCAATACATTCATTTTTTCAAACTATTAATAAAATTAAAAAATTAATTTCATTTTACATTAATGTGTTATATGCAAAAATAATTACGTTAACATGATAATGATATGAAGATATATATTCGTTTTTTAAATAAATACAATTTATTCAATATTAAAATTTTATATATATACGTAAGTATAAACAAGTTTTCTATCACTGAAATCCATGATTCCAATAACGATTTGAGCCATACTCACCCCGACCAAACCCATAGGACCCCCACCACTGCAACAGGGAGGACGCTCCCACACAACATTGAAATTCAATTTTTTAATATATCTTCAACCATTCTTTTTTTAATTCCAAGATATGACTTAAAAAATAAAGACAATGAAAAATATAAGTAGAATTATTATGGGAATTTTTGTATTAAGAGTTAGATTAAATTTTGTCTCTTCTACTTAAGAAATTGATAAATTAGTCACTGTATATTAGATCAAAAAATAAACTAGACATTTTGTTAAAAAATTTATCTACTTTTATTATTAAAAATTGGTCTTTGGACATCACATGCAACTGTTTGGTTATTTTGTCAGCAACGTCAATTTTTAATAGTGAAAATTTTAATTTAATATTTTTAAAATAAAGAGAATAAAATATAATCTAAATTTTATAGAAAAATACATATATTTTGATGAAGTTGTTAAATATAATTTTTTCTCGGCCGAGAGAGAAGAAGACTTGTTTAAAGATCCCATGTTTTTAGAGCAATCGAGATCACACAAAATCTCACACGTATATTTATGGATTAGCAAAGACATCATTCAAAAAAAAAAAGAAGCAAAAATGGAGCTGATTCCTTGGGTTTTGCCCCTCGTTCCTCCCCACACATTTCAATTGATCAGTTCAGTTGAACCAACCCCCAAAAAATGGCTAATACACAGACACCATAATCGAGACATGAGCAGCAATTTCAGCAATATCAGACCAAAATGTTGTTTGTTTGTGTTTCTTGTGTAGTGTTTCGTGACATAATATGTTGGGGGGCATTTTTGTTTAGAGACTTAAGGTGGGGGAAAAGTCATTACAGGATCATGCCATAGGTTCCAGCGTTACCAACTTAACCTACTCATTGACCCCTCCTTATTGTTTGCACCACCAACTCCATTTCTGTATGTTTTCAATCATAGCTCATTGGTCGGTTATATTGGTGGGTTTAAAAATCGATTAGATATTATTTTGAAATAAGATGTTAGATCCATTGATTTATAAATTGGTTGAATTTATTACTGGAACTAATTTTTTTATTTTTATAATTTATTCAATCAAATTCGATAAACTGGTAATTTAATTAATTTGACCACTAGTTTGATCCTGAAAACCTTGATACTTGTTTTCATGCTTAAACCATTAGAAATTAATATTAATTTTTTAAAAAAGGGAAAAAATTAACATTAGGTATGTCTAGTTTTTTAATGTTGCGGTTTAGGGTTTTAGACAACTTATATTTGTTGATGGAGTATGCTTTGTTTTTTGGTACGTTTCATATTTGTTTTATGGTCTTGTTATACATCAGGAATCACCGATTCGAGCCCTACTAGGGATCTGGGTCTCTGACCCATGATCCGGATAGGTCCTACTAGAAGATTAAGTGTGAAGCGAGTCACGAGAGGGCAACAAGGCAAGTTCGCAGAGCCAGCTCGTAACGCAACGCCACAAATCTAGCTTGCAGAGATCTAGGGAAGGCTATTGTCTCAGCTCGCATACACCCAGGGAGCTCACAGAAAGGGCCGCGTGTTCTGTAGAAACATGCCCAACAAACCTGGAGTTTACAGAGAATGTTAGTACTAGAGACAGTAGAGTCAAGACAAAATAGTGGGGTCCTATCATGAGTTGTAATAGCATCTGTAACAACATGTGTAAATACTCGAACACTCCTATCAATAATGTACAAGAAAATATTACTCAACATGTCTATATTTGAGATTCGTTACTGTTCCTTCCAATAATATTATCTTTAAGATTTGATCCGATTTTTTCGTTCAAAGTATAGTGCATGTAGTATGCTGATTGTATGAAAAACTTGAACAACGTAAATCATCTTATGAGATCAATAGAGATAACTAATTAAGGTCATTAATTTTCCATTACAATTAGTTGCATTCTTTAATTAATAATTAATTAATTAATTGTTTTTATTATCCTGCTGCAGAGACAGAAATTAAACAGATTGTCCGTATTCATTTTTTTTAATCCATATATTCAGTGCTTTGAACAATGGCTAGTTCCACAAGCTTGAGAACTTGTGTTGATCAATTAGAATAACAAATCATAATTAATGCATTCACATTTTTTAATTATTTACTAATTCTCTTACACATATTATAAATGAAAAATATATATTATTACATCCTTTTTGTAAGAATTACTACTTTTTTTTTCGTTTACAATTTCTAAATAAATACTAGCAATTCAAAAAAAAAAATACAAAACCAAAATATCTTCTTCTTCTTCTTCTTTTAATGGCGAGAACATGCTTGCAAACAGGTAGCTAGCTTTTTTTTTTAAAATTAATGCCTAATTGATTGCCACAAAAAAATTGCAGAAGATTTAATCTTTTCATGCATGCTTTTTTTTTTTAATTACCTTACACAACAATAGCTAATGTATTAACATTTCGGTAAAAGTACTATAGAAATCTCTGTATTAAGATTTAAATTTTATTTGATCTTTTTTACACATCAAAGAGCAAACTTATTCTTCTATTAAAAGATTCATCCATTTCTACTATTAAAAGCTGATCCCTATACATCAACATGAGGTACACGCGTGTACGTCATGTGTCACTGTCTGGTTATTTCGTCGGCCACGTTTGTTTTTAATAGTACAAATGGATGAAATTTTTAATAAAAAATAATTGTTTTACTCTTTAATTTAACATATAAGGACTAATTTGTCGAATTTATAAATAAAAATAATAAAATACAATTTAACTCGTAATACAAATAGCTCATGATACTTTTACCTTAACATTTCCTATTAATTAATGTTATGAGGTGGGAGAACAAATGGGTTTTTACAACTTGAAAAAAGAAAAAGAAAATATTTGAATACCATATAGTAGAACAAGGTACCCAAAGTGATGATTCGATGATCTATATGTAAATCATAATTTGTTGTACCAATACCCTAAATGACATTGATAAAACTCATGATTTATTAAAAAATAATTTTTAATGAAAAAAATAAAATTTTGAAATATATGATTTTATTATATAGTAGTGTATCAAGTCATTATTTGATTTTTTTTTTGATGAGCTAGTGTAGGATAAAGTCCTACCAGTAATGTGACTAACGTAATTCGAACTCAAATCGCACTTAGATTAACGATAAACACTCTGACAATCAGGTCAATGAAATTCATTCATCATCCAATTTAAAATAACCAATAAATTTTGAATTTAGTTATAGGCAGAAGATAGATAAAACATTAGTTAAAAATCCTAAAAATAATGAATACACACCAAAATATAATATTTTAAATGTTTAAAGTTTTATATTATTGAAAATTTTGACATATGATTGATGTAATTTTATTATTTATAAATTAAGACATATTTGTTGGATAATTATAGTTAATATAAATTAATGATAGTGTAGTAGAAATGTGAGTGTTTTTGGGGAAGTCGCCAGTTTCTGATTCTTAGTCTTTTGTGTCATTGTCTCCAGTGAAGACAATGCGGACTTCCTTCAAACTAAGATTTTCTTTCCTTTTTTTGAGTTAATTTTTTTAAAAAAGAAATAATTGAAGCTGATTTTCAGGGACCATGCTGGCCTCCACTCCTGGTCACGACCCATCTGCCACTGCTAGGCAACTAGCAACTACATTTATATTTAATGTTTTTGTAATTAAGAGTGAATTTAGACTGAGATTTTGTGTCAAGTTGATGGGTTAGACATGTGTTGATTTAAATAATAGTAGATAGAAAATATCGGTCCAATGTTAAGAAATTTCGATAAGGACTTCAATCAATATAGTTGATTGATTCTATAATAACTTTTTTTAATTTAAATGTATAAACATAGTGATTCCATAAAAAAGTTGATTACAAGAGTGGGATAAGTTTAAAGGTAAAGAACATTTAATCAATCGGGCAGATTATAAGTCGAGTGGCTTTAGCTACCCAATATGTAAAACGATTTGTTGAAGGCAACGTGCAGAAAGAGATCAATGCCTTGGTTTTCAAAAAAAAAAAAAATTCAGTTCAATTCTTTTTAAAAATATAAATTAATTTATAATAAAATATTTTATCACATAAAAATTACTTTATGATTGCATTCCCTTCCAAGTCCTCATAAAATGCTGATTAAGGGTAGGTTTGAATGAGCGATTAGGTATGGTGTGGTGCATTTAGTTTATTTTTTGTTTTATCAACATTGTTGTTTTTACACTAACCGCAAGTAAACGCACCACTTATCCATACTCACCTAAGACTCATTGGACGCAATGGAATAGCTGCGCTTGTGTTAAACATCTTAGATTTAGGATAAGAACTATATTAGTACCATTGAGGTTAAGTTTTGAAAATTTATTAAAATCCTCAAAAATTTTAACAATTTTACTTAAGCCACTCAAGATCTTAATGTCAATACCCACCATTGTCCTTAGTGATCTTTGGTTCAATGATCTCTAAAATAGGTTGATCGGAAAAAGTGAGTTCAGATGAATTTTTTATTTTCTTTCATCTTTTTTAGTATAATGCATTCCCTCCATATGAAAGTTCTATAAGTTTGTTAGAATGGGATTAGTTGTTGAACCAGTCAAGCCATTAATTTTTGGTCCAATCAGCCTACCCATTTTGATCAATCAGGATGATTTAATTAAATAAATAAATTAAAATCAAAATTTTAATTTAGTTAAACTTATTTTCAATTCAATCGATTTAAAACATTTTCGGACTAATACTCTACCCAGTTCTCAATTCAATCAATTTAATTACTTAAGCCAATCCGATTCAAATAACATTTATTTCCCAAATATTCGATGGAATGGTTAAATGATAGAATCAAATCCATAATTTTATATACACTACAAAATTTGAATGAGAACAAATCACAATTTTTAATGTAATCAAATCCGACCCTAAGATTTTTAAACCATGCACGTAAAGTTCAATGAATTGATTTTTATTTTTAAATTTTGAATAAGAAATGTTATTTTAAAAAAAATTCTTTTTAATATTAAAAGATGTGTGCATTCCTAGGCAACACTACTTTCCCCAAGGTTACTTAGAATCTTTCTGGGTGTTGTTGGCTCACTGACTCGGTGAATTGTGATGGAACCGTTATTGAAAATGTTCACTCCACTCAATAAATAGGCTAGGCCAACTTTTCATTATTTTCAATACATATTTTATCATTAATAAGTATAAATTAGAGTCAATAAATTAATTCTATATGAAATAATGGTGAGTCTATTAACTAAAAGACAATAATAGATAAAATATTAACACTTTTAATTTTTAAAATGAAAGAAAAAAATTACACCTACATTAGAAATTAAAATATTTTTTGATTTTTGATTTTTAATTTTCGTTAAAAAACAATAAATTTAATACCGAAATGCATTCAGAATAATTTAAGACAGAACACATATGTAATATATACGAACGATTGAACTTAAATGTGAATGTTCAAACATCTCAAAACTTCAGTTTTTACCAATAATATTAATGCCAGTAACTTTAAAGAACCTCATGTAATCACATTGGATTTTTATTAATATCGAAAAATAAGTTGAGCTTTGAAATAGAAAATAAAACCTTTTCAACGTTCTTCGTTTTTATCTACAAAACTAGAATCCAAAATTTTATGTAAAAACTCTAATTTTAGGTGTTAGGATTAGCAAACTTGTGGAACGTTTCATGAATGCAAAAAGTGGGGATAGCATGGGACATGTTTGTGCCGATGCGGTGTTATTTTAAACTTGGAGGAAGGTGGAAGAGGGGTGGGAATTTTAAAGGCTGAGTCATTGCATGAGGTGTTCAATAGACAAAGGCAGCTTCATTAATGCTCTGCCGATATATTTGACTTGGTTTTTTTTTCATTCCTATGGTCCCTTGCTACTACACTACACCCACCACACTAGTATTTTATTTTATTCCCACGTTAATTCCATAGTAGTATGGTATTTGTGGATGGTGTACGACATAACAAATGAAATTGGATCGGTTTCTATTTATTACATGATTTAATTGCGAGAAAGATATGGTATTTTATTAAGAATTTTAATTATCTATTAATAAGTCTTGAATATAAGAGAAAATAAGCTTTAAATTTTCGAAATGATATTATTAAGAAGAGTAGTCATAAACTCTAAACAAGAATTATAAAACGGACATTAAAAATTTTAAAGAAAGAACTCAAATGAAGTAAAATAAAAAAGAAACATTAATTTATTCATAAAGTTGTGATTTTAAGTGTTAAATTTATGTCTTAACTTGCATGAATTATACGCATATTATGTCCAATTTATGTCTAACTTCAATTACGACATATGTAAATTTTTTAAAAATTATTCTAATATAAGATAAACTATGTCTAAATTAAATTTTCCATATTGGGATCAAAGTATAAAAATTCAACCAAAAACATATTCATTGGGATAGATAATTCAGATGTATAAATATAATTGTCAATCAGTTTGATTTGTACGTGGACTCCCTTCAATGCACGTATATACAGTGTATGGCCAATACCTACAGAGCACTCAATACAACAATGCAAATATTGCAACGCGAATTGCACAATGAACAGTGGACGGAGGAATCGGGCCTACAATGGGCTGTGCTTATTGGCAAGACAGGTAATCAAGTAACCAAAGCCTATTATCTATTTTGGATTTAGTCAAAATCTTCAACCACCTCTACCTTACAAAATTGGCCTGTTTGAAGGAAAAAAATCCAAATGATATTTAACTAGACCGGAAAAAAGGAAATCATAGAAAATCGAAAACTAATTTAAATCATGATGTTGAATTTGATTTTATTGAATTCAATTTATGTTAGATATTGGATTCAAAACTTAAAAAGTTGATATTTTTTTAACTTTTTCTTTAATTTTCTATTTTAGTAAATTTTTATTTTAAATACTACATATAATTACAATTTTTTTTTAAAAATTTTAAAAACCAATGAACTAAACCAGGCAAAATTTAATTTCAGTCATGAAACTTCTCATAGTGTACTGGTTAATGGGCTTACAAGTAGAGAAAAATGTATCGCAATTCGCGACCCCTTATATTATAAATGGCAAAGAAAATCTGAACACAAAAAATTTGGCAGAAATAAAACTTATATAGGCTTGAAGCAGCCATCTTCAGTCGACTATGGTGGCCCTTTACATTCTATTTTTATTCAAGTCACATTTGAATATATAAACTAAATAAAATTTGGTATAACATTATTTAATTGTATTGTAAATGCCAATATTAGGGTTTTGAATGTCGATTTTAAGGGAGAATAGTGGACATTTTCAGATTCAGGGGCACAACAAGCTTCTTCGTTCCAAGGTTGCATTATCCATACAACAATAGCAAAAGCAGCTTTTTTGCGTTTTCTTCTTTAACTAAGGCCGCTTTATGGACAAGCTTAGTCCAATTTTTAGCCTTAGAATTGAAGTGACAGAACAGATTTTTTTTTCCAGATAGAACTGATAAACCAAAATAAATATATATACTATATAAGAAAAACATAGGGCCTAACCCCACGTACGGTGAGCTTGTTTCAGCCCATAGCATACTTCTGGGTCCAGCTCCTTGCAGTTGTCTCGTACTTGCTTTTGTCGGTCTTGTACATGTGAGCAATCTCCGGCACCAATGGATCATCGGGATTTGGGTCCGTAAGCAAAGAGCAGATTGATAGCAATACCTAAGAGAACATAATAATGAAGGAAAATTGTTTAACCAGTTGAAAAGATGAAACATAATACTCAGACTAATAAATTGTGAGCCAAACGACCGGGTTTGTGTTTGGGCGGTTAACTTTTCAATTCGGTAGGTATTATGATTTGATCATCACTGAGGTTGGAACTGTTTTTATCAACGGTTTGATAAACCGAACATGAATATGAGGTGTTTAGAAAATAAATTACCTTGGAAATTGTTAGTGCAGGACTCCATTGCTCCTTCAAGATGTCTAGGCAAATGCTTCCGTTGCTGTTAATATTGGGGTGGAATACCTTTGTCCTAAATGCCACCTGCAAATTCATTATCATTTTGGAAAAACCCTTTAAGAGAGATGGAAATAAGAGAGAAAAGGAAGCAATAAACAACCTGTATTAAAATAGCCTTGATAATTTTGGGTTAAAGCACTTCTTACATTAAGAACGGTCAGACAAATAAAAAAGGGATTCTACCAATGGAGAGCAACATCAATTTTCATTTTACATATATTTTCTACCGTTTCAAGCTTATGGGAATATTTATGGCCTCTCAACAGCACTCCAATTTTGTTACGTATTGTATTTTTCGTTCTCTGCAGTCAAGCCACTAGGCAGACCAGAATTTGGCAAGTAACATGACAATGAAGATTTCTATTATGCCTCCATGTGCAATTTAATCTAGTATGAAACAAGTAATGCAAGGAGTATCTACAAAAAAGCAATCGTTAATTTCTTCAAATATTAATAAAAATGAGATGAGAGATGAAGGTGGGGAGGATATTTTAAATAAACTGGACCGTAAAGGTTGCTACCCAACACAGAATAGAAGTGAATGATCAGTGTTTTAAAGCATTGAAACAACAGAGAAATTACGTGCCCTTGCAAATGTCAAGAGTAAACACCTGCATCTATGGTAAACAAAAACTACATATAAAAAGTACCTTGGGAGGCTTAAAGGGATAATCTGGAGGAAAATGAATAGTCACTAGGAAAACACCCCCAGAATATGGACTGTCTGGTGGACCCATGATTGTTGCCTGCCAATGAAACATGTCTTCAGCAACAGGACCTGCAAATTGTCATATAAACGTTGATCGATATATAAGTAATAAAGCTCAATGATACTCCTTGAGCACTTGTAGATACTACAACCAATTACCGAAAAACATCAGCATAAGCAGAGCATACGAGAGCAAAAAGAAATATCAAGAACATGCAGATAAGGGACTCAATGTCAAATATGTAATTACAAGCAAAATGGTGGTAAGTGCATACCTAGAAAACTGTATAAATTCATAAAATCAGAAAAAAAATATTTATGCTACTTTGAAGGCACGTAACAAAACAGTAAAAAAAACCTTGGGATTCCTCAGGAAGGATAGTCCCAATCAATTAGAAAACAGACCTGGTTTTGGAACTACAGTTCATCAAATTGATTTACACTCCAAAAATTAAAACATTTGCACTCGAATATGATCGTATACTACATTTAAATGAAGTAAGGGTCTCCTTCATAGTTTACCCCGTCATGCCTATCTTGCACAGATAGGGTCAAGAATTAGCTGACAAAATAATGAATATTATGGTTTTCATGTTCTTTCCTCTTAATCTCTTAATATACCAAAAGGGGAAAAATACCAAACATGGAAAAACCGAATGAAGTCTTTTTCCTTCCTTCCACTACTGAACTCCAAAGTAAAAGACTTCAATTGATAATGTCGCCGCATGATGAAGTGCTATCTTTATACAAGTTTAGAACACAACCATAGATTAGACATGTTATAAACAATGACTCTTAAGACCGAATATGAAAAATGAGCAATTCCAAGTTCAACACACATTTAATTCATGAAAAGTTTCATTTGAGCATACTGTAATGTAAACTATTCTTATAAATGCTTAAAATTTTACAACTATTTTGGTTCTTTTTCGATGCTACAATTTATTGGTTCTAAAAAGAACACAATTTGACGAATAGAAGCCACTACGAGGCAGAATACAAACTTAACTCGGCCGTCCAAATCCATATGTTGGCTGACAAAGTTACAACCATGTTCTAAATAATCACCAACAAACATAACTAATAATATAACATTTTTGTTGCAAAAAGAAAATCACTAAAAATTATATCAAAAACATGAAATTACAATCATTTCCAATAATCACAAATAAACATTATAGATAATTTAACATCTTTTGAGTAAAAAAATTACTGATAATTATAGAATTTGAATCCTCGATTTAAACCCCGAAACATAAATACCAAGAACTGTCTTCTCACATGAGAATTATAACAAGAAGACATCAAAATTAGATCCTTTCAATATAATCACAAACAAACATTACTAATAATCTATCATTTTCCGCTGCAAAAATAACTGATAATTATATCAAACCGGTCATTTTTAATCATCCATTCAAATAAAAAAAACATATATACCTCTAGAAATCCATCGTCTTACACAAAGATTAAACACATCAATACAAGAAAAAAGATAATAAAAAGCCACAACGAAAAGAATGAGTTTATAGGCGTATATATATGTTATACCAGCACTGCATGATGTAGGAGGGTCCTTCTGCAAATCCTTCAATTCCTTCAAGATCCGCTTCGATGCCATCGCAAAACCTACGGTCCATTCACCATAGACAAAAAAAAATTAAAAATCAAAACAACGCAAAAAATAAACAATCAAAAGCAAGAAATCGAACAGATCGAACCTCAAAAAGGTGTTTTTAGTTATCCTTTTTTTAATATATTGCGTTTTTCAAAAACTTGAAGGAGCTTTAGGTGGATTAGAGAAGAGAAATATTAATCGAAGAAGAAGAAGGCAGGCTTTTAATGTGGGGAAGAACAGAAAAACAAAAACAAATGAGAGGAGAATTTATAATAAGGTGTAGTGGCGGTATATTATAAAAGGTGGACCGACTTCTATTGATAGTCTCTGATTGGCTTTACGTGTGGGTCCCATACTTTTAATATGTAAGAAAAATGAAATATCACACCATCTTCGCCAAAAGTTGCCAGTGAATTAAGTCCGTTTATTTATTATTCTGGTTTTCTCTGTTTCCTTTTTCTTTTATTCTTTTTTCTCTCTCTCTTTTTTTTTTTTTACGTTGGAAAATGAGATTCTTTAAACTGACTAAACGCGTTGCCCGTGGTCGTTCGGGGAAAATACGAAACAGGCACGAGTCGTTTTTAAACATGAGTGCGGCTTTCGGGTTCCTCGATTTGTGATTGGATCCGGTCTCGAACGCGTTTTGTCGATTGAGTTGGCTTGGTCTGGCCGTCTGGGTCAAAACCCGTGAGTTTTGTGTGGGAAAGAGTAAGACCTTGTGGCTCAAAGGATAATTATCAATGAAGTCAATAATTACAACATTATTTCCAAAATGATTATTATTTTTATGGGTAAACTACATCCAAGGTCACTAGACTATTAGTAAATTTATGTTTTGGTCACTTATTTTTAAAAAGTTACAAAATGATTATTAAACTATCCGAAAGTTTTTATTTAAGTTATTGTGTTGTAAAAATCATTATTGTATGGCATTCTCTATTCACATCGTCTCCACCAATCGAAAGCTCTCATTCCCCTCCTCTTCTATAGTTTTTTTTTCATGAAATAACTTTGAATGTTACGAATTTTTGAACCAAAATCCAAACAATTTTCTTTTCTAATCTCTGACATTGACTGTTCCATCGACTTGAATCTAAGATATGTTATTCTACTCGTCAATAAACACTAATCCATTGTATCAATAATCGAATCATTGCTTGGAGTTCGTTAGTTAAACTTAAAAAAAAAAGTACAACATAGTGACTTAAATAAAAACTTTCGAATAGTCCAATAACTATTTTATAACTTTTTTAAGTTCAATAATCAAAATATAAACTTACTAATAGTTTAGTGACATTAAATGTAATTTACCCTTTTTTATTTATACAATGCTTACTTTTATAAATAACTCTCTAATTATTTAAATCTAGAAAAGATACAAGCTTAAACAAACACGTTTAAACCACATTCTTATAATTTATTACAATTACAACAACATGAACTTAGCCAAGATTTAATCAACTTTGCTATTTCTATTCATTATATTTTTATTTATTTAATAAATTTATTCAACTCTTTATGCTTTTTTAAAGTTATTTATATTACTTTACTATTTACAAAATCACTAACCGAGTTTGAGAGTACCGAGTTAAATTACTCAATTCAACATATTTTTTGTTAAAAAAAAGAAAAAGAAAAGCATTTTTTATAGCAAAGAAAATACCAAAAGTAGAATTGGAAGAATATTGGATTTCGACTTAAAAAAGAAGAAGAATATATGCATGTATTTATATTGGACCGTTTTTATTTAGAGAATGGAGATATTGGACCATTAGGAACTTGGAATCATTTTTTTTTCCGTTGAAAATGCTTGATAGAAATTACAAAAGATCTTCTAGCACAATACAAGTCCCACCAGACGAATTCAAGGGCCAGCCGGGAAAATGGAAAATTTTAAATTTAAATAAATAATGAAATTATAAATTAGTATAAAGTAAAATTATATTTTAATCCTTAAAATGAAAATAAAAAGTCTAAACTCTTGAGATCGTAAATTAAGAAATGTCTCTCAAAATTTCATAATTTAATTTCAAACTCAATTAAAAAAATTTGAGTTCACCCTAATCCCGCCCCTAATCATAAACTAACTCCTAAAGAACAAATATGAAGACTGAACATACAGAGCTGAAGGGACAAAACCATCTACATATCACGGGTATAACACGATAAAAAGACGAATTAGGAGCATCACGAGCATAATCACGATGAAATCAAGATTTTCCTTGACGAAACAAAATGGATAATTCAAAAGTTGATGTCATAATGCCAAGAAAGTGAGCGATGAGAGAATAAAGCCTCATGGTAGCATCTATCGTATGATCAAAACGACCTCGTGAACAGATTATCGGTTCATATCAAAATAGTTAATACGTTTTGTTTTTGTCTTGATATTAGTATGGATTGATATTATTTTTGTCTTAATTAATAAAATTATTTACAATTTTTAAGATAAATTTATTTCTTAAATATTTTTATTATATTCTTTATTGCAACCAAATGTCAGTGCATGTTATACACAATAAAAATATCATAGAGATCCTTATACTAGAAGTTGGATTGCATTTAGTCCCTTTTACTAAAAAAATAGACAAATTAGTCCATACATGTTAAATTAGATAGCAAATTGGTTATTTTGTTAAAAAAATTATTCATTTCTATAATTAAAAATTGGTCTCTATACAACAGCATGAAGTATATATGGCATCTCACGTGTCATTGTTTGATTATTCCTTTAGACATACCAATTTTTAATAGTATAATTAAATGAATTTTTTAAGACAATGTTTGAGAAGTAAGATTCTAGAATTTGAATTTGTTTTTAAAAATAGTGTAAATTGAGTAGTGAACTAGTTGAAAATGCCACAATGATAATTTCTCAAATTCAAGGATTTATTAGATATCTATTTAATAACAAATTTGGAATTCTTAAAAAAATTTAGATTTGGTAAATCCATGTTTTTATACTTTTTCTGATATATATTATATTGAATCTCAAGAATTTTATCTACAACTTATGCATTTTATTTCTACGATTTACCTAATAAATAAAATCTAAATCCATATTCCTAAACGAAACATAATTTTACTGAACATATAAGTATTGTAGAGTGAGTAAAGTAAACAAACAGGAATATAGATAAATGATCCATTTATTTTTTATTGTAATTTATGGGAATTAATTTATTTTTTAATAAAATAAATATAATACAATCAGATAATTAAGTATTTTTACCAACGTAGGACTAGAGCTGTCCATGGGCCGGGCCGGGTTCGGATCGGGCCCGGAAAAATTTTTGGCCTGACTTTTAGGCCCGGGCCGATTTTTAATAAACACAAAAAAATATTTTAAAAATAAAAAATAAAAATAAAAATATTTTTAAAGTATTTTAAAATTAAAAAATAAAAATAAAAAATATATTTATTATATTCGGGCCGGGCCGGGCCGAGCCCGGGCCAAAAAAGTTGAGCCCGAGCCCGGCCCATTTTTTAAACGGACCTCGTTTTTTTGCCCAAGCTCATATTTCGGGCCTATATTTTTACCCGAATCCTCTCATATTTTGGGCGGGTCGTCGGGCCGGGCCGCCATGGACAGGTCTACGTAGGACTAATAATTTTAAGATTTATTCATTCAAAGTAAATTTAGACCGTCAATAATAAAGAATCTGAACATCTGACGGCTCTGATTCAATGCCATTTCTACCGAGACATTCCCTCGAATGCGGAATCGGTAATAAGCACACCCGAACAAAGCTAGCCTCTAGCTCCGCCAGGACCGCCTCCACTTCTCTCCCTTTCCCAAAAGCCAAACATCGCTCCGGATTTGGACTCGCCCTGACCAAAAAAGAATCACCACAACCTGCAACGGCGAGTCCAAATGAACGATTCCGATGCCCCCAAGTTCGACAACGATGAACGACAAGAAGACATCAGGATGCGATTGAGGCCGTCGGATAGCAACGTGACTGAAGATCAGGAGCCCTTTATGGGAGTTAAAGTCCGACGGAAAGCCTCCCGCCGGCATGAATATAAAGGAGACTACATGGATATCCCCTCCCGTCCTTACTTAATGAAGATTTTGCAAAAACAAGGTTATTTAGCTCTTTTTGTTATTTGCAGCGTTAAATCTCATATCAGTCAGGTGCTATTGTTCAATTTAAGCATTAAATCTCAGTTCGGATTTGATATGATCAGATTGTAAATGCCTGTTCTTGCTTGAAAAACATTGTTAATACTTTTTTTTTAAATATGTAAGATCTAAGCTAAGGCACACAAGAATTTAGTCTAATAGCTTGACTGATTTGATAGGATCTTTTAGGATTTTATTGGACTGTGTTGAAGTTCGAACCAATTTAAAATCTAGATCATAATTTGAGGAAGGCTGTTTCTTATTCTTATTTGATTTTAGCGCTTCGATCTAATAATAAAATGATATAAAACCTGCAGGCGACAAGCAAGTTTTCTTTGCTGATAAAGTTCTGAAGTTCACTTCAACGGGAAAGCTGAAACGGCGGATTCTTATGGTGACTGATTTTGCGGTTTACTTGGTTGACCCTGACACTGGTACGCTTAAGCGCCGGATAGCTTTAGCCGCTGTAGATAAGATATGTTTGAGTGAACTAAGCGATAATTTCTTTGCAATTATCGTTCCGACGGAGTATGATTTGCTAATGGCTAGTACTCGCAAAACTGAAATTGTTACCGTCTTGGTCGATGCTACCAAGAATGCTTCTGAATATGAACTCGAGGTGGATTTTTCAAATAGGTATTAGTTATCGATTCAACTGCCATTGGCATGTTTCAGTTTGTTTGTTGCTTTGATTCAATCTTTAAGCTTTGTTTTGAACTAACATGATTGTGCCCAATGTAGATAAAATTTATTAACATTATGCAAACACCTTTGTATTCTAGTATAACTGGTTGATTGGGGCTTTCAATTCGGGGTCTTTTATTTGTTATTTCATTCATTTCTTGATATGTGCATTGGTATCTCCAAAGCTTCCATGTCTATGAATCATGTTGAAAATGATTAAATATTAGTTGTTGAGATCATTCACTGACAAGAATCAATGTTCTTGTTGAAGAGGAAATAGAGAAGATAGAGCATATCTGCTTTAGAAGCAAAGAGGCACCCAGAACTTTACTAACAAAGAGAGGGATGTTTTACCTCTACAAGATATAATTTAGCCTAAGACCCTCTATAGTTGTTAGATATCTGCTATATTTTTGCTTATAGATGCCATTTATAGGATAGCATGAGTTAGTGGCCTAAATTTCATTTACATCAGGCTTCTAGTTGGCGAAAAATATCCTGCATAATAATAGTTGGTTTACTTGTTAAGAAGGGAAATCTTTTCTTTTTTGCAATTGGATCTTTTAATCTTCCATTTGAAGGTAACATTTCCCTGGTTTTATTAAATGTTATATTCTTTTGTTAGGTTTGAATATAGTGCTTCAGCTGACCTCGTTAAGGAAGTTCAGTTTGAGGAAGCCGAAGGTACGTGACATGATGCACTTAACACTTGTAGTATACTGGTTTTATGTGTCACTGAAACATGCACATTTATGCAAATCTCAGGGAGTGTTAGGACAAGAATTGTGAAGAAATAAGTAGAAATTGCACTCGTCAAAATCTAAAGGTGAAATGGACTCATCGCACTTTGTGGCAGGTTCTGCTCAGCATGGAGGTCACCCCCAAAAGTATGTACCATATTCTTGTCCATTTTAATGTATTGTTTTGTAATTTTTATGTGAGAAAAATGGTTGTATAAACTCTTTGCATGTGTGATATCTCCATACTAGGTAGAAATTGTCACAATAGAAGATGGTCTCCTTTGCGTAACATTAATGAAGTAATACTATTATTCTGTTGTGTTGCAATCCATTGTGACATTGTTGTTGTTAATTAAGGAGAAACTTCTTGAACCAATAAGCTGAATATTTAAGGTATCTTCTCAAGTTGTTCTTGTAATCAATGTATGTGAACCCGAACCTAAGAGTATATCCAGAAGTCCATTCGAAGTCATCCAAAAACGCCCACATGTAGTGACCCTTTATGTTCACACCCTCCCTGCCAAAAAGTTAAAAAAACATTGGATTCAGCAATAAGTTAAGGTAAAGCTAAAGTTGATTTATGAATTGAATAACTTTTGTTCTAAGTACTCACTGAATTGCTTTTAGAAGGTACTTTAAGTGGCCGTCAAGGTATCTAATCCTGGTGCTATCTTTGAGTGCCTCTTTTACCGTCAATGAAGCATTATTTGCTTCAGCCACCCCTGCACCGAATAATCAATAAATAAAATAGCTTATTGGTTCAAATGCATGAAAAACAATTAGGTTAAAATGTACTCCAAGTCCCTGTACTCAAACATTTGGAATTTAGTCCCTCTTCTTTTCAGATTTCAAATTTTGGGTTCAATTGTTACCACTGTTAAAATTCTTTTGTTAAATTCATGTTCATTGTAATGTCTTTTTTAATTTCAAAACATCATACCAATGAATTTTAATGATGTTAATAATCAAACTTGCATTTTAAAAATCCAAAAAGTAGAGGGATTAAATTCCAAATGTATAAAAAGTATAGGGACTTAGAGTATATCTTAACTCAAGATTAAAGACTCAGGCAATGTGGCTAACCATTCTCTGTAATGTAAATGGTCGGACTGTTATATTTCTTCTTTAAATATAGCAGAAGGTCTCTCAAACCCTTTGGATAATTGAAAAGCCAGCTCACATCAGTCTGCAAAATTATTGACACCAATATTTTGGTCATCAAAATGGCTGTTTGAAGAAGGCAGAAACAGGGGGAAAAGTTTTTTTTTTTCTCAGCTGCAAGAACTTACGGGTGTGCCGATCGGAACTCCATTCTTCTCAGCTGCAAGAACCAAAAGGTGTGTTAATGATGATGGAAGTGTTTTCTTTTAGGGTTCAAATATAATAAGATAATAAGCTGTGGATTGGAAAGTCATTAGCATACTTGTGAGATTTACTCTGGCATCAGTGGGTAGGAAGGGAGTATTCGATGGACCATTTTCTGCATAGTTAGTGGTGTAGTAATTTGCACCAAGGAAATCAATTGACCCTTTTAGCAGCTTGGACTCTGCTTCAGTGAATTTGGGCAGTCTATTTCCTACCAATGATTGCATGCTCTTTGGATACTCACCATATATTATTGGATCCATAAACCTACACAAAATTTGGCACGAGTTATCAGCGAGTCGAAATTTTCATATGCAACACCTTAAATACGATTATAACACGAAAAGTAACATGAATAACGGGTCTAGTATTCTTTTCGACTCACCATCCAAAAAGGAAATCCCGAGCCCTGGAAGCTGCCTTGCGGTCCGCGGTTGTATCAAATTTTGGTTCAAACCAAGTGGTTACTAAGGTGATTCCAATTTTTCCCTCTTGAGATGCCTGCACTTTCTATCACTATTAGGGTTGTTCTATTATATGTTGATGATTCACTTTTGCCCTTCATTTTTATTTATTTAAAATCGGATTCGAACCTGGTATTTCTTTCTATAGAGATTGACGGCAGCTGCATGGGAAAGAAGAAAATGATGGGTTAAGATATAAGACTGGGTTGAAGAGGGAGGTAAGCCAGTGGCAAGGCCTAAGCTCCACCCATTGGGTTCATTCATAGTCACCCAGTGCTTGACTCGATCCCCAAATGTTTTAAAGCAAAAATCAGCATAATCTACAAAGTCATCCCTGCCAAGGAAAAAAAAAACAAATTAATCTCTCTTTTTAATAAATAGATGTTGAACTAAAATATTTTAGACTAAATGAAATATCCACCATTTTATTTGAAATGATTAAGAGAATGCATTTTGTTAAGGGATTTTCACTTCACGTACACAATTTTGGGACTTTGAAAATCCACCATATTCATCTTCAAGAGCTTGGGGATGATCAAAATGGAGTAAAGTGACAAAGGGCTTTAAACCATTGGCAAGAAGATGATCTATGAGATTGTTGTAAAATTGGACACCCAATGGGTTTACCCCGCCACTAAGTTTCCCCTCTGCAAAATAAAGACCATAAATTTCAATTTTAATATTAAAATAATTAAAATTAAAATGGGTAGATTAAAAGGAATGATCTTACTGGGTAAAATTCTAGCCCATGAAATGGAGAACCTGAAGGAATCCAAACCAATTTTTTTCATAAGCATAATATCTTCCTGTAGAACATTAAATTAAGTGGTTTTTGTTAGATTATATAATGATAAAAAATGTTATTATGAATCTAAATAATTAAATAAAATTTTATTGGGCAACAAACCTTGTAACGATGATAAAAATCAACTGCAACATCTCCTGTACTTCTATCAACAATTCTTTCTGTCATAATTAGCCAAATTTAGAATTTTCAATAAAATAAATTGTAATTAATTATAGTGGACATTTATTTGGCATATATTATTCCCGTAAAACAAAGGACATATTTTATACATAATTATTTGGTAATGAAAGGGATATTATTATTGAAAATCTTGATAGTGTTTTCAATGTCATTGCGCATATATATTTTTCAATTGAATTTTATTAATTTATTATTTTTCATGCTTACATTGTTATTTTGAATATAAAAACTTGAACTTTGGTCTAAAAGAACCTCACCTCAATTTTCTGCTTTTTGAACTTTTATACCATTGTATATTTAGTATTGAATATGGAGTATTAATTTGAATTTATTTCAAATAATTAATAATTTATTTTAAGTTTTTAAGCCGTAATATGAAAAATTAGTGAACCTGGATGTTGTCTAACGAGAATGTCCCATACACTTGGTCCTTTTCCATCTTCAAGAGCTGCTCCTTCAATCTGCAAGCAAGGAATTAATAATAATAACCCCTGTACCACCTTTTCAACTTAGGTATCTAATTTTCTTTAAATCATCAATTTCATCTCATTTATAAACATTATTTTACAAATTATAACAAAATTAAATATTTAAATTAGCATAAAATTAGTTCAAAGTGTTTTTAACTGGCTTTTTACTTGGTTCAATCGATTTTGTACCGGTTTATTCTCCCTTTAAAATTCTCAATTCAACCAGTGAGCTCGGTTCTAACAACCATATGATTAACTTGTTATACGAACTCAATTAAAGACTAAAATCAAGGTTTTCAAAACCAGTTGATATCAAACCGGTCAAAATATCAATTCTCAATCTGATTGGTCTGTCCAGTTTAATTAAATAAATTATTTAAAAATATATAGAAAGCCATCTATTCAACTAGTTCAACCTCTTATTTTGAACCGATACGTCAATTGATTTTCGATCTAACCATTCCAATCCATTGATCCAGATTGTTAGTCTTAATATATATAACTAATTAACTAATAGGAGGAGGAAAGGCACCTGGTAAGCAGCCGATCCAGCACCGAAAATAAAACCAGGTGGAAAACAGCTTCGGTTAAATGGCCTCCATTTATGACTTGCTATTGCACCATCCATGGCTACCATTAACACCAGCAAGCACAGCAACAAAGCCCCCTTCTTTCCCATTTGTCTTACCCCTCTCAACTACTAAATGCTACTAATCATATATATATAGCAACATGGTGTTAATTAAAAAAGGAAATAAATAATAATGTTCCCATTATAATTTTTTGACACATGGTACTATACATTTGAAGTAATTATTGATAATTTAAATAAATTACTCTTTTACTCCTTGTCTTTTAATTTTAAGTTATTCATGCATTTTGTTTAAAATTTTCCTTTATAAATTTTTATATGTTAAATATAAAGTTGATTTTAAATAAATTATCTTTTTATTTTAATATTTTACTTAATTGAATCAACTTTTAATGTTATAATATTAAAATTAATCAATATTAAATTGTTAAGCTTAAAATATAGTTAAAACACACATATTAATAACATTTATCAAATTAAATTTATAAATTTCGAATATAATAAAAATTAATTATATTCATTGATTAAAGTAGAGCAAAAATAAATATAAAATTATTAAAAATATATAGTATTAGCAGTACTAACATTAAAATAAATTAATTTAAAAATATATATAAAATAAAAAAACATGTAATAAATTATTAATAATATTATTTAAATTATAATCTATTAATATTAATATTAATATTGAAATATATTAAATATTTTAAAATTAAGTAACATTAATATAAATTATTCTAAATATTTTAAAATTTTTAAAAATTATTTTATATCAAAATATAAAATATAAACATCCCTAGTGGGATGGCCAAAAATGGCCGTCCTTTGCGTTAAATAAAAATGGATTTGGCTTTAAATTAATGTGTGGAATCAATTATGAGGACCGCTTGATATTCGATAAGAAAACTTTGAAGAGTAAAGTGTTGTTACTATAAAACAAAATTAATCTATTATTTTTTTGCTATTTGATAAGAAAAATACCCCTTTCTTTTTGCCAGTCAAAGTACATGGTCCAACCAAATGAGTTATTTGAATTATAACCCATTATTTAAGAATAATTTATTATTCTCGGTTAAGTACTAACTTGATTAATATTGATATTACGGTAATAAAATTGATAACATTAATGATTATATCTTAATTTTCTAAATTTTGATAAATAAAATGTAATTTAAATCATATATAAATGACTAAATTTATAAATTTACTTTTTCTTTAAATAAATTCGTGATTATGCTATTCCCCTGTGTCTTTTTCAAACGTAATATTGAAAAAACAAAACAAATATATAGTAATTGCGTGGCTAGAGTATGGACTGCCATATGGTTGCGTGCCATTAGGAGAAAAATTGACGTTACATTAGGGTTTCACCAGTCCGAAATTTCTTATCCATGTTACGTTAGGGTTTTATCGACTCGCCGTTTTGGGCGCCTCGTTTCAAGCGCTGAATAGAAAGCCCTGGAAACATACTCAAGCGGCAAAACTTTCACCAGTAATAAATATAAGAAAAAAAGGAAAAAAGGGAATAAATTTTCCCTTCATTTTTAATAAAAAATCAAATTAAAGTTTTAAACTATTATTTTTCACTTTTAACCATATAAAAAAACCACTGTCGCTTCCGTAAATTCGCCCAAACGCGGCCCAAAGCTAAGAGGGTTTTGTGCGTCTCTCGCTTTTTTTTTTTTTTTTTTCTGGTAAGCATTTTCCGCTCAATTTTTTAATAATATTAATTTCCTCTTCCCCAAGGAATTCGGAAAAGCCTTTCAATTTTCTCTTCTTCTTTTTTTTTTTTAAAGTCAATAAAAATGTCCTGACATTAGGTTATATGAGAATCAATTCCATCGTTTTGATTCTATTTTCACACTTTTAATTGTTTTTTTTTTGGAGAGAAGATGCAAGCAATAGAGATGGCGGAAACACAGCGGCGAACCCATAATCCATGGATGAGTTCAGAGCAATCCTCGAGAGTTGAAATCAACGGTCACGAATTGTCGATCATGGAACCGACGATAACGGACATACTTGAGACTGAACTCGGTGAGCCTCAGGATCAGCATGATAACAGTACTACCAATTCGAATCTAGGGATTGGAGAACGAGCTTTCTCTGCTGCTGGTGCTGCCGTTTTGTCCGCCATCATCGTTAATCCGCTCGATGTTGTCAAGGTATGATAAACCACGTAATCAGTACAGTTTCCTTGCTGTTTAATTGTGGTTTGAAAATATTGCCTTGTTTCTTTCTTGTAATTAACAGACAAGGTTGCAAGCTCAGGCTGCCGGAGTACCTTACTCACATCCGTTAAGTAATCTAATTGGTCGAATGGCGTATTTCGGACCAAATACGGTACCAGTGCAATCTATTCCCTCACTTTTGATATTCAGAGAAAAGAATTCTTTATGTTGTGTGTTATAATCTTTTGATGCAATGTTAGATTGTGTTTAATTTTGTCATATATGAATATGTTGGATTAGATGTTTGCTGATTTAAGATGTTCACCATCTTGTACCCGTGCTGGAGTCCATGGAACTGTATCAATTTGTCCTCCTGATTGTTTTCAGTACAAAGGAACATTAGATGTCTTCAACAAGATTATACGCCAGGTCGGTGCTGCAATGCAGTCATCTTATATAACTTGTTGATAAGATTGCTGTAATAACCTAAAGTGGTTAATTCTTTATCTTAACTATACATGTGACTGAGTATGTTTTCCTTTAGGCATTTGTTTGTGTTTACTACTATTTTCAAACGCATAACAGGATAATATTTTCTGCAGGAGGGGTTTTCTAGGTTGTGGAGAGGAACTAATGCAGGTCTTGCTTTGGCTGTACCAACAGTGAGTTCCCATTTCCATTAACAAACCTTACAGCAGCTGAAGAAAGTATTTTTGCATGCAAATATCATGTACTGATATCAATAGAGCTTTTTGACAGTTGCTTACATTTCTGTACAGGTGGGAATCTATTTACCTTGCTACGACATATTCCGCAACTGGATGGAGGGGCTTGCAGCACAATATATGCCTAGTGCAACACCATATGCCCCTTTGTTTGCTGGCTCTTTGGCAAGGTCATTAGCTTGTGCGACATGTTACCCTATTGAACTTGCTAGAACTCACATGCAGGTAATTTTGATATTAATTTGTTTACTGAGCTATTTAATTTGTATTTTCATGGTAAAAGTGATTCTATTGCTATTGCTGGTATTTAATGCTACTATGTTTTTCCTTTTTGACAAAAATAGGTTTGTTATTGCTTTGCTTTAAAAATTGAATATCTGTCGGTTCATAGATACCTTTTGTATTGTTTCATCTAATTCATTTTTGTGTTCTGTTTTAATCACAGGCATTTAAAGACACTCAGATCGGAAAGAAGCCTCCTGGAGTTTTTAATACCCTTCTAGGAGTTGTCTCTGATGTCAAGGGCAGAAACCCTCCGAGCAGTTGTAAGTTACTCTATGGAATACCTGTTTCTGGTTATTGTTACTTTTTCAGCATTTTAAGATTAGCCTTTTGGGAATATACTTTTTCCCTTTGTCTTTTTACTTTCTATGTCCTAAACATAAAAAATTTCATAATTCATTGTTGTTGTGGTGTTGCGCCCTAGTGCCTGACAACTAAAGTGCCTCTAAACCTTTCAAGTGAGGCACATTTGATCAGCTACATAGCTAATGCATTTAGACTCACTTTTTATTATGGCAGTAGGTGTGAAAAGAAGCTTGCCTGATTGAAGTTCTAGTTAATTTCTTTTGTTTCTAACTTCTTTTCATTACCTATACCTTTACTAGCAAGAAATAAGATATTAAACTCTCTCTGCCTCTCAATATTTGAGTATTAAACAATAGACATGTGTCAGTAAGGAAGTCGTGCACATTGTTAACAAAAGAAAATTAAAATTTTGGATATTTTGTTAATAAACTAGACTACTCTTTAAAGTTCATTATCATAATTTATACCTTAAGCTTTACTGCACATGCATATTGTACCTTCACCCACGCGGGTTTTCTGTTTGTGCCTTACACCTCAAGCAATATAAAATTAGAGTGTGCCTTGTGCCTTTAACTTGTATTTCTGCAACTCTTCAGCAGTTCCAGATGTGAAAGTTTATAGCAAATTGAGAAACTGATGTATAAGGTTTAAGCTTAATGGATATGGTAATTGCAGGCTAATATGTTCTTATATAGATGGTTTAACATGCCAACATGATGACTTGTGTCTTTTATTATTACTTTGTTGGAGCGTGGAGTCATACTTAATAAACGAGTGTTTTTTCCTTTCATTTTATTAGAATTGAGTTTCATCCTAAATGATCACTGTATAAATAAGCGACCGCAGTTGCTTCTGAGAAAACAAATATGGCAATTTTTGTATATTCCTGGCTCATTTCCATAAGAATGGCAGTCTGATTGTTACTGAATGGGCATTTTGCTGTCTTAATAAGACAACAAATTTTTTTTCCTCCACAATTCTAATAATGGTTTTTTATGTTTCCCTTGACAGTGCAAGGGTATCGTGTCTTATGGACAGGCATGGGAGCACAGCTTGCTCGCGATGTTCCTTTCTCAGGAATTTGTTGGTCAACCCTTGAGCCTGTGAGTTCCCACTTCTTAGAACTCCTATAGTTTACCCCCCCCCTCCGCCACCACCAGCAGTAAAGTTTCAAGGAAACCCATTGGCGTTTTCGAGTGAATACATGCCAACAACTGAATTTCTTGGTTTATGTACCTATTACTGCAGATCAGGAGAAAATTTCTGGGTTTGGTGGGTGAAGAATCCAATGTCGCTACTGTCCTTGGGGCAAATTTTTCTGCTGGGTTTTTTTCATGGAAGCCTTGCTGCTGCTGCTACCTGTCCTCTAGATGTTGCTAAAACTCGAAGGCAGATAGAGGTTTGTCTCCTTCAAAAGCTAATGGATGGTTCTTGAATATTGCTACCCGTTGACTTTATGCCATATGCATTACCCAGTTAGTAGTTACTTTTGGTACATATTGAGCATTTTTGTTTTACCCCTGTAAGTACAAAGTTAATGAACTAGACTATGCTGTTTTATATCTTCTAAAATATGCCATCTTTGTTGTAATTTTCAGAAGGACCCTGTGAGGGCATTGCGAATGACAACGCGACAGACACTGATGGAAGTTTGGAGGTATCTTTCCAACCCACTGTTAATTGAATTATGCATCTTTGATGGAGATATTACGCATGCATAACAGGGTTCCATTTTCCAAGCCTCAAACTTGCCCTATGACCTTTACGAATAAGTTGTGAATAAAGCTTTCTGTGGCAGCAATATGCTTGAGAAACGATTTTGTGTTGATAGAAATGAAAAAACTCGGATAGCATTAAACATTGAATTGCGTATGTTCATGGAATTTAAATTGTTTTATGTTTGTCTATTGCTTGGTTGTGCTAAGAACCAATTAGTTGATAGATTCAAGCTATAACTTGTATAATTCGGGAAGAGTTGTTACTTATGGACTATACATTTGTTTGGAACAGGGATGGAGGGATGAAGGGGCTTTTTACGGGAGTGGGTCCTCGAGTAGGCCGTGCCGGCCCTTCAGTTGGGATCGTGGTTTCATTTTATGAAGTAGTGAAGTATGTTCTACATAACCATTACGCAAGTTCATGACCCACAAGAGCCAGCTGATCCCAGTTTTCTGGTCTACTAAGAATTTTGCTTCATTAAGGACTTGAAAATTTTGATTGGATAAAGGATACAAGTAGCAGCAGGAATATATGCTCTGATAATATGCAATTTTGGTGGTGTAGATTCCTTTGTGTAGGTCTTTGGACGTTTTTAACTTTCTAAATGTGGAATATACAAGCATACACCATAGATTGTCGGTAATAACAAAGCGGGTTCATCGCTGTAAATCCTTAATCTAGGTCTCCAAAGCTCACAAAGTTAGCACTTTATTTTTTTCATTTCTGACACAATTTTGTTTTGTCGTGTTACTTTTGTTTCTCAAGGCTCAAAGTCGAGGGGAAATTTTGATTCTTAGAGTTTATTTTATTTTTTGCTGAGGTGGTCTCAGTTCAATACAGTTTCCCCCTTGAAGAAATAAGGAGACTAATTTTATTTTTTATTTTAGTTCATACAGATATTGTGATTAGTTTTGATCTCTCATTATCTTTTGGGTTCACATTCTTATGCTTGAAATATATCGTATCATGTATTTATATAAAATACGGACTAGTTAATAATTCACATAAAAGTTTTTTGAAGCATTCATATATAAAATGGAAATGGCTTAATAAGGTACCTGGGTTTTTTTTTTTTTGTCTAATATGATATTTTTATTCAACAAAAATATATCATTTTAGTATTTAAAATTAGTTATGTTAATTTTGTCTAATTTGTTCAAGCTTTTAAGGTTTATATGATAACAATTCATAATTAATTAATGATTATTAAGTCGTTCCTAAAAATTGAAAGAAAATTAACGGCCATTGAAGAGCATTTAGTATATTAAACTTGAAATTAAACAAATTTATTAATAATGCAATTTATAAAATCAATAAATTATGAATTTTTTTGTACCAAAATAAATAAATGATGGAAATTCAAATTCTAAATTTTAAGTTCTTTTTTTCAATAATGTGTATTTAAAAAAGAAATTGTGAAACCCAAATAATACCAAAAGATATATAGAGCCAATATATATTTTATGTTGTTCTTTTTCATATACTAATAATCAGTGGCAATTGATTGATATCCAAACCCACTACTTCATCTATGTTTCTATAAACAATCAGCAAGCTTCTATCTTTTCAGTGCCTCCCTTCATTTTCTGCGGGGCAATGATACATATAACTGACTGCAGAGTTCTCCAATAAGTTTATCGAACATATAGCCCATAGTCATAAGCAAAAAGCAACAGAAAGCAAAAGCTATAAACCTTATTAGATACGAGATAAAGTTTACATACAGTCTGTCCTAAGTTTTACCTAAGCTATATACCTGATATTCGAAAGTTTTACCTATGTCCTCGAAGATTAACATATTAGTACCTAACAGAGAACGAGAACGATAAATAACCAAAAACAACATTCCCCAGCTCTCGAGTTCAGATATCTTTTAAATCAATTACTTGCAGAGAACCTTAAGGAGGAAGAAAATTCGGATCCTCTTTGCTTTTGTAGATCTCAAACAATTGCTTAGAATATTTTGTTGCCAAATTTCTACACAACTCGACTGCATTCCGATCATATGCTTCCAATTCCTTCACGGATTTCATTAAATCACCTTGCGGATCACCATCAGTCAGAAACTCTGCCAACGTACAGCCCCTTAAGACACAGTACAAATTCCAGCATATAGATATCAGCCGCTGTGCAAAATATGACAATGATGTTCATCTAAATCATAAACTTACGAGTTCATATACCTGTAGGCGTCGATTTTATTAAAACCTCTCTGATTTTGGCACAAGGCTGCCTTGGAAAGTTTCTCCCCTGATGTTTGTTGCCGGTAGAGAGCACACACAGCTTTCATGCAAAGTTCGGGATCCTTACCAAAGGCTGCGAGCATTTCCCCCTCGAATTTCCAATCCGATTTATGATCCTTTTTCCTTTTAAGTTGAGAAATAATCATGTCAAAATCCACTTCATCATTCGAGTCACTAGAGACATCTTCTTGTCTGCTACAAGCATCGTTGCAATCGGAACCATCTTGCAGCGAGTCACTACAACTATCGTCACAATTGGTAGTGTCGGTGTCCTCAACAATAAATCCATTAAGGCTATCGCTGTCACTCTCACTATCTGACCCAATCTTGTCTGAACCTTCATCTTCAACATCCTCAGTTGTAGGGGTTATTAGTTTGCAGAGTTCACATTCACCTTCCTTCCTAGATGAGCACCTTTTTACTCCTTCAGACTGTCTAAGTGATACTAGTCTCCGTTTTCGAGGGGTAAAACTACCTCGGGTAGTAGCAGCAGGAACTGCTTCCTCGTGATGCATCTTCCTGAGTGTCGCAATTGGAACATTATCATCATCACTCTCCGTGTCACTAGTAAAAACATTAGAGGCTCGTTTTCTTTTGGAGACTGCAATAAATGAAACAGTATTCTCTTTTCCTTCCTGGTTTCGATTTCACTATCCACAATTCCTTCTATTTCGTGTTTACCATCCACATCTTCCAAGTTACTTGTCAAAGGTATTTCATCGTGGACCAAATTAAGTTCATCATCACTACCATGAATATCAATTATAATGACTGAAGCAGGTTTAACACCAGCCGGGGTGGAAGGAGCCATCTGTTTACCGGGGCTTCTTTCCTCTCGAAATGGCAACAATCTTTTAACTCGTTTACTACTCTCAATTCCGTGATCTCCCTTCTCAAAAGTGAAAAGCTTATACGGTGTGTCATTACAAGGTGTCACTGAAACAAAAACAAACACCAAAATTGAAGATGACGATTGTAAATCATCATAATACATGAAACTATAAAAACCACAGAATACCGAGAAAAGAATCATCATTACCGGCTGGTTGTAGATTTCCGATGCCTTTACCGGGGGAAACCAGAGTAGGTGCAGAATCCATGAAACTCACTGCTTTGTCTACGGCTGGCAAGTCGTTTGAAGTTATTCCATCTTTTGATTTAACTCCTTCATTCATCATATCAACTGGCCGCTCCGTGCTTTTCAAAACCGAGCTTTCTTGCAGCCGTGACATCAATGATTCCAATTCCGTGAACTTCAACTTCCAAAACTCGGCCTCGTTTTGAGCCTTACTCTTCTCACATTCCAAAACCCTATTCTCCACCATCAGCTTAGAAACCATATCTTCCTCATCGCTCTCTTCGGTCAAATCAACAGCTCCCTCAATCAACCCTTTCCCTCCATAACCACCTACCATCCGGTCGCCTACTTCACTATTCCGACCCCTCAAGACCTTAATTTCATCCTGAAGAGCAAGATGCGCGGCTTCTAATGACCTGAATCGAGTCTCGAGTACTTCGTAGTCGCTTTTCCTCATTCGACCCTCCGATTCTAACTCCAAACACCTCGTTTCGGCTTTCTTGCTCCTTGATTCCAATTCACTACACCTACAATTTCCCACCCCTCCATCATAAACAAAATCGGTTTTCGGAACGTTTTCATCAGCTTCCTCCAAATTGATCTCCATCATCAACTTCAACCACCTATAACACCAAAACAAATTTCTTTTTATAGTTTCTTCAACAATTAGCTATTACTAGAGCAAAAACCCTAGTTATATTCAAGAAAAATTTCCTCAGAAAAACAATAATTAATAACAATGCAAAAAGAATAAGAAAGAAGCCACAAATCTTCTACTTTTGCTAGGTTTTTTAGAATGCTAAACAAGGGAAACAGTATAACAAGTATATTTCAGAACAAAATAAAAATTCTCCTCCTTTTAAAAACCTGAATTTTCCCTTTCTTACTTCTAACTTTCTTTGATCAAATTTCTCGGGAACCAAATAGAAAGAGAGTGAAAACAAAGCAAAACTAAAAATTTACAAGCAAAGATGGAAACTTAAAGTAAAAATGTTTAGTGGGGAATAATTACAGGGAAGAATTGTAATTTGTAAGAGACCAAGATCAGTAACGTATGATGTTAACACGTTTCAAATTACTATTAATTATTAATAAGGGTAAATATAACTTTTAGTCTCTAAACATATCAGTTATGTGCATTTTGGTACCTATTTTGATAAATGAACTCGACTGTTTTAGTTAGTAAACTTGGGTGTTATCAAAATTTGAGGTGAAACTCTAGATTGTTTCATATTGTTACCTGAAATTTTAAAATGATCTTTTTAAGTTCTGACACGATCTTAGGATGATAATGTCATCAAATTTTTATTTTTGTCAAGTTGAAGCACTAAATGGGCATAGCCACCAAGTTTAAGAACCAAAGTGAAAAAAAAAGTTGGAGTACCAAATTGGACCTAATTGATAAGTTCAGGGATTAAAAGTTATGTTAACCCTTAATAAATAATAACTACGTATTAAAGAAGCCAATTGAGTTAAAGTGAGTGCAGCATCTTTTTCCTGGGAAACAAACGGAAAATCCCCCCCAAAAAAAGGAATGAAAATCCGTAAGCTTATCGTCAGCCAACGCTCTACTCTCACTCACAGAAAACCGTTATCAAACTTCCAATTGGAATCGAAACAATGCCTCTCGTCGTACACGGAGGAGCCGGAGCTCGAAGGTTTTAGCCAGTTCATCGATTCCCTCAAAAACTACGAGAAATCCGGCGTCCCTAAAGACGCCGGTACCGATTCCGATGATGGGTTCGATTTGGGCAGAATGAAACGCCTTATGACCCGACTTGGCAACCCGCTATCCAACTTCAAGGTCCGTCCTCTTCCTTTTCAATAAATTATGTTCATTTTCTTCCATTTTCAAATCAGTGCTGACACAATATATATATATATATATGAAATGATTGTATAGAGTGTTCATATTGCTGGGACAAAGGGAAAAGGATCCACTGCAGCTTATTTATCGAACATCTTACGCTCTGAAGGTTATTCTGTTGGTTGTTATACTAGGTGCGTTTTATGTTTGCTGTCTTCATATTTGGTTGTCGTTTTGGATGATATTGCAGCACTGTAATTTATATATGTTTTGTTTTTAAGCAGTCCACATATGCTTAGTATAAGAGAACGTATGTCAGTAGGAAAAATGGGGAAGCCAGTGTCTTCCAATGCATTGAATTGCCTCTTCCATAGTATTAAACGAAGTCTCAACGAAGCTATTGTGCTCGAAAATGGATGTCTTAGTCACTTCGAGGTTCGTACATGTTGAGATTTTTCGTATCTATTAATATCGTTTTGTTGGATATAAGCTAACATGTTTTTTTTAGGTTCTTACTGCGGTGGCATTCGCTTTATTTGCTCAAGAGAATGTGGATATTGCAATCATAGAGGTGATTTTTATTTGCCTAATGAATTTTCTTTACAGCACCTTTGAGTGTGTATGCGTGTGCGGGGCGCAAGCAGTTGTGTCTGCCTTCATGTTGGACTTACTGTTCCTTTTTTTTCTTGTTTGGTTTGATTGTAACGAGACAGGCTGGTTTAGGGGGTGCTAGGGACGCTACGAATGTTATTTCTAGTTCGGAACTTGATGCGTCAATCATAACGGCGATAGGTGAGGAACATTTGGCTGCGCTCGGGGGTTCTTTGGAAAGCATTGCAATGGCAAAAGCTGGAATCATTAAACATGGTCGTCCAGTTAGGTGATTTTACCTGAAAAAAAGTTTTGTTTGATGTCAGTGTGTGCTTTTTGAGCTCGTCATTTAGTACCTTTCTTAATCAGGACCATAGATTCAAATAAAAAACTTTGGTATATGATGTTCTTTTTCTTCATATATATATGCATGCATCAAAACCAATGGATTGTTGCTTGATGGGTCGATTTTGTATTGGTTTTGAGATATAATGCCTGTTTAATGGTTCTAATTTTCAGGTGATTTTAGGCGGGCCATTTCTTCCCCACATTGATCGCATTCTTCGTGATAGAGCATCTTCAATGTTTTCACCTATTGTATCAGCATCTGATGCTGGAGTTAGAACATCCATAAAAGGAATTGGCACGTTTAAGGGCAGACCTTCTCAATGCTGTGACTTGGTGATAGAACTTGACCATGGCTCACAGTCGGTATGTTCTTTCGAGCCTTACACTGCAAATAACTTGAGTGCTTTTAACTTAATTCCCTTTGTATTTTGAATCATTTTCATGAACTTATATTGTTTAATCTACACAGTCCATTGAGTTACGTGATCTAAACCTGTCGATGCTTGGAACTCATCAACTTCAAAATGCAGTAACTGCAACATGCGCGGCACTATGCCTGCGCAACCAAGGTAGGTGCTTAATCTTCATTATTCTGATCGCTTGATTTCTACTGATGCCAGCATCATAGAAACTCGTGAGTAGCCCAGCAAACCAAACTTTAGGTAATGATAAAGCATGAATACTACGTGGGAATAAGTCATCAAGGCCTTGTTAAGTCCAGTTAAGTTTTTTTTTTTTTTTTTGGGTTCTCTTTTATTATTTCTTATTGTTTCTTTGGATAATTTTGTGCATGCTTCAGGATGGAGAATCTCGAACGGATCTATTAGGGCTGGCTTGGAGAATACATTCTTGCCAGGAAGAAGCCAATTTCTGATGTCCAAAGAAGCTGAGAAGTTAGGATTATCAGGATCAACAGTATTAGTCGATGGAGGTTTATTCCTCTTGATTTCCTTTGTTTTCTATTTCTAGATTTAGATGAGCAGAGAAATTAGGATTAACTGCCTATTCTTGTAATCATTCAGCTTTATATGAACTCGTCATTTTCCTGGAAGTACTTCTGATGGTGTACTTATGTTGTTTTTCAGCTCACACGAAAGACTCTGCAAAAGCTTTACTGGAAACAATACAAACGACGTTTCCGGATTCACGATTGGCTATTGTTGTTGCTATGGCTAGTGACAAAGACCATTTAGCATTTGCTAAAGAGTTCCTTTCAGGTATAAACCGACACCCCATAAACTCTAGAATGGGGTATCATTAGTACTTGATAAATTTAACTCCGATTTTTACCATTACTCTCTCAGGTAAACAACTAGAGGCAGTCTTCCTAACAGAAGCCGACATAGCTGGTGGCACATCACGGACGACCTCGGCAACCGCTTTAAGAGATTGTTGGATACAAGCTTCCAGAGAATTGGGCATTGAAGTTCTTCACGATAGAATGACACGGTATAGAGAATTGTTCGAGGACAACTTCATTTCCTCGACAAGGGACTCGAAACATGAAACCATAGTTGCTGCCCAGAACTCGCTATCGGATTCCTTGAGGTTTGCTAATCAAATTCTTAGAGAAAGAACGAGGAACGAGCTAGGTATTCTCGTGGTCACCGGATCTCTGCATATTGTTTCGCTGGTATTAGCTTCTCTTAATAGGTAATGGTATTGGCTCAATAAACTTTTTACTAGTCACACTTTGCTATTGCTTTGCACGCCAGAATCAGAGATTTGTTTGTGAGTTTTTTTTTTGTTTTTGTATAATCTCATTATGTAATAAATATATTTATTAAAATTTTGTAATAAAATTGAAATGGTGAAGTTAAATGTTTAGGTTCAAGTCTCGTTTTGACACGTTAATAATTCATGTTGGCTTTATCACCTTCGTACATTCCTATTATATCATGTTTTTTTTTCGAGTCGAGTCCAAAATTTCCAAAGCCGAACAGCACTCAGTTTTCAGGTCAAACCCGGAGCAGCTTGGCATCGAAATGTTGTCTGTGCGGAGCTAGAAAGACTGCCTGTACCCCATCAAGGTTAGGCTGAATAGCTATGGGACAGAAATTGTTGGGCCGGAACAGCTATGGGCAGAAGTGGTTGGGCCTTATATCAGAAAACAAAGAAAGTTGAAAACGCGGTTGAAGTAGTAAAACAAAAACATGAGTAACATTGAGAAATAGAGGCCCCATGTGTTGGATGATATTCCTGCATGAAAAATAGAAGAGTGTAGGCGGAGTAAGAGTGGGCCTTTAAAACACTAAATTTTCCATCTCCGCCCACAACTCCATCATTACGACCGATCTCACTGGTCACCATCATCCACACCCACATGAGAACCAAATTTCAAACAACGTCTTCATTTTTTGTTCTTTCGTTTGCTAGTGTATAAAACATGCCAAAAGGGCTCGCCAACCACGGGGCATTTAAAGCTGGTTTTCGAGCCATCTCAATCCCCATAATTTACGTAATCTCCATGATAGCTCTCCACCCTCAAAACCATTCACACTTTATTTTTTTTGGAAAATAAAAAATGGCTCCACTTCTTAATAACCTTAACAGAAAAACAATCCAACCCGGAATTAAATCGTTTAGTTGGTTCCTGCAATTACTTTAAAAGAAATGGATTCGAAATCTTATTATGGGGGTGAAGGTGACATTACATCGACGACATTTTCGACGTCTCAGAGTGAATTGTGATGGGAAATAACACTGTGACACTGTTGGCCGTCACTTTTTTTTGCATTGTAGTTTGGTTTTTTGTTTGTTTGTTAGTTTGGCATTTTTTTCAGACTTAACTGTTTGTTGTCCATTGATGTTCATTCGATTGGTTGTGTGTGTTCTCTTTTTGGAATTCTGTAATTTTATTTTCGTTAACCGAATACATTTCGAAATTCTAGCCAATTTAATGCTCATAGTATTTAACATACTAAAATTCAACAACTCATAATTACCCATACTTCCAACAAATCCATTAATTCCTTAACTTTTGTTTATTAAATGAGTTCTAAATCAAATATAAATTTATCCTTTAAACATATATAATTTGTATTCTATTTTACTATAATTAAAATTAATCAATATAAAAACACAATTAAACTGATATATTAAGGTCTACACTATAATAAATATATACAAAGTTTGCATATAGTGGGATTACAATTTTACTTTGAGTTTCTAGATGAATCATAACTTTTTGGAGAGTGTAAGTGCAATTTTACCATTATGTGGACTTATAACTTGATAAACCTTTTAAAGGGACTAAAAAAGGCATATTTACAATTTGGGTGGAGGGATCAAGGCCATTGCCTGCCCTCCTATTTACGCCCTTGGACATAAAACATAATAAATATAAACTAAGAACTCAGACATAACTTACATAGAGTGAGACATAAATCTAGTATCTTAGAGTTCTCATGGTCTTAATCTTGCCATTAAGTTAAGACCTTGTTGAGGGGGGCCAACAGCGTAGAGAGAAACCTACAAACTGTTGTTCACTAGGAGGTCATATTGTCCTTGGTGGGCTCGTCAAGATCCTAAAAAGGTGGATCATGCAGACACACATAGTCACTCGTCAAGGAAATCTCAATATAAATTTGTTTTTTAGGGCAATGATAATTATATTTTATTTTTGTCATCTCTTTTTACATTTTATTTCTTGTTTAATAAATTTTTTTATGTAAATACATAATGAATATTTAACTATTTAATTGTAATTATAATTTTGAGATAAAAAATTTAAATCTTTATATTTTAATAATATTTTTCATTGAGATTTAATTTTAATAATAATTTTAAAAATACATTTAAAATATTTAATTTAAGTTGAAGCCAAATGCATTTTGTATGGAAGAAGTCAAGTATTAAATTTTCATTAGAAATAGAGAATTAAATCAACTAAATAGAAAAAAAATATAAAAATAACAATAAAAATATTATTTTAAATTTACTTAATAAATACGAAAAATTATCTTCAAAATTTAAAAAAAAATCAAAATTCTTAAAACTATAATAGTAAAAAATATTTTACACTTGAAGGGTAAGTAAGTTTTATCTTAAAAAGTTACCAAAAGAAATGAAAATGAAAGAAAGGCCATTAAATGCGTTTACATCTTAAATGCTAAAAAGGGTGGACAGTATATTGAAGTCCTACGAAGATTTTGGGGACTCCAAAAACAGGTTATTTTGTGGCACTCAATTGCTGTTTTTTTTTTTTTTTTACTTTGATTTGAAATTTGGGATTCTTTTACCCCATTAATATTACCAGTAGATAAGGTAGAGGAGACATTTAATTTCACAAACACACTTTTAATTCTTCCTTCTTATATGTTTCATTGTTGGGTCTGACACATTTTATGTGTGGGTAGGCCCAATCTTTTGCATTCCACACAACATTTTCAATTTATTATTTCAAAATTTTCAATTTTCAAGTTCAAAATAAATTTTTTAAAGATGTCCTAAATATTTCAATTTTAAAGTTTTCAAAGTTTTTACAAATTTATCGTTTCATTTTAGTTTTTACTTTTAAAAGTTATGCATTAATATTTACTTTTCTTTAAATTTTTTATTTTAAATTATATTATATAATAGTTGATGTGTCATTTAACAGTTAACTTGATGGTTTTAATAATTGAATGATCTGATTGGTATAACATTAATAAATTGGGAATGTAATTAGCACATTTTAAAATTTAAAAATTAATTTAAAATAAAAGTCATAATTTAAGGATGCTTGGTACAATTAACTCATTATATATATATGTTGAATTTTTGATTTTTTTTTCAAAAGCAAAATTTTTATGTAACTTCTTTTATCACTAAAAAGCTATTCACTTTACTCTTGAAATATCATAAAAATATCCATATTTTTTACAACATTACTTTTTAAAATATAATTATGTCTAAAAGTGACAATTGACAAATAATTTTTTTTTGTCTAATTTTATTTTCAATCTCTATACTCTTTATACATTTAAAATTTAATTTCTCTATTTTTAACCTCAAGATTTAGTTCTTATACTCTTTTGATTTAATAATTGAAAAACCATCCAAGGAATTCCGTTAAATTTGATTACATGGCACTGTTTATTTTTAGAGTTTACAAGTGTAAATACAATGCAATAATCATAATATAATGACGAGCACAATATAATTACAAATACATGTCTAAGCAACTATAACATTGAATCAAACTAATACAAAGTTCAAACAACCTAATTAAGAATGAGAGTAATCCGGAGAAAACCATCTCACCAAACTAAAACTTAGACATAGCAATAACGCATTGTGAGACTGGAGATCCACACACAACAATTGTGTATAATGAAATTGAAAGGACCCAAGTCCTCTGCCTCTGCCTTTGTCCGCAATACCAATGTCTCGTTGGCAATTATAAGGCATTATTAACGTAAACCAAAAAATAAATAAATTTGCTCAAATGGTCAATTATTGACCTTTATGCTTATCTGAAGCAATGTTGAAAAACCTTACACTTATAGATTCGATATTGGAAATCTTACCATTCAACAATTGTATTTACTTATTTAGCTTCTAAAGTGCACGAGAGCAATTCTTTTCTAAATGCCACAATGTTCAGTTTCGCAAAAGTTGTTTAATAGTGTTATCAATCGGGCATTGTTTATTAAATAAAAATTATAAAGAGATTAAAAGTAAAGACACTAAATTTTAAATATGTAAAGGAAATAGGACTTGAGAACATAATTAAATCATGTTCTTCTTTTTTCTCTTCTTTGTTTAATTGAATTTCATGGAGTTCGTAAGGACTTTAGTAGCAATGGTGAAAGAATCTGGACTCGATTGGTTCTGATCTAATCAAATGCGATAGGGTTTGATTCTTTTTTTAAAAATATTAGGTTTCGAGGTGGGTCTAATTCTTCAATTAGTTGGATTAGGCCGAAATTAGGTTTAGAAAAAAAAAACCTATCTGCTGAAAATATGAAATTGACAATTTAGTACTATATTTAGGTGTTGGCAATTTATTGAACTTTACATTTGCGTTATGTTGATTATATGGTGAATATTTAACCCATTATGGATGATCATCCTGCTTGGGAAGACAAATATTGGTAATTGATTTGGATCAAAATTTTCCAAAATAATCCTTTGGATAAAGGACTTTGGATTGGATCGTGGTTCTCCTGATGAGCTACCATAAAGTCCTTATTTACTTATGTTATTATTATATTGTATTACTCTTATGGTATTAGTATTTTATTGAAATTGTATTAGATATTATTTTGTAAGCATTTTCGAAATCAATGTCTATATATTTAAGAGACTTGCCTAGGTAAACTGTGTAATCATCTTCTTGTGTCTTGTGTTGTGTTATTTTTGGTCTTAACCATGTATTTTTTGCTAACGTTATCATGTCCCGAGACAATTATCAAAATAGCCTTATGCATAATATATATCAGTTTAAAATATATGATATTAGCTTGGCTAATATACTAAAAACACCCTTAAAGCAATTACACTTTGGTTCACACAAGCCCTTATATATACTATTTTATAGTTAAATAAGCCCCTAAATTATGATTTTTACTCATGAAAGCCTTTGATTTTAATATTAAAATAAAAATACTTTTAAAATAAAGCTAACGTGAATTTAATTAAAATAGTTCATTAAATTTTAAAAAAGAAAATAATTTTTAAAAAGAAAAATAAAATAATATTTTAAAATTTATTGAAAGTGTATATATACCTAACACACTCAATAATTTGTTGTTAATGCTAAAAGGTGCGTAATTTCTATTTCATCAACAATAATTTAACTAAAATTCAAAATATATTTATTTTAATGAAAAACTTTTACGAATAAAAATCATAAATTAGAGATTTATTTAACTACAGATCGAGTTGAAGAGGGAAAATTTAATTTAAAAGGGAGGAATTAAAGTGGGGAGGAGTGGGAAAAAACCGTCCGGGGCTGAACCGTTGCCATCTCTAGGTTTTAGTGTTGATGTTGGAGATAGGGACATGACATTAGAAGTAAACGAAATGGAAATCTAAATGAAGATATGTGAAGGGCCAAATGGGACCCGTTGTTGTCCCTCCAATCAATCTCAACCGTAGGATACCATATTTTATAAACCCACCCCTTATAGTACATAATAATGTCATAAATATTATAATCGATGGATTTAAATAACAACAGTACAATTAAATTCAACTGCATTAACATACATTCCTTGCTAACTATCCAAATCATGTGACATACCTAATCAATTTTTTTTATAAAATAAAGTCAATTATCTATGATAAAAACCATATTATATAATTTTTTTTTGAATATGATATTATAAGAGAGAGAAAAGTGGAGTAATGTAAAGGTCATATATTTCGTGTGTGCTAATAAATGATATGTTTCAGATTGGGAAGTAAATGAAGCTGTAGAATAGAGGCCCCCACTCTTATTTAATTTCAAATTTTGTCTCATTTTCATCCTCTCTCTTTTTTATGCCTCATTAATTATATATTATATAATATTTGGGTTTCCCAAAATCAAATTTAATTAAAAAAATTTTGAATTTTTGTTGGGTTTTTTTTTTCTTTTTAAAATATTTGTATATAGGAAAGTTTAATTAAATGTTTGGATTTGTTTATAATTATTGATATAGAATATAGATGGTAGGGTTTTTGTTACTAAAGATGGATTATTTAAGACATCACAGTAGCTACAAAAAGATGTAGCAGTTTCACTTTACATTTGAGACATCATCATGTTTGTCCCTATATGTTAGTACTCTTGAAATATTGATAGATAAAGATGCTTTATAGATTCCTAAAATAGCTTCATGCATGCATGCATTTATATGTATATATGATTACAATTTTGTGACATCGAGGTGCATTTTCAACATAGTTTTTTGCAATATTGTATTAGTTTTAAAGATAGAATTAGGGATGATAAGGGGGCAAATCATATCAAAATTAGGATTTTATTATTATTTTATTTAATCATATAAAAATTATCTAACTAAAATCAACGAAAAGTAGTTAATGTGTTATGATAATAATATGTTATAAATGTTTTAAAAAATTAATTAAAATATATAAATTTGTTATAAAATTAATGTAAGGAAATTTTGCTATTTTTTTCGAGACAGGATGGTGCAAGTTTGATCAAAGCCCGAATCATCTTGCTACGAAGCGGATTGAAAAAATTCGACCGATCAGATCAAAACACCTCTAGATAGAATAATTGGGCAAACTTAATTAATTGTCACAAGCCAAAGTAAATAAAACAATCAAAGGGTTTTGCTGGGAATGTAAATGAGACACTTTGAAGAAAAAAACTTGATTTCGATTTGGTAATTATCAAGCTGAATTCAAGCAAATATAATACTAAACTTAAACAGGTTATGAGCTTAATCGAGCTTTTCATTTTAATATATTGAGTTTATGTACATTTTTACCCTTATTACATAAAGAAAAACTTTAAGTATGAACAAACTTAATTGAGCTTGAGCTCGAATAGTTGAATTATGTCTCGAGTTGAAATCGAACTCAAAAAATGATGTTTGATCAAGTTTAAATCCAGTATCAAATCCTAAATTTCAAGCTAAACTATAGATTAAACTTGTTACTATTCAAACTCCACTCGCCTCGATTATATTCCTAAGTTTTGCTACTTGAATCCATATATATACACATTTCATTTGTGTGTATATATTTATAACAGTACGTAGCCATGAAAGTCAGGGAATCGAAATATATCCATGATGGTTCCAATGATTTCAAAAAGGCTTTTACGTACTAAGATAATAATAATCAAAATATTTAAAGAAAATTAAATGGACTGATTGGTTTTTATCAAGTAAGAGAGTAAGAGGGTGGGTTGTTGAGGATGGTAAATGTGAGAAATTGATGTGTGATGGACATATATAATTGTGATAAAAACCGACAAATAGAAATAAAAGTGGAGCTTCAATGTACTATAAATCAACGCTCCAAGTGATGGTTTTTTTTTTCTCTTTTGAAATAAAATTATATTTTCCTCACTGTTTTGTCAAAATTTTGCATTAATACATTCTTATTTTGCTTCAACTTTAGCAGCAGACTGTTTTACGCTTTCAAAGTGGGTTTAATTATGAATTTCATCCTTATGATTTATAAAATCTTAAAAGTTGAAATTAACTTTATTACAGTTTAATCTTCATATTCTATGAAAATTCAAAAGCTAGTCTAGTTATTTAACATATAGAATTGAATTGTGGATTTTTGATGCATATAAATTGCTAAAATACTTATTTCTAGGTCAGCAATTAAAAGATAATGATTAAATGCACAATTTTTATAAAATCTGAGGATCAAATACAATTTTTCATTTTTAAAAAAAATTAAAAATGGAATTTAGAAGTAGAGACCATTTTTGAAAATTCACTAATTTCTCATTGATTTGAGTTATTTTCCTTTTTGGAAACTCATTTTCTTCTATCTTAAAACCCTAAAACAGAGTGCACTCTCATGAACAAGGGTGAATCCAAAGTTAGCAGCACTGGCCTTGAATTCCGAAAATGGAAATTATAAATTAATATAATGAGAATTTCGACCCAAAAATTTATAATTCAATTGGGTCATTAAAAATTTCCCCTACCTTAACCCCTGCCCATGAAGAGCTGTTTGGGTGCACCTGCAACAAGATCTCTGCCCCCTACACATTCAAATGAATAATACTCATAAAGTTCTTAAAAATAAATAACCTTAGTTAAACAAGAAGATGTAAGAAATGAAGACACGGAGATGCCGTGTGTGGTCATCGAAAGCTAGTTGTAACCCCTATTTTAGCCCCCTTCTTTATATCATCAGAAAGGAAACTCTTATTTAAAACAGACACCACAAGTTGCAGGCTTTTGTCCCATGCCCACTACCTCTCTTCTCTCTTTCCAAATTTCCATACGTATATATGAAATTATGAATATCCCTCCCCCCTATGCATCTCACAGTCACTCTCAAAGTTTACTCACAGTTATGTTCACTTTGTCGTGTTTTCAATGCTGTAATAAATCACTCCAGCCTTCCCATAGACAAGTTCCCTTCATTCTCTTCGTTTTAGTTAAATAATCATTTATAACATCATTTTTTTTTAATTCGAGATCTTTCGATATTCAATAATCATATTGGATCTTAATTAAATTTAAAATTTAGATAAAATTCACCCAATACTTTTTCTTATCCGAATTGAACCAATGCTTTATTTAACTAACATTAAACTCCTTATAACTAGATTATATCGAACTAACATTTAAAACAGGGCATCAATGGCATGATTGCATTACCAGTTGCAGTATTTTTAAATGAATGGTAATAATAAGATGGTGGGCGGCTGAATGGAATATTGCAAAAGTCATTACCAGAAAATTAGAAAGACAGCAGTAACCAACCAGACAGACGGCATTTTTTAAGAATTGAAGAACCGAACCTAACCATTACTGTGGGTATCTTTGTCATTTCACTGCTCTCACTGTTTCCACATTTTTTGCCTTAATTATTCGTTTTATTTTAAGAGTATTCTAGTATTTATTATCTTTAGAATAAATGATTAATGTACATGTATTAAATGGTTTTACTAAGACCTACCATGTACGTCAAATAGAGTAGGAGTTATTACAATAAAATTAGATTACGTTTATTTTTTTATAATTGGTATATTTTTTTTCAAAAAAAAAATTGAATGCATGGCAAAAAATACGTAAACTAATATAAGCAAAATATAAAGCATAACAGTAGTAAATAGGGAAAAAGTATATAAGCAAAATATAAAGCGCGTGAAATAAATGCATCTAGCTATATGCATGTAAGACAATCTTTTAGGGTAAGTAGGCATGCTACGACGAGACATTTATTTTCCTAAATTATTTGGGTTCGTTTAAAAAAAAACATTTAAATTATATATATTTATTGCTAATCATTATTATAAAAATTCGAATTTAATTATATGGAATTTGAATTCCACAATTTTCAGGTTCATATGCATTTGCAAGCTAAAGTTGAAAAGATTTTTCACCCAAATTTTCTTTTTATATATATATATAACACAACATGTTATAAAAGGAAACAAAATAATTAAGGTGACATGCATGCATGTTAATAATATATTTACGTTAAGCAGCCAAACTGAACCCTTAGCATTTGAATAAAAAATCAAATAACCTAAAGCATTATTAATATATTTAAACTGTATAGTACGATCAAAAACTAATTAATATGTCACTCCAAGACCAACATAAAAATAATATATATAAATAAATCCCAATAAAACTCCATCATCATTCATCATATTGATCCAAGTCGAGTGTATCATTTAATTCACCCCTATTTAATTTTCTATTTATAACCATCGAATTTTATCTACCTTATTTATTACCTTCTGTTAGCTCTTACCTATTTTCCCATTTTCGAGTTGCCATAACCTTTTTTTTATCACTACACTGTTTTTTTTTTCACTTTCGACCATTCTTTAGTGAAAAATCGAACCAGCAACATCATCAACCCAACTAGGGCAAATATTCAAATGAAATTTTTAGATACCCATCCTAAAAAAGAAGATTTACTTTGATTGTGATAGTTTCAAAGCTATACCACTGTTCTTTGTATTGTATTTCCTCCTTTTTATAGTAACCCTTTTTCCCTTTATTCCCCCCCCCCTTCACTGCTTTTAGGGTATAACGGTTTTCTTTTCCTTTTGTTTTTGGAGTGCAATGGATGATAATTTGTGTGAGTTTTCCGATGAGCCTGAGTTCGTCGGTGAAGATGATTTATTTAGTATTTTTGAAAGTTTAGATGGTCTTATTGATTTCCCAGTACCTTTTACTCCGTTAGAAGAAATGACGACGGCTACAACGGCGGCGGCTGTGGGTGTTGGTGGTGGTAGTGCACAAAAATCAGCTCCATTAATGGAGTCGGAAACGGAGGAAACTTCACCGAAAACCAAGAGACAAAAACTGGGTTCTTTAGAAGAAACAATGAATACTGATGGGCCTCAAAGGATGTCTCATATTACCGTCGAACGGAACCGGAGGAAGCAAATGAACGAACATTTATCGGTGCTGAGATCGCTGATGCCGTGTTTTTATGTCAAAAGAGTAAGCTAAACCCGTTGGCCGTCACTTAAATCTTATTTAGTTTCTTGTTTTTGATCTTAAATTCGAGATTTTTTTCGTGAATTTTAATGTTTAAAGGGTGATCAAGCATCCATCATTGGTGGTGTAGTGGATTATATCAACGAGTTACAGCAAGTTTTACAAGCACTCGAAGCTAAAAAACAAAGGAAAGTTTACAGTGAAGTGTTGAGTCCAAGGGTGGTTTTAAGTCCAAGACCGTCACCACTCAGTCCTCGGAAGCCACCGTTGAGTCCCCGTTTGAACTTGCCAATAAGTCCGAGAACACCACAACCCGGTAGTCCGTACAAACCACGGTTGCAAAAGGGTTACCTCTCACCAACAATGGCGGCTAGTACTTCACTTGAACCCTCTCCCACTTCTTCAACTTCCTCCGTTGACAACAACAACGAACTCGTCGCTAACTCAAAATCACACGTCGCCGACGTGGAAGTGAAGTTTTCAGGTCCCAACCTTGTTTTAAAGACAGTATCTCCTCGGATTCCCGGTCAAGCTCTCAAAATAATCTCAGCTCTGGAAGAACTCTCACTGGAAATCCTTAATGTCAACATTATCACCGTTGATGAAACCATGCTTAACTCTTTCACGATCAAGGTAACAAAAAAAAAATCAAAAACATTATTATTTTTTCTTAATTATATGTTTTTATAATTTAATTACAAAGAACCAAAAAAAGACAGCAAAAGGTAATCATTTTGTGCAATGATGTTCTTTTTTTTTTTTTTCTTAAAGTTAGCAACGTTTATTTTTGTTCTTTACTGCATCATCTTTGATTTTAAATGATTCGTTTCATCATTGATAAAAAGGAATCCGACATGAAACTGGTCCAGTGGTAACTCTTAATATTAATATTATGGACCAAAGCTAACTGGTTTTGTCGTAACATGAAAAAGAAAAACTGACATTGATGTACTTCAAAACGGTACTTCGCTGTAAAAAAAAAAAAACACAAAATTTACTGGATATCTCACCGTGATGAAATGTTATGTTTGTATCTTTATGTTAATATAACATTATATTTTTTGTGTTTTTTTTAATGAACAGATTGGAATTGAATGCCAACTGAGTGCTGAAGAATTGGCTCAACAAATCCAGCAAACATTCGGCCATTGCTAGGGTTTTTATTACTCCATGGATCATATATATATACACATAGAGAGAGTTTCCATTTTCAGTGTTTTAAAATATTTACAGATTCATCCTTTTCTGGGAATGGGAATCTGGGAATATATGCATTTTACTCTTCTTCTTTTTTAGAATTTCTGTTTAACAAATTACATGTAATTGTAGATTGGTAATATTATTATGATTATCATGACTCTGCATGCATTTAGCTTAGATTTTTATAGTGTTTTAGTGTAACACTCATCCTTTGTAATTTTTGTAGTTTTTATTAGGTTAAAGTTTTTTGCGTATTTTGCATGTAGGAAACATACAATTAATTAATTATCCATTTGTTTTAAGTTCAATTATTCTCTGTTTCTGGGATTTTTTTTTTCTTTTTCTTTTGTTTTTGTTGGATTTTAGTTTTCTATTTTTTAGTTAAATTTATAATAAAATAACACGATGGAAATAAAGAACAATATTAAAAAAACCTTTTTATTTTAAAAAATAAATAATATTGTTGCGAGGGTCTTCTTATATAAAATCTATAAATAGGTCTTGAAGCCAAAGCATCCTAAAACTTTGGGTAAACTCACTTAATGTGATTAAATTGTTAATAAGTTTACATTTTGGTCATTTAATTTTAAAAAGTTACAAAAATGATCATTGAATTATTCAAAAGTTTCATTTAAGTGACAATACTGTTAAAATCATTGTTGTACGACGTTCTCTATTTGCAACACCTACACTAGTCAAAAGCACTCATTCCCTTTCTCTTCTACCATTTAGTTTTTTCATAAAATAATTTTGAATGTCACAAATTTGTGAAACAAAATTCAAATAGTATTTTTCTCTGATATTTGACACTAACCTTCAAACTGATTTAGATCTATGGTATGTTCTTCCACTCCTTGATGAATACTAATCCACCATACCAATTATCAAATCATCACTTGGAACTCACTAACCGAATTTAAAAACAAAAGAAGAACTTAACAACCTAATGACTCAAATAGAAACTTTTGAATAGTTTAATAACTTAAATGAAAACTTTCAATAATTCAGTGACCAGCTTCAAACTTTTTAAAGCTGAGTGACCAAAATATAAACTTATTAATAATTTACTGACCTTGGTGTAATTTACCCTAAAACCTTAATTTTTTCTAATGAGAAAGTGCAATTACACAATGAAAGAAATCATCAACCTATTCACACTTGTTGCACTTCGACCATATCTTGTTGAAGCCAAGAGTCAGGTCTATTCGACCGAATCATCAAGGTAACGAGTGTTTGTGTCATCTCTTTTGCACCCTTTCGCCAATGAGTCCATTACAAAATTTGCTTCACGTACAACATGTATCACTTGTGATTGCCAATCATGTTCTAACAGCCACCAAATGAATCTTACTATTACATCAGAGCTAGCATGCAAGTTCTTGTCATTCACTACCTAGACGGCCTCCTAACAATCACTCTCCAATAACACCCTCTTATACCCTTTATTCCAGGCCAATTCTAAACCGATATAAATTGCCCAAATTTTTGCAACCAAGACATCACCTATACCTACACTTTTTTTAAATGCCACGAGCTATCGCCATTACTTTTTTCTCACTACACCTCCAACCATCGACTAGCCATGCACAACATGCACCGTACAATCCACATTAACTATCATCCATCCTTGTGGAGAAACACGCCATTGAACTAGCATCATACCATGGCCAATAAGTGATCGACGCCACATCGCCACTTGCTGAAGACTACCAGTCAAACTAATACAATTTGTAACTATCGCTTTCGCACATAAGTTGACACATTGGAGTAACCGCATGTAACAGCCCGATTTAGTGAGGAAAAATGTAATGGCCTAAATTTTCAGAGGTGTCAGAACGGTGATTCGAGATCACTAAATTCGACAAATGAGTAGAAAATATTATTAATTTAGTGAGTATAAGTTAAATGTGAAGTGAGGAAAATTTTTGAAATAGTGAATAGTGCACTAGAAATAAATATTAAAATAATTAGAATAAAAAACGAGGTATCGAGACCTCAGAGATTTTAAACCGAGCCATAAATATTTTTATAAATATTTATGGAGTGTTAAAAATTTAGTATTAAAGTTTCGTTAAGAAATTTTAAAGTTCCGATAATTAATTGAACAAAAAGGACTAAATTGTAATAAATGCAAAATTATGGGAAATGATTAAATAGCTTAAATGATAAAAGGAAGAGGGTTTAAAAGGAAAATAGACCCAAGGTCTATTTGGGCTGGACGGCAAAGGTACAAAATTAGTAAGAAAATAAGGAGAATTAAGGGCAAAATTAGAATATTACAAAATTTACTTAATAAAGCTAGGATTGAAGTGGAATTATCTAGATTTCTCTTTATTTTTCTGCATCCTCATCAGCTAAAACACCATAGAAGGGTTTCCTTAAGCTGGTTCTTCATATTTTTACTGCAAGTAAGTTCAATTCTTGATTATTTCTTTAAATTTTTGTGTTTTTGTGACTTTTACAACTAGGCCCACTTTTTGTATTCATTAGTTTTTTATTCTATGAAAGAAGTTGAAAATTAATATGAATACATGCTGGAAGTATATGACGATTTAGCATGGAATTAGAGCTTTAAATTGTTCATATGCTGATTTTATTGAAAGAATTGAATAGAAAGTGAATGTTTGGGACCTAATAGTAAAAGAGTTTGAAGTTAGGGTTATATGTGGAAATTATAAATTTCAATAGTTGTGAAATAACTTATAATGTCTAGGTAAAGTACTAATTGAGAAAAATTAGCTTAATTGAGAGGTTAATTGAGCAAGGACTGAATTGTATGAACTGTGAAATTTGGGGCAAAATAGAAATCAACATTTTGCACTAAAATAGTTTTAGACAGCAGCAGTGGTTTAATTTTGAAAAATCACCAAAAATTGTGGGAATTGAATTAGAGGGTGAATAAAATATGAAATTAAAGCTTATTGAGTTTAGTTTCTCATAGAAGAAACGGTGTAAGTAATGGAATTGTAAATTATGAGATATAATAAATTTTATGAGACAATGTCAGAATGATTTCGGGTTCTCCTGTTCTGACTTTGGAAAATCATAAAAATTTGAAGAAAAATAATTATGAGTTATAATTTATATTTTTAGAATCCTTAATAAGTCTATTTTCAAAAGAAACAAACAGAAACATCATCCAAATTCTGTACAATTAGATAATTCATTTTTAGTGAAGAGTGGTCAGAACTGCCAGACAGCGAAATAGGGGAAACTTTAAAGAATAAACTGTACTATTTGGATGAACTAAAAATTCTGAAAATTTTATGATAAGAAGATATTTGAGTGTAGTTTCAGGGAAAATTAACGGATCTTAATTTGGAGCTCTGTAGCTCCGGATAAAAATAATTTAGTGACTCTAACTCGGATAAACAGCTTTGAATATACATGTGAGTGAATAGTGAAATTATAGTTAATGTTGTTTAAGTGTGTTATACATATTAAGGATGTGGAATGGAGAGGAGGAGGAGGAAATGTAGGAAATATATGAATGATTTGTGTATAATTGGTCATATGCTTGATTATAATTGATAAACGATGAAATAGAAGTGAAGCTTATATTTGTGCATTATTGGTCATGGTTTAAGCTCATGTGTGAAAATAAAGTTTCATAGTATGTGTGTATGGTATATTCGGTATATGATTTCGCATGAAATGATGTCATGAATGGTTTATGAATTAACACATGTTGGTAAGCGTGATACATGAATAAATGTTGTGCTCATCTATGCTTATAATGCTTATGCTATATGTGTATTTGGCTAACATATTTGGTGTACATGCTTAGGCTTTGGCCAAGTAGTGGCTAGATTATGCCACGTTAAATTTATAAGTTATCCATTGAAATGGTAAGTGCCTAATTGAAATTATGCTTGTGATCATGAAAAGGGTGGTAAGGTTTAAATTATGTAATCTCTAGTGAAATGATTTATCATGTAGTTAGTTCAAAAAAAGAGTTATGTTTAAATACACTAGCTTGCGACTATGGTTGAATGATATATTTATATCTTGTGTGATGTGCATAGGAAACGAGTGTGCAAAGGTAATGAAATAGTAAGTTCATATGGCTGAAATTTAATGACTAAATGTTAATTTCATAAATCATATAATATATGATGATATATATTTGTTGATGGATTGAGAATAAAATAAAAATGCGAAAATCGAATAAATTATCAAATTGAGCGGAACGTCGAATTTGAGTATTTCTGATCAGTGACAAGTGACAAGTGATAAGTAGTAGCTTTAGCTACACTTATCTGATCAGTGACAAGTGATAAGTGATAAGTGGTAGCTTTAGCTACACTTATCTGATCAATGACAAGTAACAAGTGATAAGTGGTAGCTTTAGCTACACTTATCTGATTAGGGACAAGTGACAAGTGATAAATGTGATCCGTGTAAGACCGTGGCAATGCTATGGCTTCAGAAAGTGATAAGTGATCATATGCAAGACCATAGTTATACTATGGCAAAGTGGAAGTGAAGTACTCAATTTTCCATAACCGTTCCCTAATTTGATTAAGGATGGTAAGTGACAAATGGGCCCAAAAGAATTAAAGTAAATGGATAAGTGGTAGTGTATTTATATCAGGATGATGTTGTTATTTAAGCTAAAGTGATATTTTCATTGCAAAATTGAGAATTTCATAAATGTGTTAGTGAATAGTATAATCGATAAATGTATTAGTGTTAAACTTAATGACATTGAATTGTATGTGAATTAAACGGAAATTGCTAGTAATATGATTTAAATTGTGAGCATGAGAAATTACAAATTGAATGAAATGGAAATGAAGCATTGAATTGCATGAGTATGTATCGGGTCTTGTAGGCCCTATTTATTAAGATTATAATATTTTGAGGATATATTGTGAAGAGTTATAAAAGCATGTTAATAATTTTGAAAGTTTTAATTTAGATGAAATTTTTATAACTCGGTTAAATACGTTTACAAGTGTATGTGTTCTGGTAATGCCTCGTATCCTATTCCAGTGTTGGATACGGGTAAGGAGTGTTACACTGCAAGTTCCTATTTTTCCATAGCTGCTAATAGACCACATCGAATAGTACATTCCATACAGCCCCCACCTTCATATGACCCCCTATTGGACACTAAAGTTGGATAGCAACCTCTTCGAAAGTTCTACTGAAAAGAAAGTACCTTGCTCTGTAATTGGAACCATACACTCCCATATTTTTTTACCTACCCCACGGTCTCAGGGAACATGGATGGGATTTTCAAGTTCCGCCCCACATTCATCACAACCACAACTGTCATAAAGTCCTCTGCGGTAAAGCTCAATTTTACCTAATATCCTCTCTCGTAATACCAACCATAAGAAAAATAGTATTTGCTACGACAAGACATCCTTTCATATCAATTTCCATTGCCATATCTCATTACTAAAAAGAACACCTACTAGCCTTTTATATGTGCCATGAATAGTGAAAAGACCCAAAGAATTGTCATCCTAACAACATACATCAGACCCAGCTAGTGAACTCGGCATTGGTACTAGTTCTATTTGAAGCAAAGTGCCCAAGTCTAATTGAAGGCCAAATTGTCTCTAGTCTCATTCGCCATTCAAATTGACCATATCACATACCTATACATCCTCCAACTGTTCCCCAAACCTTGAAACTAAATTTCATAACGACCCAAGTTCACCAAACCATGCATTATCCCAAAACCAAATGTTTTTCCTATCCCCAACATTCCATCTTAGATTCTCACATAATAGGCTCTACACATCTAGCAAAGACCTCCAAATGAATGAACAACATGAACGAGTAATACTAGTTGTGTAAATATCCACAACTTTATATTTCCCTTGCAACACTCTCACCCATAAGTCATCACACTAGTTTATGTACCCCATACCCAACTTCATCAAGAAAGCTTGATTCCCAACACTTAACTGACGCAAGCCTAACCCTCCATCATTAATCACTCGACAAAAGTCTTCTCATTTCATCGACAGTAGCTTTCACTCCCTATTACGCACCCCCCACACCTATAACTCCAATTGGAAGGAGGGTGGTTTACATAAAATAATTGGGTACACCTAGCAACACCAACTTGGCAAGTGTGACTCGACTTGCTAAAGACAATAATTTCACATTGTAACCATTAATTTTGTTTATTATCTTAGCAAAAATAAATTGAAACGTCCCTGATCCGCCATAATTTGATATATCAAATTATGCTCTCTCGGATAGTTAATGTAATGACCTAAAATTCACAAGCACCGAAAAAGTACATTATCGGGCCTCCGTCTTAGTAAATTAAGTTTGAAAATAATTATTAGAAATATTTACTAGACTAGCTGTGTGTTTAATTAAGTTTTAGATAGGTGAATTTAGCTTAATTAGGAATAATTAGCAAAAAGGGATTAAATTGCAATAGAAGTGAAAGTTTAATTATAGATTAAAAGAAAATAATAGGGACTAAATAGATAATTATGCCAATTGCCAAATTTGAGACGCATAAGTATAAAAATCTGAGATTTTTATGTGTTAAAAAAATGTTATTAAATTATTATTATTATTAAATTAGTATTATTAAATTATTATTATTATATTTTAAATAAATAAATAAAAAGTTGACAAATGTATGTTGCATATGAAGACATGTGGAAAAATGAAATACATATATTAGTAATTATTACATATTTACTTATCATTTAAGTAAATAATATTAAAATATATTATTATTATTATTATTAACTAGGAATAAAGTAAAAGAAAGAAACAAAGAAGAAAAGAAACAGAATAGCTAGAAAAGAAACAGAGAAAGAGACGAAAAACAGGGGAAGAAAGAAAGGAAAGAAAAGAAAAGGGGAAATTGAGATTTTTAAGCTTCAAGTTAATTGGTAAGCTAAATTTAGTCATTTTCTCTTCATTTTGATGTTTTTTTTTGGAACCCTAGAGTGAAATACTCTTGGATTTAAGTTGAAAATTTGAAAGTTAATAGATTTTTTTTAGGGTTTATGTTGAATAAATGATGGAATTGATGATTTATTTGATAGAGTTCTAGTTAGAGTTGATAAAAGGATAAAATTGTGAACTAAACTATAAGTTTTGAATTTTAGGGATTAAATTGAGGGAAATTCGAAATTAGTGAAAAATGCTGAAGAAATTAGTAGATAAAATTTAGTTTGGATGAAATTTGAATAGAAATAGAGTGTGAATTAAATTGGAAAAGTAAATAAATTTAGTTAGGATTAAATTAGAATTAAAGTATAAATTAGATAGAAATTCTATTATTATTATAAATTAATGTTGTAAGTGATGGTGTAAATTATTATTATTTTCGTAACTAACAAAGAACTCGAGGCATCGGCACACAAAGGAAAGGAGAAGGTTATTGAGGAATAATCGAGCAAAATTCGGGTTTGTATTACTATAATTTAAATTTATTTATTATTGATTGTTATATTTTAATTAAAATGCATGGTAAGTAAAAATTAGGTAAGCAATTGGAATGATAATAGTGACTTGAATTGAATCAAATTAAATTGAATGATGGAAATATGTGAATATTTGAAATGTATATTGATTAAAAAGTATTAGTGATTTAAATTTGATTGAAAAATGAATTTTAAAATATGAATTAAATAAAGTGAATTAATTTATGAATATGTGTGAAAATGTGGATTGTGTATTGATAGAAAAGTGAATTGAATTGAATCAAAATATGATTATATGTGATTATTTGAAATATGTATTGGTATTAAATTGTTAATTGACTAGAAAGTGGAAAAGTGATCTTGCATTGGAAATGGAAGAGAATTGAGAATTTAAATACCCTATTAACTAGTCGGGCTAAGTCGGATATAGTTGGCATGCCATAGGATTTGGAAGAGTACGGGATTTATCGGTTTTGTCGATCAGGCACTTTATGTGTCGTATATCAGGCACCTCGTGTGTCGTATCAGGCACCTCGTGTGTCGTTTCAGGCACTTATGTGTCGTATACTGATCAGGTACTATGTACCGTTTTAGGCACAATGTGCCGTACTGGTGTGATTGGGTTGGAATCCGTGTATCCGTCAAAGTCCAGATTGTTAATAGGGTGAATAATTGAAATGAGAAAATTAAATGAATTTGATCGATTGTAGTATTGAATATGAGGGTGATTGAAATTGTTACATGTGATATGTGATTGAAATTGAAGAATAACTATAAATTTTACTGTGATTGTTAAGTAATGAAAGTTTATGAATTAATTGATATTTAAGAAATTGGATAATTACATGCTTGGTAATTATAATTCTTTATTGTTATTATAATTTGAATTATGGTAATACCACTGAGTATAAAAATACTCAGCGTACGGTTGTTTCCGTGCGCAGGTTGTAGAAGTCAAGTATTGAGCCAGCGTCCAAAATCAGACCCGACTTCAGCAAATTTTGGTGATATATATTTTCTTTTAGAATGTGGCATATACATAGGATGTGTATAAACGTTATTATGTTTTGAATATAAATAGCTAAAAATGTTAGTATTATAAATCTGAGAATTTCAATGAAAGAAATTTATCCATTTCAAATTAATTAGTACATTGATAAATTTAAATTAATATTGAATTAATTGAGTTTGATTAGAATGTATTTAGAATAGAAAATAAGAATATGAAATGAATTGGTTGAATTGGCTGAATTGGTTATGTTTGTAAAAATTTATGGTTTTATTTGCAGGAGGTTTAGTGTAAAAGTAAGCAGAAATGCTGCCGAAATTTTTATAAAAAAAAAGTCAATTTGTAATTTTATATGAATTTATGATTTTATCTTAATATGTTTGATATTTATTTAAGAATTATTGTAAATTATCATATATGTCCGGTAATGCCTCGTAATCCTATTCCGGTGATGGTTTGGGGTTAAGGGGTGTTACAGTTAATGAGCTTATTCTCAAATAGTTTAAAAGTCTTTTTTAATGTTTTTATTGATTATTATTTTTTAGTTTCAATGCTAATTTTCATCATATTTTTATCACTTTTGATACACAAAGTGACAAAACTATGCCATTAGAGGTCTAATGATTGATTTGCGTTTATGTAGAGAGGTGATTAAGGCCAAACATCAATGAGGACCTCAACTATTGTGGAAGTTGTGACATAGGTGTTTGTGTGTTGCGACACTAACCTTCAATCACCACAATGAATTTGAACTTCACCAAAGTTTAACCTAGAGTAGCCAATTGTGAAGGTCACGACACTGAGTATAGGGTGTTGCGGCACTGAGCCTCAAAGTCACAATTTCAAGCCCTTGAGGGTGCGAATCTAAGTCAAATGTTGAAGTGAAGGGAACCTAATGGCTTGTTGTCCAGGTACCGACACCGGCAAGGTCGTGTCACGACACCATGTGACCCTTGAGCCCTCAATGAAGCCAATTGCTATGGTTGTCGCAACACCAAAGCTTAGGTCTAATGAAATTGACCTTCCATCCTCGTCATGACATGGACGCCTATGTGTCGCAACGCTAACCTTCCATCACCTCGAAGAAGTTGAACTTCACCAAAACTTAACCTAAAGTAGTCTACTTTGGAGGTCGTAACATCAAGACTCTAAGCCCTCGAGGTTGTGACTCCAAGCCAAACATTGAAGTGAAGGGAAGTAGTGGCCTGTCGTCCAGGTCGCGGCACCAACAAGGTTGTGTTGTGACACCAAGTGACCCTCAAGCCCTTTATGAAGTCAATTTCCATGAATGTTGCGACACTAAAGGCTGGTGGATGAAAAACTGACGAGGCAACTTTCTGTCTAAACAAGTTCAAGTCATCTACATTTTTGTCATCTTATGTGAATAAATAAATCTCGTATATCCAAGTTCAATTTACTAGGGGTCTCCGGGCGAAAATAGATGAAAAGAGTAGTTTAATGGAATTGAAATGATTGAATATGGATTGAATTGTTATATTTTCAAAAATTACATAGTTTTTATACTATTTGAAATGTGATGGAGGGATTGTATATATATACATTTGTTTTAAGTATCATGATATAGTTATGCAAATGAACTAACCTTTTTTATGTATTTGTAAATATGCATGAAAGTGTTAGATGCCAATGGTATGCCATGTTGGTACCAATGTAATTCAATTGCTAAATTATTGTATTGTCAAGGTAAGTTAAGTAAATTTCATATGAACTTACTAAGCATTTAAAATGCTTACACGTTATCTCATTTTTCCTTGTAGATATTTGATTTTGCAAAACACATCGATTGGATCACCACTAAGCTCACACTATCCTATCAACGATTCAGTAGAATTTTAGTCGTTCAAATCTTGGTTATGTGGCATGTACATAGGTGCTTAAACACGAGTTTATTTGAAAATTATAGTTTGGTTTGAATCATGATTAATAGTTGATCTTTGATAAAATTTTTGCCTATATGTATATGTGTTTGGTTGATAACATGTTTCGCATTTTGAATATTCAAAACTTTATGGAGGAGGTGATGTCACAACGTCGGCCTTGGATTTTCAAAACTTTACAATTTGGTCCTATTTCACGCTCGGGTTGACAAAAGAGCTTTCATAAGCTTGATTAAGACTCGATTTAAGTTATGTGTCATTAAATGATTGTATGTAAGACATGATTTAATGTTTAGATGACATAATTACGATATATTTGACAGTTATTGCTCCGCCAACGGATGTGACATTCCGTAGCTCGGATTCAGCTATCGGATCGGGTGATGGGTGTTACAAACCAAACCTTTTAAAACCCCACTATCAGCACAACTCAACTTGGGGAAGTAACCCTTTACAAGATGCTAGCCAGCTGATATACTATCCACCGAAAGTAAATCATGGAAGAAAGTTACCATAGTATCTTGAATCTTTCCCTCATCATAACATCATAACATTAAGTGTCATCTAACATCCTTAATGCTTTAATTTGATTATGTCGCCGCCTAACCAAAGCACGACTATGAAAATTCTTAGTGTTACGATCACCTCCCAGTATTCAGTTACATCTAGATTTCTAACGCCAAAGAAGCTCTTCTTGGTAGTGCCCTGTATTTCCTTTTCTACCTATATCAACGTAGCAGAGTGCCTCCTCTCCATTACTGCATGCACCCCCGCTAATCTTCTTAAGGGTTTCTCCTTTCTCCTAACAACATTCCCAAAAACCACCCTTTTCCAAAAACTTTATTATTTTTGAACAATATAGTTCCTAATTTATTTGTAATACTATTCCTTTAGGATAACATTCTAAGTAAAACTCAGCTAGTATATACACTATACTCAGTTCATTCTTTCGCCTAAATAAAAAGTAAAAAGAAATATATTTTTTCTTTTAGAAACAGATCATAAATTCCAGAAAAGAAAAAAGAACAAAAATAAAGAATAATTGAAGAACTGAGGTATGAAGTGTGGTATAATAATGGTCCCATGTGCATGCAAATCTATAACAAGATTTCTCAGTATCAGCCTAGCAGACAAAAAAGAGGCCCAAATTTTTGCATGACTGCCTTAAAGAGGCTTATTATTAATATATATTATGGACCTTGGAAACAAAAAATTAAAATTAAAATTCCAATTCATTCATTTATTTATTTTGAACTTTTGTCTCTCCTGATTCAATTTTCAACTCAGGTTTGGACCACCTAATAAAAATCATTTTCTCAGCTGCTCAAATTTCAGAAAAAAATATCAAAATAATTATAGCTCTGGACCCTATGGTTGAAATTGGAATGGTACCTTGTATAAAAAAAAAATTGAATGGTGCCTCATCACATAACTCATCATTACACAAATTTTCATGTGTATGGGCTCTATTGGACTTAATCTATAAACTTTACCACGGCCCGATTTGTCTTTTGGGTGCGAATGTTGGGTTCTTAATGTATCATACATTGAATTATATTGAGCTGGCCAAAAGTGAGTTCGATTCATAGGTTCGCTTGTGCAGTGTATAGTGAGTGTGAGTGTGAGTGTGAGTGTGAGTGTGAGTGTGAGTGTGAGTTTAAAATTGTATTGTATATATAAAAAAAGCTATGTTAGGCTTGATTAATAAATTATATTCACATAAAAAGGTATTATATGGTTATGTTCACTCGACTCACGACTTTCAGAATTTTTATTAGTATTTACACTATTATTTAAACTCTTAATTACGTTGGTGTCATGAGTCAACCGAGCACCGACTTGATTAGGAAATTTCCGTAATTAAAATAAGTAATATAGTATTTTAGTCTTAATTTATCATTCAACTAATGCTTTTTTAAAAAATATTTTTATACATTTTAATTTTATTATGCACACTTTATTAATTCCATTAATTGTATGTATTAATAATGTATTTGATTGAGATGATGTCACAAGTTAACTCGACACCAACTTAAGATTAATGACAACACCATGACAAACAATTTAATCTTCTTCTTTTTTTCATTTTAATATCTTACATAGTTTATGTGTTATTTTTCTTACTTAGTTTCAAACCATACTTTTCATTTTTTTGTTGTATGTTATTTTAAACATATATTTGTGTTCTAAATTTATAATTTTCACACGCATATACATGTAATAGAATTTCTAGTTTAGTTAATTTCATTATATCGGTGCGTTTAACACCATTTATAAGTTTCTTAAATATGTATGAAACTCTTTGTAAACCATTTTTTTGGGGGAAATTTAAAATTTTTTTATGGTTGGTAGAATTAAATTGGATTAGTGGGTTGAATAGAAAATTATTGATTCAATCGGTATACTGAATTGGTGAAAATTGATTAAATAAAATTTCAGTTAATTTAAATATTTAATTTAATGTTAATGTTATTTATAGAGATGATTATACATACACACATTGATATTTAATTACTTGTTTTGATAAGTAAATTATTCACTTACATATCACCAACAAAGTATTTTTCGATAATTTTAAATCAGAGAAAACTATAACATGAAATTAGAGAAATTAGATAAGCAACAGAGATTTAGAATTAGGAAAAGAAACCATGGTCATCAAATGTGAAATTCGGATCCAATTCAGCATTACCGAACGGGAAATCCAACCCGACAGTAGGAGCGTTCATCGCCGAAGTAGCAGCTCGAATAATCTCAGTAAACTCAGACTCAATGGCAACACTAGTACTACCATTGTTCATCACCCCCATCGGATTCGGACACGATGACGTAGGCGAAAGATATCCCGTCTCAAGATTACCGTCGCCGACATCGTTTTCGACCTTTCTGTTCAATGAAAGGTAATTAGGGAACAAAGGGTATGTTTGGTTACCAATATGCTGTTGCTGTTGGTATGGCTCTATGGTACTGGTTCCTTGTTCTTGATTGTTGTTGCTACAAGTATGCCTTCCACGGTAAGCAACGTCGAAGATCGTCGGGTCGTCATCTGATCTTTGAACTTGCTTGGTCGCCAAGCAACCTTGAACATTCCGATGGGTACACCTGTAATATCCTCTGCAAGTAACCCATTTGAACCCATAGCTTAAATTCAATCACACACATATATATATACGCACACACACCCCAAACCTTAACATGTTGACAACCTAGGACTGTGTCAAAAAAAAAAAAAAAACCTCGGATATTTTGCTCCCAAAATGTCTTTTTGTCCATATTTCCTCCAACTAAAGCCATCATCAAGATTTCCTTCCGTTGCAGTACCAGGCCTTACTCGGACTTGTTGCGTCCATCTAGCCAGACTTTTTCTACACGCACAGGAATACACATAATTAACGTATACCGCGTGAAACAATAAGTACGTATTTGTTTTTTTACGCTATACCTTTGCAAGGTGGCATCGTCACGAACGGGGAGACTTTGCGGCTGCGGATCGATCGTGTCCGACTTACCGATTGCTTTGTAGTTGAGCAATGAAAGTGCCTTGTCATAAGAAGCTTGGATCTTTTGTAATAACAATTCACGAGTTTCATTACAAGAAGGAAGGTTTAAATGGGCTTGGAGTTGCATAGCTAGCTCTCTTCCTTGTAATAGTTCATTTATCAGACATTTTTGTTCCCGTTCTTCCATGTCCTCCATTAAAGAAAAACAAAAACCATGAAGAAGGGAGACAATGGGGGTTAGGGCTTTAAATTAAAAATTATTACATTACATGCATTATATGAATGCGAGAAAGATGGTGAAAAAGGGAGAATTTTTCTTCTTTTCTTTATTGAGGGACGGTCTTTGGTCGTATAAAATGTGGAAGGAAAGCGAAAGTCAACGATTGACTGTTTCTATCATTTTTGAACACTCAAAAAGACCCATCAGTGACACGTTACTACCCTTTTCACACTTCTTTGCCGATAGTGACTCACTCATTGCGTTTGCATTTGGTAGGTTAAAATATACTATAGGTCCTTGTACTCTTCAAAATGTTGGAATTTAGTTCCTGTATTTTTATTTTTAGGAATTTAGTCTCTCTACTTTTCGGATTTTAAAATTCAGGTCCAATTGTTAATATTATTAATTTTTTTGGTTAATTTTATTAGTGTGACACTTTGAAATAAAAAAAAAAGTTACTCACTTAATAGCAATGTAACTAAAAAATGAAGTAATAATGAACCTGAATTTAACAAAATAATTATAACAGGGTTAATAGTTGAACTTGAATTTTAAAAATTAAAAATTATAGAGACTAAATTCTTATAAATAAAAGTACAAAGACTAAATTATAATTTTATTAAGAGTATAGAGACTTATGGCATGTTTTAACCCAATTTTGTATGCACGTCATAAGCTTCTTGGCAATGTACTAATAAACCTTTCCAGTACTTTTCAATTTTAATTTTGATATTGAGTAAATTATTTCATCTAAAAAAATTGAAGCAATTTAATCTATGTCAATTTTGAAAAGTAGGTAACTAAGGATAATTAATGTTTTTCAATAATTGTATATAATTTTGATTGATATAATAACAAATTAAGCTCTCAATGTTTGCACGTTTTGTTAATTTTGTCCTACTTTCTAAAAGAATGAAAAGAAAGCGTATATAATTTTTTTTTAAATCCAAAAGATTCAAAAAAATTTAGCTTCACATATATAAACAGACATAATATGTAAGCTATGGGGGTAAATTTTGTTATTATACCAATCAAATTATATGAAGTTAATGAAAAACATTAATACTATGATTTATTGTCTTTAGATGCTTTTTTTTTTCAAAATTGACAGGGATTATACATTGCTTTGTTTTTTTAGAGGGATCAATTTGCTCAATATTGAAATTGAGAAGGACGGGAAAGGTTTATCTTCCATAGTTAATATGGTCTAATTGTGTCCCAGGTACTTGTACTTTTCATTTTTTTAAAAATTAGTTCATTTATTTTTAATTCTAAACAAATTGTTGGATTTAAAAGTTTAAGTTTAATCGATAACGTTGTTAATTGACTTGGATTGAATTTGAATATGTGTTATCAATTGAGTTATAATTTTTAAATCAAACAAATAAAAGCACTAGATTTCTAGAATTTCAAAAGTTCATAGAACATAATTAAACCTATATGTATTTTTTAATTTTATTAATAAGAAAATTATATATATATTGTGAATTATAATAACATGGTAAATCCCATACAGTAAGTACAACTAGCGCAACTCAAACATAAGCTATACTTGGGACGATGAACACTCTTAACCATCAAACCTATATGTATTTTTTAATTTTATTAATAAGAAGCTTTTATATATATATTGTTTTAATTTACTCCTAAAACAATGTATCAATGAATAAGAATATTCTGATAATTTCCTAATTTTTTTATAAAATAAAGACAAAATTGAAAGTTTAAAAGTCATATCTAACTAAAAAAAAAGCTTTCAATTTTAAAGGGACAAACTTATATTTTTTCTGGAAGCAAGACCCTTACCTGACCTTAGCGTCACCCTTGCTAGTTGTTCCCATGGCGGCTTAAACTCATTGGGCATCACCTAATGAAAGATTGTAAATAAACAATGGAGCACTTTGTTTTCTTTAGAAGCTATGATAGTTTTAACTTCACATTTTTTTCCTGAAAGTTGTTTTTAATTGTGTTTCGATTTATATACGAAATTTACTAATGTTTACTATCAAATCTAAGGACTTTGTCGTAATATAGTATTGTGATGGTGATCATGAGATTGGGCTCCATGACAACAAGGATGAGGATAATCCGAGACTTGACTTTTTGTGTATCACTGAAGGGTCTTTTGGTGGTTTTTGATAGTGGTCAATTGGTTAATCAGAATTTGTTTTTAGAGTGGTACGACGATGAGTTAGGATGTAGTTATTAGTAATTGATCAAGGTGATGCATATATGGTTAGTTTTTTAATCTTCCAGTGTTGTTGTTAGCGCCAATTTATCTTTCTCCTCAATTAGCCTCTTTTGCGGATAGTGATATTTGTGCAACAATTTGTAGTATTTTATTTGTCCTTCCTAGTATGTGTTATATCCATGTATTGATGTTGTTTATGTTTCTTATTAATGAAAATATTTTTAAAATGTTAAAATGTGTTTAAAGTCTTTATACTCTTTATACATTTAGATTTTAGTCTGTAAGTCAAATTATTAACAACGTTAATAATCTCTTACTAAATCTAGGTTAATTACAATATTATTTTGTTGTTACATGATTATCAAATAAATATTTCTTTTTAATTTCAAAATCCCATACCAGTAATTTAATACAAAAATCATAACAAAGTTGAAAATGGACCTGAATTTTGAAATCTAAATTTTAAATATAAAAAATTAAATGAAAAAAAAAATCAAATGATATAAGGAACAATGCTGAACCGAAACGGCGCCGTATGGCAATCATCAGAAGAACGGACAGTGCTAATTATTTTGAAGAATTCGTCAGCTCCAATCCAGTCATTTGAGTACCGTAGACCTTGTGGTTTTGGACTAACGACTCCTGGTCTTAGACGTTGGGTCCACTGACTTTCATTTGCTGGCTGCTATTCTTTCTTTGTCTTGTTCCTTTGTTGTTTGCATAATCGTATGAATCAAGTCTGACCAGTCTAGCTACATATTTAAGGATAGGTATTAGATGGATTGATTTGAGAATTGATATATATCACTTAAAATGAACTAGATTTTTTTAAATATTTTTATTTATAATTCTTTTAATAATTTATTTAATTGAACCAGATAAATTGATCGAATTGACAAGACCAATAAACTAATAGCTTGACTGAGTCAATCACTAATTCAATTATGAAATTTTCGTTATTTGCTTTTAATTTAACAATTAAAATTCATATCATAATTTCTATATTTATTAATCACATAATTATTAATTCATTATTTATTATATTTTCTCTATTTTTTAATTAATATTAATTATATAATATATATTTTAATTAAAAAATTAAACTCAAACTTTAATTAAATTGATTTAATTTGTAAATCTTATAATTTTAAATTAGTTTAATTAAATGGATTAAAATCTAAATTATTAAAACATAAAATTAATTGATTAAATATGTGTAACACCCCTAACCCACATCCTTCGTCGGAATAGGGTTACAGAATGTTATCGGAGTTTACAAAACAATTACACATAATTCCACTATTTACTTATGATCATATCAAAGCTGTCCACTCAAGTCATCGTCATTAAATTATCTATATCTTGATCTACGGAACTTCGAATTAAGATTCTCTAAATTTCTATAAAACTAGACTCACATATCTTCTTACCATAAAATTTTCAAAATTTATGGTTTAGCTAATAAGTACAATTTATTCTTTAAAGTCATCTCTGTTCTGCTGTCTGACAGTTTCGACCCTTCTTCACTAAAAATTAATTATCTCATAATATGAAATTCTTTTGCTTACACCGTTTATTCTATGTAAAACTAGACTCAATAAGCTTTAATTTCATATTTTATTCAACCTCTAATTCGATTTCCACAAAATTTGATGAATTTTCAAAGTCGGGCTACTGCTGCTGTCCAAAACTGTTTTAGTGAAAAGTGTTGATAACTAAGTTTATAACACCTCCACTTCCTTTCAATTAAACACTATACATGCCATATAAACCTTAAGATGCATAATAAAATTTACCGAAATAATCTGAATAGTGTGCCTTAATGTGTTGATTCGATCCACTAATTTCACATCAATCTACAAAGAACATTAAACACACAGGAGTAAGCTTATGTAAGCTTAGTAAGATTTTATATATAACTTTAACTCTTCTAAATTTCTTTATTTTCATTTGCATTTCTTTACTTTCCACATTTATCCCATATGCCTAACACACAATTCATAATCATATCATTCAACCATGGTCACAAGCTAATGCATTTAACCAAAACCTTTTTTTTTCGAATTGATCGCATGATAAGTCATTTCATAAAAAAATTGCATAATTTAAACCTTACCACTTTTTCATAAGCATACATTTGCTGAGCAAGATGCATTGCGATTTCCTCTTCTGTGGACGCACCAGAATATGATCCGGGACGGGAAGAGAAAGACTTTTTTTCTCCAGCGGGCTTTCTCTCGTAAAGCCAAAGACGCCCCAAGACAAGGTATAACTGTTGGGAAAGGGACATGATCAATAGAACCTGGCTAGATTCGGGCTGGGATAGTGGTGCCCATTCCTAACCAGTTCCGAAAGGGTTCGCAGCCTAGCATATTTTCACTTAAATACTTACCAATTCAATGCATTATATAAATAATCATATTACCATTTCGCCAATGGCTTAGCACTTGCTTATGCATTAAGCAACCACACTAGTTAGCGTACTTGCACATATATTATATAAATTCAACTTTGATAAACTTATTTTCTCGACATGTCACACTTGAGTTTATTACAACAATCATATCCTATTTCATTTTTTTCACAAATATCTCAATTCTCATGCTTGCTATATAAATAGCTTTTCACAATTTATTTCACATTTCATTATACAATGCAATATCCATTCTATAGTCATTTCATAAGTATATAACTCATATATTTCATATATTTGCAACATATTTCACATTCTATTTTCAATTCACTATTTCATATTCTTAGCCCAAAGTAGACTTTATAGAACACATCGGATATACAGAACAAATACAGAGATGCATTATTATGCACTAATGAATAGAGAGCACCAAAGTGCTATACAAAGAGCACAGATGTGCTAATCGGAGAGCACTAACGTACTAATAATCAAAGAGCACTGATGTGCTAATAATCAGAGAGCGCGCTAAGGTTCCTTAATGGCATGCCACTAATATCCTAGTAGTTCTAATCTCGTCTACTTGGGCAAATTATATTATGCACATATATCACTTTTACACTTTTCACATAATGCTTCTATATACTTTACAATTTAATCCTTGCACCGATAATCCGTATACTTATATCTTCACTATCTTTAATACATGTAATATATTTCTAAATTCATTATTCATCCATAATTCACTAATAATCCTTATCATGTATTTCACATATCACTTTTATATATTTTTTAATTTAGTCCTTAGCACAAAATTTCATGTATCAATATATTTTACTTTTAATAACACATATAACATTATTCAATACTAACACATATTTCTCATTCAATCCAATTTTCTAAATTCAATTCAATAAAATTACTTACCTCAATGTTTACTTAATTAAGCTCAATATCAAATAATAATCAATTTCAATTTCTTGGGTCCATTTATCGCTTACTTTTCTTAATCAATTTAGGGAACAATTACGGAATTGAGTACTTAATTTTCACAATGCCATTGTATAACTATGGTCTTGCACATAATCACATATCACACACCAAAGCCATAGCCCAGCCATGGTCTTACACGGAAGCACATACCACGCCGATACCATAGCCCAGTTATGGTCTTATACGAAAATCACATATCACATATTGCCATGGTCCAACCATGGTCTTTTTCGTCAATGCGTATGAGTCACTGAACGAAAGTACTCAATCCAATGTTCCACTAAATTAGAACTTTTATTCAAACATTCATATTTTCACAATTATCTCAGTTTAATAACATTCATATACAACAACATACCATAGCATTCATGAAATTTTTATAACATTTCATTAAATTTAGCCATATGAGCTTACCTGGGCCAATCAGTAGAATTTGTAAAAATTCAAGGACTAATTTGATATTTTCTCTTTTTCGCGTTTATCTTTGGATTCCCGATATATAATATAAAATCTTCCATTCATTAGCATCTAATTTAATACTAATTCACTTCGCAATTTATGCCCTTCAACTTTTTAAATTACACTTTTACCCCAAAATTTATAGTTTTTACAATTTAGTCCCTACTCAATTAACACTTTAATTGAACTAATTTTTCATCAAATAACACTTTATCTAATCATTTTAGGCTATTATAATGCCTTTGATATTCATAATTTCAGTACAAAACCCCAATTCCTAGCTTTTTCACAATTAGGTCCTAAAAATCATTTTCTACTAAAATCACTTAATAAAATCATAATATAATGAAATTAAAGCTTAAAATCTTTGATAATTCATCATAAAATTTCATTAATCACTCGTTTTAACTTTCAAAATCATTCATAGAATCAAAAACAAATGAATTCAATAGTTGGACTTAATTGTAAAAGTCACGAAAAATGAAAAATTACAAAGAAAAAGCAAAAATTGAACTTAAATGATGAAAAATATGAAAAATCAGCTTGAAAACTCTCTCCCATGGCGTTTTTGCTGAAGAAAAATGATGAAATCTCTAGATTTTTCAATTTTGTCTTTGTTTTATATGTTTAATTTGCAAAATTTTCAATTTTGCCCTTGTTTCTCCTTATTTTCTTGTTGATTTTCTTGCCCAAACCGTCCAGCCCATATAATTTGGGCCTATTTGCCTTTTGAATCCCTCCTTATTAGTCACTTAAGCTATTTAATCACAATTTTACAAAATTTGCACTATTTTCAATTTAGTTCTTTTTAATTAATTGACTATCCCAACGTTAAAATTTTCTAACTCAACTTTAATACTAACTCAATGACACTCCATAAATATTTATAAAAATATTTATGGCTCGACTTATGAATTCGAGGTCTCGATACCTCGTTTTAGACCTAATTTACGTATTAAATTCTTTTTAAATCACAAAATTAACTAATTCAAAAATTCTTCTAAATTCACACTTGACCCATAATTATTAATTTATTAAAATTTCAAATTTACTTTTCAGATTTAGTAATCTCAAATCACTGTTTCCGACACTACTAAAAATTAGACTGTTACAATCCATTTTTAATTTTAATCGAATGAATTAAATTTGTATTAGTGTCACTACCAAAAGGCAGGAACACATGATGTCTAAGCTCTTCGAGAAATGTGGACTTGACTAGAGCTTAGAGTATGGATCCAAAATTCATTAACTCTGATGCACAAGGAAAAAGAAAGAAAAATCTATCTATCTATATATAAGTATATAATAACAATAAAAATATTTGATAGATAATCAAATTAAATTAATATTTGTATCATTAAATGTATCACTTTAATTCTTTTATTATTAAATAAGATTAAATTAATAACAACGTGATATTATTTAATTCTTTTTAATAATAATAGATTAAATTGATCTATTTTATTATAGAAAAACTAAATTGATCCAATTCCTACAATAAAAAAAAAACTTAGGGTGCGTTTGGTTCGCTGTATTGGATAAGAGGTGTATTGGATTAGAGGTGTAATAGTAAATCAACTGTTTGGTTGAATGTAATGGAATAGAGCCGTAATAATAATCTTGTGTTTGGTTGAATGGAATAGATGTGTAATAGCATAATGGAAAAAACTAAAATGACTAGAATACCCTTAGCATAAATTTGTTTTGGTAAATGATTATTGTTATTGTTATTTAAATTTTAATAAGATTATTATTATCAATAATAAATATTTTAATCATATTTAAACATAATTATTATTAAATATATTTTAATTAAAATATATAATTTAATAAAATTCTTAATAATTAGCAGAAATTTGTTTTGGTAAATTATTATTGTTATTGTTATTTAAATTTTAATAAGATTATTAATATCAATAATAAATAATTTAATCATATTTAAACATAATTATTATTAAATATATTATAATTAAATTATATAATTTAATAAAATTCTTAATAATTAATATTCTTATATGAATTTACTCAAATCATAATATATGATACTGTAAAATATAAATTAACATAATTATTATTAAATATATTATAATTAAAATATATAATTTAATAAAATTCTTAATAATTAATATTCTTATATGAATTTACTCAAATCATAATATATGATACTATAAATGAAAATTTGAAATGATTAATATATCATATATTTTAATTAAAATATATGATTTAATAAAATTTAAAATAATTATAACTAATAAATTATATTTTATGAATTTGTATAATTTAAAATAATAATTATTACATATAATTTAATAATTAATATTAAATTTCATAAAATTCTTGATAATAAATTTTCTTATATGAATTTATACAATTTAAAATAATTAATATTAAATATAATTTAATAGTGATATATAATTTCATAAAATTCTTAATAATAAAATGTTCTTATATGAATTTACTAAAATCAATATATAACTTGAGAATTATATTCTGCATAAACATAATTAACTTATATTAAGAAAAGGTTAGATGAAAATGAAATTGTACATCATAATCCATATGTTATATAGTTTTACAACATCAAAAAGTTTGAACATTGATATTTAATGGTGAGAAAGAAATATTCTGACCCATTCCAATTGGGCAACAGAAGGTAAACTAAAGAAAACGATCATTTGAGTTGGATGATCGGGAATTTTACTCAAAGCATCATATCGCTGATCGTCGGTTAAACCTTCAATTGACCATAAGGCTGAATATAAATTTGAAGCTTTCTCTTCCATCTTTTGATGTTCTTTTGACTTCTGCTGAACTACCACCTCGGAGGCAATACTCCTACTGATTTGATCGCCAACGGCCTGGATTTTTTCCCCCAACAAAGTGGCAGCCTCATCAAATGAAGAATACACATTATCACGAGCATCAGATTTCTTCTTTCTCTTGTTTGAAGATGAGGAACCCCCTTGGTCTCTATCTCCTCACGGATCTGTACCAGAAACATCCATGTAGTCTAAAGAGACGTCAGCTTCGCAGTCATAGAATGTGTTTCTCACTTCATTCATATCTGTAGTACGTTCATCCTCAGCATGTATTTCTTCAAGAACATCAGCAGCTGTTTGAGCGTCTTTCCCAGTCGCCCGATCTCTTGTGTATATGGCAGTAAGATAGTTGTAGTAAGGGAAAGAACGATGTCTGAACTGAGAGGCTTCTTTGTGACTCTAAAAAAAATGAGGAAATCATATTAGTTATAAGTTTTGTAATAAAACAAATAAATACTTGAAATATATTTTACCTTTACATAGGATTCCCAAACTGCATCTTCAGCAACAATGAGTTGCCTATGCTCGTCCCAACCAAAACCGTTGTTGTTTTGGCCATTAAGCATGTCGTAGACGACTGACCATTCCCTTTTTAGGCACCTAATCCGAGATTCAATATTTGGCTTCGCCTTCAACATTGCTCTTGGTAAAGCCTTTTTTAGCATTTTTTCTAGCTCGTTCAAATAACCGGCATTGAACCCGGTATCAGCATTAAATGTTCCTACATTGTGCAAACCCACCATGCAAGAAACCAAGGCTGCATCTTGTTCTGGAATCCATTTTCTTTTGCTTCCTCGAGAAGCTTGAGAAGAAGCATGTGATTGTGGAACACCTGACATAATTATCTTAAGAAAAAAAACAAATTAACATTATTTACTGTTTTTAATATCATGAATCAAAAGGTGAACAGTTTATAATATTATATCGTTAGTTCAATATCATGAATCAAAAACTCAATACTAAATTTAATGAAATAACACATGCTGAATGAAAAGATAATTAAATTATAATTCAACAAAGTTTAGTACAATACATAATTTTAATCAAACACCACCAAAGTTTCATAAACTAGATACATAAAATAACATCAACAAATTAATTGTAACTCAATTTGTCCCTAAACCTAACTAATTTCTAGATGTTTGCCATTGATCGAACATTTGGTTAGCTAGTTCCATCCTCCAAGTAGCCCAAGCATCCGATGGATGAATATTTGTGATATTCGATTCATTGTCATCCACCACATTAGTAGGTAATCATTCTCCCACCTCCGCTTCAATGGGATCAATACTCATATGGGTTCGAATAAAATTATGGAGCAAACAACATGCAATAATAATTCTATTGTGCACCCTTATAGGATAAAACGATGGACTTCTAAGTATTCCTCATCTAACTTTTAATAACCCAAAGCATCTTTCAATAACATTACGTGCTGAGGCATGTTTCATATTAAAAAACTCTTACGGAGAACTTGGCTGATAACCCTGACGCCACTCGTTCAAATGATATCGTTGTCCTCTAAAAGGTGCAAGAAATCCCTCACAATTTGTGTATCCAGCATCAACTAGATAATAACAACCTATAAAATTTATTTATTTTTAAATAAGAACCTATTCAGCATAAAAAAATTTGATCTTAATGAATAATTCAAAGTCCTCTAACTATCTACTTTACCATGAGGAACTTTTAGTCCATGTCTCCTACTAATGGCATCTCGAAGAACCCGTCCATCAGCAACTGAACCTTCCCAACCAGGAAGAACGTAAACAAATTGCATATCAGGTGTACAAACACCTAGCATATTTGTTGCTATGTCACCTTTTCACGTTCGATATCTAGGTTTATCAACTGTTGGAACCCTAATCTTGATGTGGGTTCCATCAAGAGCACCTAAGCAATTTTATATCAGATGATATAAAACCTTGAGTTAGAATACTAATTTAAATCTAAATCAACTAAATGTTGTACAAACTATATATAAAACTCAGTTCAATACCTTAAACCATTTCCACCTTGTGTCAGAAGAATCAGTTGTAATTGGCTCCGCCTTTTTAAATAACACATCTTGTAAGTGTATGACAGCATTTAAAACACTATGAAATGCTCTACTAATAGTTTCCCCGGACCTTCTAAAGTGATGCTTGATAACTCGATTTTTCAGGTGATGGGAGATGATATGTAAAAACATTGCCACTTGCTCATCAACAAGCATGTTTCTGGACGACTTCAATCCCCCTAACGATTCTAACATCTCACATAGTTTAAAAAAGGCAGTTCTATTCATCCTAACTTGTTCAATACAGGTCTCGTCACTAGCATATACAAGCCTTTTCACATAATCCCGTTTTGCATAAAAATCTAAGGTATAGGACATAATCTTTGGTCTATAAGTATGTAGGCTAAGGCTGGCACGCATTCTAAATAAGAACCAAATAGCAATTCTACAGATTTCCAACCATATTGTCAATGCAGCACCAATTCTTTTACGCCTCACACTTTGTGCAATTAAGGGCAGACGAGCCATTACTGCACCATATTAAAATTAGAACTCAATATCAATCCCTTGAAGTTACAATTACACATTATCAAAAAAGTAGAATCTTTATCAATATATTTATAAATTATAAAAATTTTTTGTCTATAGCAATTTGCATAAATTTTTCGTCTTCGGAATTAAAATTTGTAGGTATATGTATAATTGAACTAAAACTAATTGTTGGTATTTGTTAGATTATAACTAAACTCATGATGATTTAATAAATTATAAAGCATGTTCAAATTTGTAGCTTTTGCTTTTGAATTTTACCTTTACCCTTTTCAAAAATAATTCTGATTTAGAAAGTTGTTTGTTTGGTATTACATACGGCTCTAACACTTTTGAGAAGCAATTTAAGAAGTAATGCTATACTAGGTTTAATAATTATTATCAAATTTTTTTATCAAATTTATTACTAATCATTAAATTTAAGGTAAATTGCACCTAAGGTAATTAAATTGTTAATATATTTACCTAATGTGTCTCAACATTTCTAAAAACTTAAAAAGAGAAACTGTAAAAATAGACCTTCAACTTAGTTAACTAACTATTAAATAAACATTATAAATTTTTATTTAAAATTTATTTTTTTAGACTTTAGAGATGCAAATTTATTAAAATAAATATCGTATAAGATATCTTTTTCAATTAATAAAATAGTTAATTCATTCAATTTTTGTTGAGATATTGTTAATCTTCAGTAAGATTTTATCAATTTTAATTTTTAGAACATTTTCTCCGTTGATGCAACAAAAACATGAGTAATTAACATTATACGCATTTGAAAAGGAATAAACTCTTTATGAATAATTATGTCAATTGAGTGTCATTTTATAATTTGATAATTTATTTGAAAATAATATTATAATCAATTTGAATTAAATAAGAAATTTGAATATTATTAATTTAATAACAATTATATAAGCATCGAAATTGGAACTTGATTGATTGTTTATATAAGTACCGAATTATATTTTAATTAAAATATGCAGATTTAATCTTAAATTTGGACATTATATAAGCATCGAATAACGTTGTATTAAAATGTTTGAAGCAGTGGTTAATATGAGTTTGGTCAACTACTATAGGATGCATTTGGAAGCAAGTTTCCTTAATTAGTTGATGCATAATTTATTGAATCCACTCATGAACAAGCATGATAAAAGAATGCGAAAAATTCACCAAAATCATGCAAATAACATCATTACGCAACTACCTTTAGATTCAAGTAGATTGTACATTCCATGATGACTTGGATAATAAAATAAATCTGGGAATTACCTAAAAAGCTCAAAGTAGTTGTATCTTTTAACAGACAGCACAATGAAAGCAATTGAAACAGACAAATTGAATACCAGACATACAGAGACTTCTTTTCTTAACCATAAAGACATGTTCACAGACTGTCGACTAAATCCTAAGTCACATTCATATTTACAACCACAACCAAAATTGTGGATCATATTTAACCATCACTTCAACTGGCTTTAGAAATATACTCTTAAGAGATTTATGAGTGTAATGAAGACTGAAATCAATTTTATCCAAATAGTTCCTCTAATCAACTTTGGGCAATAAGAATGGAAGCTTACCTTGAGGAGGCCGTGAAAGAGGATTATAAAGTTCTTTCGCTGCCAAATAATCCAACCACAGTCCAAATCAAAAGCTACAAAGAAAAAAAACATATCAAAGAAGAATACGGGAGACAAAGCATAGAGGTGTTCATTTTATTAAGAGAATTCAATTGTAAGGGATGAAAGAGTTTGAGACCACCTAAGAATTGTTAATTGGCATTGGCAACAAGGTAAGGTTGCCTGGAACTCAATTTTTATATTCTAGAATTGTTGAGAAAATTCTTGAATGTTGCCACAGAAGAATACTGTTACAAGTACTTGACCAATTATTACAAGAACATGAGAAAACTCATTCTTATGGCCTAATCAAAATAACAACAAGCTTTGCACAAATATTTTATCGCATCTACCAAGCTCAAAAGATATATAGGGAACAATTTTAACATCATCTATCAATTTGTTACGAGTATATTATTTAATCCTTTTAGATCAACTATAACAACGCCCTTAATCAACATCCATCACTCTCCAGCTACAACTATAAATAATATATGGAATCGATTCTTAACACTATAAATAAAGCTTCTTAACAGCAGGGTAAAGAAAAAGACACAAGCAAGTCACATTGTATATACTCTACTGAACTTAACACTTTCAAAACCACCATTCTAAGGCCTCTTTACATTATTATTTTTACAATCTCACGATGTAAACCATTTCCCCTCACCATAACTTTTGTGTTACAATGGAAATACAATACGAGGACATATCCAGATTAGGAACATTTTAAACTCCGATCATTATAAATAAAATAACTCTATATTAAGTAACTCAAAAAAAAATCTAAAGACAGCCGCTAATAATAAAATCCATTTTTATACGATGAAAATAGTTGCAAAGGTGGCACTCAAAGCTTTTTGAATGCTGGATGCATCAAACAAAGAACCTAAATTACTCAGAAAAAAGCAACTCACTAATCTCTTGTATTTTTAAGATTAAACATGAATTTATGTGGATAAATAATGCAACTTATAAGACATAAGAAACAGAAAAATCTGTTCTGATGAATGGGAAACCCTCTGTAGCTCTCAAACCCAACCAAATGTGTTAAAGTAACTAGAACATCCAATTCATACAAACACATTGATTATTTTCAATGAACCCCCTAACAGACCAATTTGAGAATATAAAAAATGGTTGATGACAGTTTCTATGCAAGTGAATGAGAACAATTAAACGCTTATGCATATGCTAAGGCACCCTATAACCACTTATGCACCTGAAATAGAGCTAATTGTACCAACAAGCTTGCATGCGCATCAAACAAAACCTTTACCCTTACAATGGTATCATGAGAAAGAAAACCCTAAAATCCGAATTGAGTAGAAAAATAGAGATAAAGGAAAGACAAATAAGGGGACAAAGGGCTGGTTTTGTTGGAATAACCGAAGTTGCTGGATTTTCCAGTAAAAATCAAAGCTAAAATTCCTAACAGTAAAAAAGAGGATGGAAAGATACAGTGAAGAAGCACTTACCGAAACAATGGGGCCGGAGACCTGAGACGGTGGAGTCAGGTGGAGGTGACTTCGCTCGCAGCTTCTGTTTGATGTTGGGAGGGAGAGGCTGGAGGTGGATTTCGAGTTGGGAGGGCAAATCAGGGCGTGAGATGTAAAACGGATGTAAACTGAGGAGAAGGCAGGGATTACAAAACAGTGAATTTCGGGGATTAGGGGTGTAACGTAATAGGCCTGTATTAGGCAATACATCGAACCAAACACCGACTTAAGTGGGGCCCACGAATTAGGGGTGTATTGGCTAATCCAATACACCCAACCAAACATGATGTTAATATTAGACAGGAGATAACAATTATACTATTTGAATACTGAGTTTTGAGATGTCAACACATAACTTAACCACAACTCTTTTAAGTGGTGTTTGATAAATTTAAAGTTAAGTTATAAAATTTATTTGATGTATTACATAGAATTAAGTATAAAATATAATTAAATTGTATAATAAATTAAATTTTAAATTATGGTTATTTTATTTTAAATTTTATTTCACGTTATTTTAAACAAAATCAAAATTTTTTTAACATAACAAACATAAAGTTTTTAAAAATTAATATATTGCTAAAATAAAATACAAATATTTAAAAGATAAATAATATTGAAATAAAATTAAAAAAAGTCTATATTAGATGAAAATTAGCTGATTATATACTTATCATTTTCACACTTTCTATAAGAAAAATTATAAATTATCATTTATTTTTTGTTATGGACTATTGAATAAATTTAAATAAATTAAATTTATTGACAATGCTTTTCGTCTTTATTGACAACTTATAATTATTTTAATTAGTAAAAGTACACCAGGGATTTTGTACAAGGAGTTTGATTATATTTTATTTTATTTATTCAAAAAACAGGTAAATTAATCCTATGTTAGACCAAAAAGTAAATTAATTTTTCTACATTAGATCAAAAAGTAAACTAATATTTTCTAAATTTAAAAATAGATAAAAAATTTTCAATACCTAAAACTGCTCGTAATCTATTTTCAATCCTTAAATAATAGGATAATCACACTTCAATATATTTGATACTAGTGAATATTTCTTTTTTTAATTACTATATTTAATACGTGATGAATATTTGAAATTACTTATTTAATATTTAAAAATAAGGGCTTTTTTGCTAAAGAAAAGGTTTATGGCTACGGGTCATGCAACGTAAGAATACGCCCCCAGAGTCCCAGGCCACCACACGTACTGGGTCCCGCAGGCTGAAAACGAAATTCTTTTCCAATAAAATCAAACCACGTGTATCAAACGTCATCCGTTAAATCCCCTAAAATATCTACTCTTCCACTCTTTTTTCGCCACGCCTTTTGTCCAGTTTTCTGCTTTCCCTAGTAGCCACGTCATCACACCTTCTTATTCCTTTCTCCTTAAATCTTACTTGTCAGTCCCTCCACCGTTGGATTTGGAAACTGCCTCCATTCGGCCGTTGATTTTCCCCATTGATATAATTTGTGGACAACATAATTTACGTCTTTAAATTTAAATGATTCTTTTATATTTCGAAAAATCTTTCATCATTTTAGGATTCGCTGCAGCCAGGAAAAAAAAGCGCGAGTTCCTCGAATCCCACGATCCGAGTCGACTCAGCAACTCGCTTTTGCTTTGTTCAACCAGGTAACTGGTTAGCGTTTCTGAATTGCTTATGGATGAATGTAACAGAGACAAGACATGCCTTTGTTACGATATGTAATTTTGATCTGTTCATGATTTTGTTTAATGTTGATTTGAAGTGGGTTGTAGAAAATTTTGATGATCAATTTATATAAACGCACAAAGCTTGGTGTTTGAAATTTTGTTTGATCAACTCTAGATATAGATGCAGAGCATAAATATTAGTGTTTTTGTGTTAAAAGAATTAGTTTTAATTATGTAATATTGATGAATCTGTTGCATGTTTCTTGTACTGCTGCTGATGCACGTGTTTGTTTGGTTGCAGTTTTTTGCTTAAATTTTGCAAAAAGACAATTTGAGATGGGAGTTGTTAGTGTTTCTAGTTCAGCTGCCCGAACTCCAGTAGGATTAGGCACAAAGTTTTCTACTCAAAGATGTACATTTAGAAGACCTTGTATTGTGGCATTTAAAGCAGATAAATCTAATAATACGGCTCTAGTTACGCTTCGAGACCATAATCTTTTGCCGGTGGAAACGGCTAAGGAGCACCCGAAGAGACGCGGGAAAGCGAAAAAGGCTTCCAAGACTGTAAACCGTGACTTTACTGATGAAGGTTCTCCGTACACCGTGGACGTAGATTACAACGAAGCCGCTGCCAAACTCGAAAACATTTATAAGCTTAGCCCTTCGACTCAAACATTTGATGAAAAAGGGAGTGAAGGTGAGACAAAAGGACGCCAGCTGAGGAGGAAGAGATCTAAAGAAAGTGATGGGAAAGCGGATAATGGTGATGATAAGATCGTGGTTCGGAGCCAGACTAAGAAGAATAGAAGATTGGGCCTTGATAAAAGGATTGAACTGAAAAAGAATAGAGAAGAAAAGTCAGTTGTTTCTGGCCAGAGCAAAAAGGGTATCTCGAATGAAAGTGAGAAGATTGATAGGCTTGTCCGGGACTATTCGGCTTCAACCGATTTGGTCAGCCTGGACTGGAAGAAAATGAAGATACCTCCGGTTCTGCCGTCCACCGAACATACTTGGTTGTTTAAGCTAATGCAGCCAATGAAGGTTTGCACCTTTTCAATAAAAGGAGACTGCTGCTAGCCTTCAGTTTTCCATGTTTCTTAGTTTTTTTGAAGCATTGGTTGTGCTTGCCTCTGACATATTTTGCTGAAACTGCAGGCACTGCTTGAGGCAAAAGAGAACTTGCAAAAGGATCTGGGTAGAGATCCTACAGAAGATGAATTAGCTGAGGCAACAAATTCGAGTGCAGCTCAAGTGAGAAGACAGTTAGAGGTTGGTCGAGCTGCTAGAAATAAGCTCATTAAGGTAATTCCTCTTCAACCACCAGTATTGCTTAGAGATGCTTCGAATTAAAAAAAAAAGGAACCGTGATAGTACGTGCGGTTTAAACTTTCAAGGTGGTTTAGTAGAGCATATACTAGTCTTTCATATATGCAATTGGTGTTGATGTACCAGTAGCGTACCATTCCTCGGCCAAATTTTCCGTGATCCAATAATACATGTGGGAAAGTAATTTGACCGAGTTTTGATAAATTTGCAGCAGTCATTGAGGTTCCCTTTTAAATATCTTGACATAAGCACTTATGAGGGTTTCTTTCTTGTTGTTCTAACATCAAGCCTCACCCATCACCCACACTGCACAGGCAAATAGAACTTTTCTAAAGAAGAGCCATGTTTTGATATCATATATCCATTTTAGCAGTGTTTGCCTAGCATGTGGCTAAAGCTTATTGTGAGCATTTTGGCATTGGCTTTCAATGATAACTACTGAGAGGCATTGCTTTATTTCACGCAGCACAACCTCCGGCTCGTTTTGTTTGTGATAAAAAAATATTTTCAAGATTTTGCAAATGGTCCAAGATTTCAAGACCTTTGTCAGGCTGGAGTTAAAGGACTTATCACAGCCATCGACCGCTTTGAACCAAGAAGGAGATTCCGTCTTTCTACATACGGTCTTTTTTGGATTAGGCATGCAATTATACGTTCCATGACCCTATCAAGCTTCACGCGTGTTTCATTTGGACTTGAATCAGTAAGCTCTCTTCTCACTTAAGCATATGCTATATATGATTTGCTTGAAACAACGAGCAATATTGGAATCTAACTGCAAGCAAATGATATGATCATGCTCGAAATGCCCGAGGCCGAAATAAAATCATACATTGAAATGGTGTTGGGTAGACCAATGTGCATATTCTGTTTGTTCATTTATTTTAGTGACATTTCGACTGCTGCCTTATGCTGCTAATTGTTGGCTCGAGATTTTGGACCGATAAGCTGAGCAGTTGAAGCCCTGGCTGCTTCTTTTAGTAGAAATATGAACTATTTTTGAACTGTTTATTGTGATGCAGGTTAGAGTAGAAATCCAAAGAGCCAAACTGGAATTATTGTTTGAACTTCATAGAGAACCGACAGACGATGAAGTAATCAAAAGAGTTGGGATTTCCCCCGAGAGGTACCAAGAAGTAATGAGGGCCTCGAAACCCGTTGCATCTCTTCATTTGAGGCATTCCGTCACACAAGAAGAGTTCATTAGTGGAATCACCGATGTCGATGGTGTTGGAGGCGATCACCGAAGGCAACCTGCTCTTCTCAGGCTTGCACTTGATGATGTGGTAAGCCTCCATCCCCTTTTGATCTACATTCACTGGTAATCATTATCGAAATAACCCCATATGCTTACTTGGACCATGTTTTGTTCATTTTTGCTGTATTTTTTCAGCTCGATTCTCTGAAGCCAAAAGAGAGCCTGGTAATCAGGCAGAGATACGGACTCGACGGTAAAGGTGATAGAACATTAGGAGAAATTGCTGGGAACTTAAGCATTTCGAGAGAAATGGTCCGAAAGCACGAAGTAAAGGCACTTATGAAGCTCAAGCATCCAGCCCGAGTTGATTATCTCCGCCGATACGTCGTCTGAATCATATCAACATCCTCGGCATCATCTTATATCGGCTCGCGACAGTCGTTTCCGTATACTAATAGTCATTTTAACTACAAGAACATAAAATTCCCATACCTGTAATATAAGTTTCAAATACTCAAAAAGATTGTAAATCATCAATTATACATCACATTGTAATATTTATTTTTTCACCCTCATGATATGTGTATATATATAATATAATAAAGCAGTTTGTATTCACGAAACCATATAGTCCAAAACTATGGTGCCCAATATAATCAAGCTTAAATAATTATATGGTAAAAGTATGGTGACTAGTTCATCACTTTCACCAAAGATAATGCTAATATGTCATTAGTCTAAATTAGTATATAATTAACACCGAGGTTAGAAAATATATTCTTCCTAAAACTCAACTAATACGATGCAAAGCATCATTTGCACCTTCAACGTGTTGTTTTAAAAAAGAGAGTAATGATTAATATTCTTTTTGTAAACAATTAAATATTGGTAAAATTACACTCAATATTATTAAATTATTAGTAAATTTATCCCTACTATATGACCTTTGGTCACACCATCTGCACACTAATTGAAAGCTCTCTTTTCTTCCTCTTCTAGAGTTTAGTTTTTTTTTCTTTTTTTTATGAAACCGCTTTAAACGTTACGAATCTACGAATTAAAATTTAGACAATTTTCTTTTTTGATCTCCGTCACTGACTGTTAAATCAACTTAGATCTAAAATATGTTTTTTTACTCGTTGATGGGCATTAACTCACTGTATTGATTGTTGAATCATTACTTGAAACTTACTAGCCGAACTTTAAAAAAGAAAAAAACTTAACAATCAAATGACTCAAATAAAAACATTCGAATAGTTCAAAGACTGTTTTATAACTTTTCAAAATCATATAATCAAAATGTGAATTTATTAATAGTCTAATGACTTTGGGTATAATTTACCCTTAAACATTTTTTTTATTATAATTATTTTCGTGGTTGTCCCTAAAATTATGATATTTGTAGTTTTTTATGACTTATAAAAGGTTGGTTGGTTGAAAATTGAAATGACGTTGATAATTTGATATAAATATGTACACTTTCCTAGCCTACCCTAATATGGTATTGCTATTTTTAGCAAAAACACAATTAAATATAAGAAAAGAGAACCAATTATAATTATTAAATTATAAATTTGCATTATTAACGAAACCACGAGAGTATCTAAAAATCCTACTAAATGGATGGCACCATCAAGAGATGTGATTTAATTCTTTTTAAAGTTGAAATGTAACCATCGGATACTTATTTGGAGAAAGGTTTTAAATTAGTTTAACTGTGAATCGGAATAAGACTAATTGAATTAGGCTAAAAATTAGCAGTTGAATATGTTTTTAAATAATTTTTTTTAAATTTATGAAGTTTTATACATTTTTTTAATTGAACTATTCAGATCAGGAAAATCTACAAATCGAAAACTTAACTGATTTTATCTCTAGTCCAATTCAGAAATTTAAATTCTCGTCTTTCCCGCATCGTATAAAAATAGAAATTCTGGCACAAACTTGGTAGCCAAAACCACTAAACTTATGGTTTGCCAAGATGATTAGATGTTCTATACTTTCTCGAGGCTTGTGGTTGGCTGGCTAGCCAAAACAAATCATAAGATGCCAAATGTTCTTGCTAAAAAAAATATTAACGTTAAAAGTTATAGTTGATATGAGCTATCAATAGAGAGGAGAAGATGGTAAAGGATAGCGTCGATTCACATGTGATAAGCTAAGAGCCAATGTAAGAGAATAGAGGAGGAGGAGGATGCTCTAGGGTTGTTGTGTAAGGTTGCTAGGGAGAAAACCCATCCTTAGTCTTATAGGGATCCACCCCTTGTCCTATAGTGTTGCATAGTTGATAATATAGTATTCTACGTGGTTTTGTGGGTTGACTAGGTGATAGTGTCATTGTAAGTTAGTTGTCGCCATCGGGCGTACTATGTGGTCTTGCTCTAACATTCTCATCCTTAAAGTCGTATGGGTGGTTATGCCTTGGTAGTCCCAACAAAGGGTGTGTAGTGAATTGCCTCAAAGCCGACTCAAACAAGGTCCGTGGAGAGTCGTTTGCGGATTGTCTCATATGAAGGGTTGCTTGCAAATTATTCCTCATGGAGGGTCATCTATAGGCTGATCAACATTTTATTAGGTGTCAACATCAAGGGTAGAGAGTAAGCTTGGCCTTCTTTATTTGGTAATATTACCTTTTTAAGCCTTCAAAATTGTAATGATCCAATTAACAAATTGGTTTCACCACTTTAAAAATTTTACAATTCAATTTTAGTCCACTATAAAATTTCTACTTTCACCCCTTATCTTAATATAATTTGTTGATTTTACATAAATTTATACACAATTAATACATCAAATACAAATTTTATTGAATGATAATAAAATATTATTATATACTAAAAATTAAAATAAAAAATGATTTTCTTTGCCTTGCTGGAAAAGCATTAAAACCTCATTTGGGTACACTCAACAATCTTTGGATCAGCAATAATTCAGTGTTTTTATTTTTATTTTTTTGACAACATATCATATCTTATCTTAATTTCTACACCTAACCCCAATAACATTGTTACATGTTGCTAAATTTAAGAACTTGAAAGTAGAAGCTGATTCAGCTTTGACTCATTTATATTATTATTGTAATAATTAAAATTGATGTAAATTTGAGTACATTTAAGCAGATTTGAGGTATGAATAATAAAAATAATTAAATAAAAAAATATATCTGTAGAATAAATTTTAAAATAAATTTATATTCTTGATTTAAATGCCACGTGATGTTATACAAGTGTCGTATTATTCACTCTTTTGTGTACAATTACGTATACTTATTAATTATTAGAAATACTTGTTGATTAAATTTGAGTTGAGTTGGCATTGTTGTTATTGAAGTCATGAGTTCAAAGGCATTAAACAGTTTTTTTCTTTTGATTTAAGCGTTGAGAAAGAGTCGCGAGTAAATGTAAGCTTTGTGTAAAAATAAATGTTTATTATTGAACCTTAATGAGTATACAAAAGACGTATTTGGACCAAGTTAGGATGTTAGACTTATTATTGAGAGGCTTTTACATGTGATAATATGTTCATCATATAAGATTTTAAAAATTATAAAATTTTATTTCAAAATTTAAAAAGAAAAGAAATTAAAATATAAAAATTAAATTCACAACAACACAATATAAGAATTAATGCCATAATTTAACCAATTAATATTCTTAAATAATTATATATAAATAAAACAAAATCTTTAATTGATTCAATAGTATCAAATCAAACCTGGTTCCGATTGTAAGAACTTTCAAGCACCAGAACAATGTACAGCACAACAGAGCATCAGAAACCCCATCTAAGGTATTTGATAAATTCGTCGCAGATTTTTTTCATTTATATAAATAAATATATATATTATATTTTTCAATGATAAATACGAGAAGCAACCAAGAATCGAAAATGGAAAACAACCCATCAAGAGGAAGAATATGATATCACCATGAAGGGCATAAAAACCTCCATTAAATATATATGCCTTCTTTTCTCTTGTCATCTCTCATGGATTTCTTTTCAATTTCACCATACAAGAAGATGATGAGAGATGCTTCCCTATATTAAATCAATGTGGGATACAAATATATTTATATATTTTTTAAAATTACATTATATATTCATGTCATGAAAATTAAAATCCTACACATTTGTCATCATTCGAAACAACAACTATGATTTGTAATGTTAATATCATTGTTATATGATTCTGATTATAATGATATTGAATGAGAATAATGTTTAACTCTTTTTTATATATATATATATATATTCTTCATAAATATTGATTATTAATTTAGGGTCAATATTAATTGTTCTAATAGGATTGGTTTTTATTGGTAGCCATTAGACATCAATCCACACTCATCACTTGGTCTTTCTGACATGTTATTTCACTTCAAGAATAAAAGAAAAAAAAATTAGATTCTTTGGTTTACATTAATTAGGCTAAATTGTAACATAGAACTAACTTGGGGGAGTTATGAATTTTTATGCAGAAATGGAAAGATGGCCATAATTGGGATATTAGCGTATGATGTGATTTAGGATTTTTGATTATCCGTTTAGATCAGATTGAGTTTAGATAATATAAATTTGATATAAAGCTCCATGGTGAGTTGAAAATCATACTTTGAGTTTTCGTGTTGAACTAAAAACAAGTTTGAAAAAGAGAAAGAAAAAAAAATTCAACCCGACCCAGCTTAATCCAAGTATATGTCTAATGAGATTTTGAGTTGCCTTTGCCCCTAACTAAGTGGTATAATAATCATTTTAGTCCCTTTTATTTATAAAATATTTAATTTAAGCTTGTTTTAAATTTTTTTTTTACTTTCGATCTCTTAAAATTCTAAAATTTAAATTTGCCCCCAAATTGAATTCATGGCTTCACCTATATTGCTACCTGGTCCCTTAGTTAAGAACTTGATTGAAAGATTTTAAAGTTTTTTACTTGTATATAGCCTCATTTTCAAGAGAATACTTTGACTTGGGTTAGAATTTTGTGGTTATAGACTACAATTGCTAGTTATAAAGAAAACTGATCTTGATGTTTGCAATCACACGATGATTGATTGAGTTGATAAGAATTGAACAATTTATTTGTGATTCTTGATATCAACGATCTTTCTTGATTGGACGGTTAACAGAATCCAACGTAAAACCCTTCCTCAAACATATATAATAAATTTGATTAACTTTGAAATAAGATGGTCTCCTCCCCGGTCGAGGAGCCATATAGAAACAGCTTTAGACTATAATATGTTTTTCTGAAGTGTATAGGATTGTCTGAAGAGACGATGGGTTCACAAAAAAAGAACAAAGCTTATCGAATCAAATCATGCATAGCGCACAACCATCTACCAAAGAGACGAGAGCATCCATACTTGGTAGGGTTTAAAGTCATGCCTCACATTTTCAAAAAATGAACGATAATGTATTATTTTCTCTATTACCCCATTGATTTTAATTTAATTAGATTTGTTTTTCTTTTTAGAATTGTTTCCTAGCTTAGTTATCAAATGGTGGCAAAACCTCTTATTTCATTAATTGATTTAAAATTTTCTTCATTCTGTACAGAAATTAAACAAAATTCTACATGCTTTTCCATTTTTAGTCTCAAACCAATTATTTTCTCTTTATCGTTGTCAGCTAACTTGCTTCATCGTGCATTTTTACATGCATGATTATATTTTAAAATTTAACTTATTAAATTATTAATTATATATAAAATTATAAAAAAATAGATTAATTTTAAATGAGTATAAGTTGATATCTTTTATGAATAGGATTTCGTATATTTATCAAGTTCAGTATTGTCTTTGACAAGGTTTTATTTATTCTTTTATTCTATCGAGAGCTCCAGTAGCATGGCGCGCGTACTCAAAGGGGCCGGCAAGCACGAGCCTTAGCCCCCTTGCTAAATGGGTATTACTTTTTAGCCCCTCCCATTTAACTTTTGATTAAA